>NW_012267229.1:3132513-3208950 GCF_000151885.1 Dipodomys ordii | reverse complement strand
GAAGGAAGGAAGGAAGGAAGGGAAGGAAGGACAGAGAGAGAAGGCAGGCAGGGAGGGAGGGGGAGGGAGGGAGTAGGACTGCCCACTCCCAGTCTCCAGCTTCCTGCCTTGCCACACAATCTCTCAAACATACTCCTGTCACAAAGTCATCTACCATGTTGTGACACAGCTGAGGAGGCCCTTTCCAGAGCTGAGCAGATGTTAGTTCAATCCTTTTGAAGTAACCAAGTAACCCTCTTTTTTTCATGCATTATCTGAGACTCAGTTACTTCTGAACACCCAGAATGCTTAGATCTTCAAAATTGTGAAGTGTTGGTATCTGTCCTCTCAGAAAGTAAACCAACACCCTTCCCAAGATTGGTATCAAGTCAGGTGGCAGAAACACCCAACACCACTCCAGAAAACACCTGCTATGCACACTTTAGTTATTCTATAAGTTTAAAACTAGAAGAGACCATAGGAATAACCTGGCTTAAAGTTCTGGTTTCCTGGATGAGAAAGTTAAAGATGGGGAGGCAAAGAGACTTGCTTATACATCTGGAGAAAAAAAATGAAAAGCAAAAACAAAATGAACAACAATAACAACAACAAAAACCCCACAAGAGTTCCTAGCGTGAATAACTAGTATATGTCTAGGACAAGAAGAAAAGGTCAAAAGCTACGTACATATGATCATATAAGATGATGCTAAGTGAAACGAACTCCAAGATAGGAACACAAGTGGTTTTATCTTTCTTGCTGTTGCTTTTAATATATTCATAATGTATTTATAATGTACCATGTGATTGTTTGGTTTCTTTTGCATGCTCTTCCCCCATGGTATAACCTCTGTTTTCATTGTATTTGATTCCGGTGCCCTGCATCTTGTATATAATTTTTTTCTAATTTGGGGAGGAGAAAGGAAATAACAAAATGCTGAAATAAGGATATAGGTTGACCCATTGTAACAATGAGATGTACAAGACACTATGTTGAAAATGAACTTTACAACTTCAGACGGGGGGGGAGGGGGGAAGGAGTTGGGGAGGTGAGGAGGGAAGGGATGGTAGGGGGAAAACATATATGCTTGATAGCATATGTACTCATTACCTTACTCATGTAACTGTAACCCCTCTGTACAGTATTATTACAATAAAAGATATATACAAAAAAAGAGTTCCTAGCTTGGATGAGCACATTTTAACACCACTGGTTTTGAAAATTCTTTTATTTTTTGCCTCTTCTTTATATTCCACTATTTCTTTATGGTTGCTTAAAAGAAATGCACAAATAGATGTATATTTTTATACCAATGTTCTAGCCAGCCACAAAGCTCCTGGATGCAAGGCAAGTCCCTCAAAGTAAGTGACCAGCAGAGGGCGCTCACAGGATAGCCTGACAAATTAGGGGGGTGGGGGCTCCAGAGAGTCGCCATTCTCTTGGGAAATAACATGTGTTGCCCCAGATGGGACTATCATCTTTGCTGTTAAGCAAGGGGTTAGAGGTCACGGGTTCCTTCTGAAATGCGAGGTTGCACATCTGTACTGGGCAAGCAAACCAACATGTGCTGACCTCATGTTTAAGATATATTTGTTTAGAAATTTCGCTTGCTCTTCTATCTGTCCCTATAAATAAAACAGAGATCAGCACGTCACTTGGGCTTCCAAACAAGGCCGAGAAGAGAGGAGCGATTCAATGTCACCAGAGGACCCGCAAGGTAATAACAGGAGGGATGATGATCGATATTCCTCCCAACACTTGGTTGTCCCAAGAAATTTGAACGTGGAAAGAATAACTCCTACCACTCAATCTCTCTTTAGAAGAAAGACACAGAGAGATTAGATCTTCAGTGAATCTCACCTGTATCAAAACTGTGAGGAGGTGTGAGTTAGATCAGTCCTTTTGTGATTCCCATTTGATGAGCTAAGTTCACTAGTTTGAATCTGATTTTTCTTTTTTTAATATGATTTTTTATTGTGAAAATACTGTACAGAGGGATTACAGTTCCATGAGCAAGGTTATGAGTACATTTCCCATCAAGCATTGTTGCCTCCTCCTTTGTTTTTCCCCTACCCTCCCTTCCCTCCCATCTCCTCACATGTCATTAAGTATAGTGGAGACCCTTAAAGACCTTTAAAATGATATTATTTAGCATTCACCTTGGCAGGAAACTTTGTTCTTTAAACCCAGTAATTCAAAATGGAGACTTCATTATGAAATCAGAAGTATTCTTTTTGTGTGCCAGTACTGGGGCTTGAACTCAGGTCCTGGGCACTGTCTCTGAGCTCTTTTACTCTATCATTTGAGCCACAGCTCCAATTCCGGCATATGATGGTTAATTGGAGATAAGAGTCTCACGGACTTTACCTGCTTTGAACTGTGATCTCAGATCCCAGCCTCCTGAATAGCTATAATTACAGACATGAGCTACTGGTGGCAGTCTAGAACTATTTTATCAATTCTTCTTCCCCTCAAAGAGGTACGTACAAAGTGGTAGTCCTGGCTTATTACTGATCTTGAGTTATTTTCCTCATCCTCTCAACTCCCGGAAGTCACTGATGTTTTCCCTCACTAGTTTTGTCTTTTAGAAATATATTGCTAGAATTACAGTGTATGACTGGCTTCTTTGCCTGACACCCTGCTTTTGAGATTGGTCCAAGTGGTGTTTCAGTAGTTTATTCATTCTTTTCCCCTGCTTAATAGTAGTAGTTTGCTGTACCAGCTTTTGTTGTTTTTAAGAAATGTACTCGTTATCTTGCCCAGGTAATTGTAACTCCTCTGTATGGTATTCTCACAATAAAAAAATAAATAAAAATAAATTTAGAAAAATATTTATTGTAAAAATACTGTACAGAGAAAGGTAATGAGTGCATTTCCTATAGAGCATTGTTACCTCCTCCTTTATTTTTCCCCTACCATTCTTTCCCTCCCCATCTCCCCAACTCCTCCCTCCCTCCCCCCCTCACAAGTTGTAAAGTTCGTTTTCAACATAGTGTCTTGTACATCTCATTGTTACAATGGGTCAACCTGTATCCTTATTTAAGCATTGTTTTTCCCTTCCCCTCCCCAAATTAGAAAAATGTATATATAAGATGCAGAGCACCAGAATCAAATACAATGAAAACAAGGGTTATACCATGGAGAACATACAGAAGAAACAAAAAAAATCACATAGTACATTATAAGTACATTAAAAACAATAGCAAGAAAGAAAAAACTACTTATGTGCCTGTCTTGGGGTTCATTTCACTTAACATCATCTTATATGGTTATATATACATAGTTTTGACCTTTTCTGCTTGTCCTAGACATATACTAGTTATTGCAGACAAGGGAAACCATGGGACCTATGTTTCTTTGGGCCTGGCTTACTTCACTTCATATAATTTTTTCCAAGTCTTTCCATTTCCTAACAAATGGGGCAATGTCATTCTTTCTGATGGAGGCATAGAATTCCATTGTGTATATATACCACATTTTCTTGATCCATTCATCTACTGAGGGGCATCTGGGTTGGTTCCATATCTTAGCTATGGCTTTGTTTTTTCATCTATTCACCCATTAAAGGGCATGTAAGTTGTTATTTGGAGGTTACAGGAAATGGGGAAGAGTCACTATAAATATTCATGTAGAGATTTTGTGTGTCAATAAGAGTTAATATTTCTTTGCTTGACTTACATAACTACAACCCCTGTATTTTTAGCATTTTCAAATAAAGATAATAATTTAAAAAAAGATTAAAATGTTTCTAAATACCCAAGAGTGGGAGAGCAAAGTCCTATGGCAGGTTTGGGGGGTCTTTTAAAGAACAACCAAATGGGTTCTCAAAGCTGTTGTATCCTTTTGAGTTGTCACTGGCAGTGTGTGAGTGTTCAAACTGTTATTGAACCAAGCCAGTACTTGAGGTGACAACATTTTTCTAGCCATTCTCATAGTTAGACAGTGGAATTCTTTCACACTGTTTGAATTTCCTTAATGGTTAACAATATGGCAGATGTTTCATGTGCTCATTTACTTTCTGAATGTCCTCTCTGATGGAATGTTCCAGGCTTCTGCTTATTTAAAAAAATGAATTGTTTGTTGTCTTACTATAGAGTTTGGTAAATTATTTATATACACTGAATATCAGATATGCAACCTATATGTGGTTTTTCAAATTTTATCCTGCAGTATGTAGCTTTTCATTTTCTTGGGAATGCCTTTTTTTAATTTTTTTATTGTGAAAATACTGTACAGAGGGGTTACAATTACATGAGCAAGGTAATGAGTACATGTCTTATCAAGCATTGTTGCTTCCTCCTTTGTTTTTCCCCTACCATCCCTTCCCTCTCCACCGCCTCAGCTACACTCCCCCCTCCCCCCGCCTAAATTGTAATGTTTATTTTTCTTTTTTAAATTTTTAATAAATTTTTATTGTGAAAATACTGTACAGAGGGGTTAAACTTACATGAGCAAAGTAATGAGTACATTTCCTATCAAGCATTGTTGCCTCCTCCTTTGTCCCTTCCCTCCCACCTCCACAACTACACTCTCCCCCCCTAAACTGTAATGTTCGTTTTTCAACATAGTTTCTTCTACATCTCATTGTTGCAATGGGTCAACCTGTATCCTTATTTAAACCTTTTGTTTGTTCCCTTCCCCTCCCCAAATTATACAAACATCAAATACAGTGAAAACAGGGGTTATACTGTAGGGGAGGGACATACAAAGCAACAAAAAATCACATGGTACCTTATAAATACATTAGAAACAATAGCAAGAAAGAAAAAACCACTTGTGTCCCTATCTTGGGTTTCATTTCACTTAACATCATTTTATCTGGTCGTACGCATTAGCTTTTGACCTTTTCTGCTTGTTGTAGACATATACTAGTTATTGCAAATAAGGGAAACCATGGGACCTATGTTTCTGTGGGCCTGGCTTACTTCACTTAATGTAATTTTTGAGAATGATGTTCTAACAGCAAAAGTTACTAATTTTAATGAATTTGAAAGTATCAATATTTTAATTTTATCTCTTATGCTTTTTGTGTTATAGCTAAAAACTTACTTCAAAGGAAAGTTTTTCTCTTTCCTTCTCTCTTGCTAGCTTTCTACTCTTGCCTTTTTTTTTCTTTTGTCAGGTGTGGGCCTTGAACTCAGGTCCTGAGTGGTATCCCTGAGCTTTTTTGCTCAAGGCTACCACTCTACCACTTTGAGCCACATCACCAATTCTGGTTTTCTAGTGATTATTGGAGATCTCAGGGACTTTCCTTCACTAAGCTGGCTTTGAACTGTTATCCTCATATCTCAGACTACTGAGGCTTACAGGTGTGAGCTACCATTGCCTGGCTCTACTTTTACCTTTTAATTGCAGATCTATAGTATATTTTGAATTAACTTTTATATGTGTGAGGAGTACGGCAAAGTTAACTTTTTTCACAGAATATCTATTTATTTCATTATCATTTGCTGGGAAAATGAACTTTTCTTTTTGATTTCTGCATATATCTTTGCCAAAAAAATAAAATCCAAAATGACCATATTCAGGTGAGTCTACTTCTACGTGCTCTATCATGTTTTCTAATCTATATAAGTCTTTCTCTTCTCCAAAAAACACATTACCTTGACAATCATTGACTTAAGACAAATATTAAAATCAGGTTGAATCTACAACTTTATTATTTAAAATTACCTGGACATCTAGTCCCGTTAAGCTTCCAGTCACCAAAAGTCTTTATGATATTTTGATTGAAATTGAACTGAATCACATTGAATTTGGGTAAAATCAACATTTTTCTATGCTGAATTTTAGAATCCATGAACACAATATGCCTCTCCATTTATTTGAGATAGTAATGATTCTGTCATCACTGAAGTTGAACTATAAAGATCTCTGCAATTATTCCATGAACGAAAGTGGCCAATTGGGCAGTGTTGGTTATATCCATTGTCACATGCCAGAGAGAAGACCTGAAAATCTCCTGCAGAATCCTTCAATGCTTTTTTCAGTATCTTGTGCTAAATCAATCATCTTTCTGAGATAGTTCTCTGAGTCACATTGCTATTGTGAAACAATTGCACTTTTCTGGTAACAACTCCACAGCATGCACTGTGCACTTTTTTTTTTTTTTACAAACTCTCCCTTCTACATGAGATCTCAGCTTCTTTGTGATTAGCTCATTCACTGAATGATGCTGTCTCCATGCAACAAAACCTAGTGAACACAGCTTGGTACGACTCCAAACTCCACTGAAAAGCACTGATTTCTATCCAGATTTATTGGCCTCCCAATTCATTGAGTTTAGCACATTTGGAGGTGTAAGGGTGCTGTGTGGCTGTTAGGGCAGCACACTGGTTGCCTTTGACCTCAACAAAAATAATAATTAATTATGAAAGGAACAACAGTGATCGAGATGCATTAAACCATAAACCAACATATACCAACATACTGGATTGAAACCTCTTTGTATGACTACTTAAGAGAATAAATTAAAAAAATAATATTCTGTCCATTTCTCCAGGAATGACCAACACTGCATCAACTTTTCTTCATGGTTGTCATTGTAGGATGTTATCAAACTATTTAGGTTTTAATCACCATGAGTAGGTGAGTCACTGGTGACAAGATTAATCTGCTTTGATCATTGATCTAATCTTATATCTTAGATTTGGACATCTTTATCATCAACTCTTGATTTCTATATACTGTCACTTCCTTAATATTTATCTGAGATTTAGTTTTTGTGAGGATTGTTGATCACAAACAGGAGAATAAAAGGCTGATTGGAATTACCTTCTGTGCCAACAAAGAAGTTGATGATAGTGTATCAGTCAGTCATCTTCGACAAGGTAAGCAATGTCCATAGGAATCATCTGACCTTCATATTCTCACCATCACTAGTTCACAGTAGTTCCACCTATGTGTAAACACTTTCACATGTGCACACTCCTAGCCTGCTTGGTACTGACTGATCATTGGGTCACTACAGTCTAGGTAGCCAACAAGAAGCATGCCTATCAGTCCTGTCTTGTACTCTTCTGTCTACACTGCAATGGATATCCCTTGCTTGTTCCTCATAAATTTACAGTATTCTTATGATTCCTTAATAATAAATGTATGTGACTATGAAAAGAGCTCCTAGATTTATTAAACTTCAAGTGCCTCTTGAAATTATTTTGGCTGAGCCATACCCAATTATTTCATGGGACCTTATGTGGCCCTTGGGCTACAATCCCCAGCCTCTGATCTACTAAAACCATTTAAGACTAAATTTCTATCGAATTACTGCTTTTTATATATATCCCACAATTTTGATGTGTTATATTATCATTTTTGTTCAATTTAAAATATTTTTGAATTTCTTATTTTTTTACCACTGATCTTAATTCCTATTTCCTAATCTACTGTTTCCATTTTTCCATCTTTTAAAAGTTTTTTAAAAAATATTATTCTGGATTGGTTAGCTTTCTGTTGCTGGGATAAAAAAACTTGAGACAGGCCAGGTACTGGTGGTTCAGGCCTGTAATAGTAGCTACTCAGGAGGCTAAGATCTGAAGATCAGCTTCAAAGCTGAAACACTTATCTCCAATTAGCCACTCAAAAGCTCAAGTGGTAAAGTGCCCGCTAAGGGACTGCTGTCCCAAGACCTGAGTTCAAGCCTCAGTACCAGCACAAGAATTGAAGTAGACAACTTAGGAAAGAAGGAAGGAAGGAAGGAAGGGAGGGAGGAAGGAAGGAAGGGAGAGAGGAAGGAAGGAAGGGAGGGAGGAAGGGAGGAAGGGAGGGAGGAAGGAAGGGAGGGAGCGAGGGAGGGTTTATTTTAGCCTGTGATCTCAGAGGTTTTAATCTATAGTCCCCTGAATCCATTGCTTTGAACCTAGCAATGAGGTAGAACATTTTGGTAGGGGGAGGATATGGCAAAGGAAACTTTTCACCTCATGGCATCTAGAAAGCAGTATGGGTGAGAGAGAGAGAGAGAGAGAGAGAGCCAAAGACAGAGAGAAACAGAGAGAGATACAGAGATAGAGACAAGGTACAAAATACACTTATCAAAGGATCACTCCCAATAACCTACTTCAACTAGGCCCTACCTCCTCAAAGCCCATTTAGCTATGAACTCATCAAGGGGTTAATCTATTGATGAGGTTATCATTCTTGTGATCCAATCCCTTCAATAGTGCCACCAGCACTAGCTTTCAACACAGTCTTGAGTGGACACTTCCTACCCAGTCTTGTAACACACCCAAATTTTAGTCAAGCCTTCTTAACGAATTAGAAGTGACATGCTCCTTATTCAAGACACAGGTCAAAATAACCCTCCTTCACAAAAGTCATCATACCATTTTCAAGTATCACTTCCAACAGGAACAGGAGTGATTGTTCACATTCTCAAAAGATTTATTAATCAGTTGTGTTGTAGAATAAGCTTCCACCCTTTTTCCTATACAAGGGCTTTTGATTACTTTTAGAGAATCACCTCAGTGCTACTGACAGTTCATGTGATTTAGGTTATATTGAGTTTCACTTCATTATTACTTCAGTAAAACTTAAGTGTGAGGTAGGTTTTTGTCACTTTAGCTTCTTTTACATTTTCTTTTGTTATTTGTAATAAGAGTCTGTTCCTATACCAGGAAATTTCATAAAGATTTTCGGTATTTTTTTTCTCCTTTTTTTTTTTTATTTTCTACTTTCCACAATGTGGGGCTGAAAACCACCCAAAGCTAAGGAGCATGCCTGCTTTGCTCATCATGCAATCTTTGGTGACTAATCAGTATTTGTGAATGAATGACAGGCCTCTGGTCTTCAGTTGTGGTTGGTGAGGAGACAAATGGTTTGGTTGGCTTGAGGAATACCACGCAGCTGCACCATGTTTCATGGTTCTGGTTCTATTTGGCCAGCCATGCTCTGACACTCAGGTACTTCTGGATTCCACTTGGGGCCACTGGTATGTACTGGCTGTGTTCCTGGACACTGTAAAAACTTTCATCCTATCACAAACAGTTTCTGACAATGTTTTTTGTAGATTTTGAAATAGAGATTACTTACTGAAAAATTATACTAACATGTAATTTTTTTGGCTGAATTTCATACATGTAGGCAGGTCCAATTATATTATTTGTGGAACCCTGTGCAAAATGAAAATATGGAGGCCTTGTATGAAGAAAAAGTTACTCTCTTCTATGGTTTTCCCTTTGGACTTGTCATGGTGGTTTTTTTTTTTTCATTTCCTATTTAAAGTTGTTCCTAGCTTAAAAAAAACTCAGTTGTAATTTTATCAGCATGAGTTTCATCATTTGTTTTGTCTTCTGCAATGCCAGCATTTTTATGTGTAAGTAGGAGAGTATTTAACTTGCATAAGAAATCACTAAAATGGCACAGTTTTTGTTTTATTTATATGTATGTATTTCATTCTTTTGAGAACAATAGGAATACAACACAAATAACTTGTTTGCTTTATTTTACTTTTTCTTGCATTTATATTCTACCCATGTTCTCTGACTGGGCTTACAGATGAATAAGGAAGGACTGGAAGGAAAAAAGAATGATAGATTTCCATGTTTTTCTTTACATGTCATCTTCAGCATGTGTGGTGGTTAGCTAGTATGGAATATGCCATTTTATTCTTCCTGCATTCAAAGCAAGCTCTGGGTTGAATGAAAAGTGTATTTTTTATAAGCAATCAGAGTTCTTGCTTTGTATCTCATAGACATAACATGATTTCATTCTTGCTGAGCTCTCTTGTATCTACCAAAATTCCATGCATATGGTCCAACATGAATTCTATGCAAATAGTCAACAAAAAACAGCAGACACATAAATTATGAGCATGCCTTTCAGCTCATGTATATGCTCCATTGACCGGTAAGACTTTACTTTACAACACAAATTAAAAGATAAAATAATTAAGAATGTCATGATAGCAACTATAGAGCACTCAGCTCTGGACCACTGCCCATGGGTCACATGCCCATGAATCCATCCTGGCATAGATGATTGGCAATCAATCAAATGATCTCCATTTTTCATTTATTTTGTCATTCTATCCCCACTGGTCTCCCTGGGAAATCTGCAGATCCAGTGTGACATTTTTGAGATCATTAACTACTTAACAGGGAGGGAGAGAGAGATTTAAAGCAAACATGTCAGAAGTCACACCTGATTAAAGATCAGCCCAGAGCAAAGATAAAAAGCACCCAGGAAAAGGGAATGTGAGTCAATAACAAGACAGGATTTGAACTCAAACATTTTTGGAGCTGGTTAGTTATATCAAGGAACATAGAACTGTTCACTCAGACACACTGAAATAAAGAAACTAACATTTTCCACCTCCCACAAATTCTTGATACCTCATTTGTTTGTTTGTTTGTTTATTGTCGGTCTGAACTCTGGGCTTGAGCACTGTCTCTGCGCTCTTCAGCTCAAGGTGAGTGCTTTACTGTTTGAGCCACAGCACCACTTCTGGTTTTGTCATGGTTTATTGGAGAGAAGAGTTTCACGGACTTTCCTGCCCAGACTGGCTTTGAGTAGCTAGGATTACAGGTATGAGCCACCGGCGCCCAGCAATGCCTTTAAAAAAAAAAATGTGTTGATATTTAATACCTAACCAATGATGTTCAAATTGAAAGAGTTTGGTGGAATAACAAAGTAGTTGTCTGGGTGAAACATAACACCCTATTGTTCTGTCGACATATATTTTATGATAAGTTAAAGGTAATACATACCCTTCACATGTGATAAAAATTATTTCATTTTTATTAGCTTGAAATCTTTTAAAAACACGTCCAACATTTAACCTTCTTCAACAGAGGGCAGATTCCTATTTAATCTTTCCTTGAAGTATGAGAATTGTCAAGTTAAATATCAATTATGATCCTTTCAATCGCGTTCCATAAGCATTTATCTGGAAGCATTTACAAGGAAGGTAACTGACAAGAATAATGGCATTTGTTCCTCGACGTTTATGATCCAATTGCTAATGCATAAATGCAAACTTCCTGTCAAAACAGAGCACATTCTATAACATAAATCTAGGGTACTGTGGGAACAAAAAAGAAGGAGGAGGGAAAGCACATCGTGTGAATTTTAGCAGATCTTGTCATGAAGAAGTACATCAAGATAAGAAGTTCACAGATCTGAAATAGAAACACGCAGCTGTTTTGTTGTACCAGCTATTTCGATGGAACTCCAGGCTCCATTTTTGCTAATAGGTAGAACAGACAGACAACATAAACTTGTATCTACCAATAATTGAAAGCTATAAGGTTTTTTAAAATAATTTGAATATAATAATAATTTGAATTGCATCCTCCTGCTGTAATGCCCTTTGAAGCATAAAAGATTGTATTCTTAGAAACCACTGTACTATTTGGTATTTGTTTAGCTGGTTATGGCTTTCGCATATCTTTCTCTTTTGGTCTGCAACTATGCTCTCTGAACTCTAGTTACAACCATATACCACTTTCTTCTGAAATTCTTTTAGTCCACTAAAAGCTTAGAAACTAAATAACCATGAGGATTAGAATTGTAAGAAGTTCAGATGATGAGCAATAGACTGAACTCCACCAAAGTTCTCTAGATTGTTAATTTCACTTACCAAAAAAAAAAACAAGAATTTCCCCAGAAGTAAAGTAATTGGTGTAGATTCCAAAAACGTAAAATATTTCTAAAGGAACTTTGTTGATAATAGTACTATTGACCATAACTATCTTTCCTTCCTATCCAAATCTCCTTCAAATGGCAGTCAAGGAACTTGTAAAAAAAAAATGAATAGCCAAAGTCAAAGAAAATGAGCAGCCAATTGCCATACATGCTTTCAATACAGTTCTGGAAGGTGAGAAATAGATGGAAGAATGGTAATTATTTTGGCAGAATGAACAAGAAGGAAAGCCAAATGCCTGCAGACAAGTAGAAACAGAGCTACTTCAACCCGAGACACTCTGGAGTGGTTCTGGTGCTCATAAACAATGAGTATTCCAGAAGAAAGATGAGAGTAAGGCCCATTGTGGGAACAGGCTCCATTGAAAGTCTGCCCATAGGAGCTAAACCTATCAAGTCTCTCGCCTGTGCATCCATGCTACAACCTGGCTCCTGTGGCAAGTTAGAGGTTTATTCTTTAGAGTTACTGCACTAATGAGGCAGGACTAGAGAAAAACAGAAATGAATCAAAGGTAGATTGAAAGTCTACGGACTACTCAAGCTCTCCTTTCCCTCTCCCTTTCCAGAGCTCCCTTCAGCATACACATATGCCCATTTAGTCCCCTGGAAGGGACTAAACTCGTCTAACTAATCCAGAAAGACCTACTGATAAATGACATATGAACATTCTTCTGTGAACTTCTCATCCACCCCGTGGTGAAGCTGGCTATGATCTTAGGACATTCAGTCAGATAAAATTTCCCCAGAACTGAAATGATGCGTTTATATATGGAACGTGTTCTCCGAAGGCTCAAGAAAATAAACACAGGAACATTCACACCAAGATGCACAACCAGGAAGTGTGAGGAGTTCAGGGTCAAAGAAAATATCCTAAACACCTTCCAGGAAGAAAAATACAAATTAGATAGAAAAGAGTGGGAATCAGAAAAGGCTAGCAGGCTTCTCGACAGCATTAAGATCCCAGGGAGCCACTGAGGTATTCTTTCACAAGGCTGCGGAAGCACGGGCCTCAGCCCTCATGTTCAAATCCAATAGGACTGTGAGCACAGGGAAAGTTTACCTCAGACCAAGTCCTGCCCTCTTGCCTCCCGTCACATGGGTGCTAGATTAGCTACACTTCCAAGCCTGCCCATAAAGTGCCATTTCCTTCTGCCCCTGTGGGAAGGTTACAGTTGGGAAGAATGAGACACTGGGCTATAACGGGCTATCTTTATTCCTCCTATATTCTTGTGCCTGAGGAAGTTTGACATTAAACACATCTGGAAGGCCATAAAAGGAGAGAGTTCAGTGGTGAAGCAGTTTTCTTAGCATTTGCTACACTTTGTGACCCCCAATAATACAAAATGACAACAACAAGCCACTATGAAGTGTTGAAAGAGATCACAAAAGAAATGGAAAAAGTAGCCAAGTGCTAGCGGCTCATGTCTGTAATCTAGCTACTCAGGAGGCTGAGATCTAGAGGATCACAGTTTCAACTGGGCAGAAATGTCTGTGAGAGTCTAGCTACAACATAACCAGGAAGGATCAAGGCTAGAGTCATGACCCAAGTTCAGACTCCAGTATCAAGAAAGAAAAAAGGAAAAGAAATTAAAAAGCATTTAATGTGAAGTACCCTGCCTTTTGGAGGGAAAAATGGACTCTTACATTTTCATTTTATATGAGGCTCTTTGAATTACATAGCCAATCTAAATTTTAATTTAATGATTGCTCCCCTCCCCCACAGTATAACCCCTGTGTTCACTGTATTTGATGTTAGTATAAGTTGGGGAGGGGAAGGGAAAAAACAGATTGTTTAAATAGGGATACAGGTGGACCCATTGCAACAATGAGATGCACAAGACGCTATGTTGAACTTTACAATTTTGGGAGAGTGGAGGTGGGCTATAGCTGAGGAGGTGGGAGAGACAGGATGGTAGGGGAAACACAGAGGAGGAGGCAACAATGCTGGATAAGATATGTACTCATTACCTTGTTCATGTAACTGTAAACCCTTTGTACAGTATTTTCACAATAAAAACTTCATTTAAAAAAAGTGATTGAAAAGGGTAAGAATAACATTTTTAGAAAATAGTGTTTTGATATAAATATACATTTTCCAAAGCCATCAGTTAAGTCATCCAGAAAGTTTCCAGTTATTTATCTTGTTAGTAATGTTGCAACCCTTTTGTGAAACTAGAGTCAGTCACTCATTGCTTTCATATTTATCTCAGTGATTATTCAATAAATGAACAACTGTATTGCTTTATACTTAGATCATAAAGAATACTATATAAAAATAATTTAATGATGGCTTGAGAAGTAAACAAAATGTACTTCTAAAGGTCAACTTTGAATATTACTGATGACTAAAAGATCAGCTACTCCTAACATTCATGTTAGGATGGCTCCAACATGGATCCCAAGATTTCCAAGGTTGGAATTCTGCTTCCTACATGTCTTTTCAAAGCCATCCCTTGTCTGCCCTTGTCAGGAACTGGATTCCCTTTCAACTAAATAAGACACTTTTTGAGAGAACTAGATATTCCTAAGAGAATCCACTGCCAGACTTGGGTGCTTAGTGATGTTTTAGCCAGTATGAACAGAGACACCTGTATTCAGAAGGATCAAATTAAAACCAGTTCAAGGACATGAGCTGAGACCCTGAAAAATGGCTCTCAGGAATGAGGAATGTTTCTTCACTGAACAGTTTGTGAGGGAAGAGAGATGCCAGATCTTCTGGAAGGGCCCAGTTCTGGCCAGAGGTAAAGGGACCGAGGTGGAGAACTCAGACTGAGCTCCTTCCATCTCCTGAGTCTGTGTGCTTTCTATTTGCTTAGACACCAGGGTCATTGCCAGCTGTGAGAGCAGCCAAGTCTAGATTCTGCTTTTTGAAGTCAGGGCTGCTACTTGCTTGACATAGGTCTGCATTCCCAAAGTGTTTTCTTCTCCCCCGGGCTCCCCTCCTCCCCCTCGCTGCTATACCAGTAACTGTAGACCTCACTGGATTTGGTGACCTGACAACTGCCCTTTAGATAGGGATTTGTATCATAAATTGCCACTGAGAGGCCCCGATCCACATCTTCCTCACCAATTTCTGCTGTCGGGGCTTTCAGACAGAAACTGCCGTGTTCACATGTGGCAGGCTTGGCGGCTCATCACACCGGTTCTATTAACTTGGTCGCCAGGTGGTAACCATATTATTTCATGCTTCTCGGTACCTTTTTTTTCCCCTCACAACACAATTACCTTTGACAGTTCTTGCGTGGGACAGCAATTTTCAGCAAATGTTTTCAGTAACCAGAGGCCGAAAAGAAGGGAAATGTGAGTGCTTTCAGTTCAGCTTTGAGCGTGGCTCTGACAGGTCTTCAACACGTCTGTCGTGTTATAAATAGGAATTCGGTGGAAATTTGGTACACATGGAACTTAACAGAAAGGAGTTGGGCAAGGCCAATGGTTTCCATTGTGTTTAAGAAAGAATGTGTCCTGACACAGGATAATAAATCCTACCGTGATGAAATTCTTCCTAGCCCCCAGAAGAGCCAAAGCTGCAAGAATTTTCTCTCAGTGAGGTTTCATACTGAGGAGGTTTTGTCCTCCTTCACATTAATTCCTTGTTGCAAGGAGTGTGACATTCGCTTCTCAGATTTACTTGGCTTCAGAGCAGCCTCCGCATTCCTTGAAGTTACCCAAGAAAGACGTCGTCTTCCACTTCCAAGTATTGGTTTCCAGTGTGAGGAAGAAAGATATGTAGGCATAACAGAGTTTTCAAAAGCTAGTTTTACAGATTTAGAACCTGGAAGTCCCTGTCATTACCACCATCACTGACACTCACACGCACACACATACACATGCACACAAGCACACACACACTGCAATAGCTACTCTGTAAGTGTCTGAAATGAAGTACCTGGGTCCTCTAGTCACATACATCCTAGAAAAAGAGATATTTGGTCTCCAAGTCATGGGGTAGTAAAGGGAGTGATGACACACTGTGGATAACTCTGCAGAGCTCAGGGTTGATGAAGATTAAACAGAAAGTCTTGTGACCACAGCTACCCACCCACTTTCAATCACCACAAAGAACTCCCTGTGTCTCATATCCTTATTGGCCTGCTACAGAGAGATCCTTCCCTTTGAGACTCCCAAGATGAGTCTAGCTTACTCTCTCATTTCACTAGCCATGGTTTTCAGGAAAGCTTGGTTTTAATCTCTGGTGAGTAGACACGTGGTATCGTCAGTTCTAAATTGAGCCACATTTTTACCCTCTCCCTAAAATGGTCTACTCAATGAGACACTTCCAGTTAACTGGTCACATGTCACAGGTTATGACATCTCCCTTAATGTCATTCTTCACCTTCTTTATTTGCTTAGCAGCCACTTTGTTACTAATAACTGGTGATTGTTCTCTGACATGATAAACTTTTCCCCACAGTTTGGCATTTCATCAGTACCAGTTTTGAACTTAGTTCTTCTTTTTCTCAGGAAACTGTTCTTTGTGATAATTTTTTTGGAGAGACCAATAATATCAATGCAGAACAATGCAGGCAGGCATGTCCCTTGTTCCCTAGTTAGCACAGGCAATGGTGTGTCAACTTCTTACACCTGTAATCCTAGCTACTCAGGAGGCTGAGATCTGAGGATCACGGTTCAAACCCAGCCTGGGCAGGAAAGCCCATGAGACTTTTCTCTCCAATTAACCACCAAAAAACTGGAAGTGGAGCTTTGGCTCAAATGATAGAGCATTAGCCTTCAGCAAAAGAAGTCAAAGACAGTGCCCAAGCCCTGAGTTCAAAAGCCCCAGGACCAACACACATGCACGCGTGCGCACGTGCGCGCACGCGCACACACACACACACAGTCCAGTAACTTTTCTGCAGCCTTCTCAGTGTGAGGAGATAGCAAAGCAGTGTTTTCTACGCCAGGACTAGAGGCTACACCAGCTTCCTTTCCCTACAAAGACCAGGTCCATGACTCACCCCAGAGTTGTTCAGTGGGTCCCCACTGAGGGGTGCTGCCTTGCTCACTGAGGGGTGATGGTGCTTGGGGACAGGGCTGCCCTCTGGATCACCCTCAGGAAGGATACCACAGATAAACACAAAGGATGCCAGTGAGTGGCACTGAGTGAGCAGGACCAGAGCTTGGGTAAGTTCTTCCAGGGACCAGCTCTGCTCACCCATCTTCTACAAGGCCTGGAGGGGAGGGAAGTCATAACTTTCTCAGTGCTTGCCAGTACTGCCCATGGTGGCCCAGCGCCCTCAGGGACCAGGTCCTCTGGTCCTGGATGTGCTCCTTGGTGATGAGACATGGCCGTAAGCTGTTGATCTCGTTGAGTTTCTGCAGCTTCTCAGGAGCTCAGTGGAGGTCTAGTAGCCACTTGGGGTCACCATTAGTCTGAAGGAACTCGGCCAGGTGGGAGCCCACCAGGTAAAATCACTGATGGCGGGCAGCAGCCTGTGGAGAAGGTGGAAAAGCCTGGGTTGCCCACCTCCCTCTGTGCCCTACTCCAGCTGGGTCCTCCTTGAAAGGGAACACCATTGCCTATTATTGCCTGCCAGAAAGAACACCTAAGTTCTCGCTCCTGATCTCTTCCACCTCAGTCTCCAAGTCCATTTCTCTTCAAAACCATAAGTTTGGCTGTGAAAAAGTTAGGGAACAGCATCCAGGACCTGAGTGCAAGCTCTAGTACAGCACAAAATGAAACAATACTAACAACAAAAAAAATGTAATGCCAAGAGCCAGTAGCTTATGCCTATAATCCTATCCTACTCAAAGCCAGCCTTGGGCAGGAATGAACATCAATCATCTGCTTGATTTTGTAGCCAAGAAGAGAGGTGACAGCCAGGTAATGCATATATGTAACCAAGGCATCCCAAGATTACACTCAATATGAAAACAACATGTTGATATATAGAACACGATTCTAACTAGGAGACGAAGTAGGAGAACAAGAGAAAGGAAAGAGGGGAAAGGAAAGATGGAGGATAAAATCTTTGAAATATGGTGTCACTTATATGAATACAACATGCAACTTCAATAAAAGCCATTGACCTGTAGAGGATTGTGGGAAGCAGGGGAAGAGAAAACAATTAAAATGGGTTGTTCTGAGCAAAACACAATACATGCACATCTGAAATGCTAAGGCAAAATCCCTTGGTGCAATTAATGCACACACAACAAGAAAAACAATGTCAAGAAAGTAAAACAGGTTTGGATGTGGAGGGGGGTGGTGATCAGCAGTGAGAGAGACCAGGGATACAGAAGAGTATAAATGGAAATGGATATGGCTGAATTAGTTTCTTTGCATGTATGAAAATAGAAACTGTTGACATTGTTTTAAGAAGGGGAAGGGACTCTGGAGAGAATGGTGAAGTTGATCAAGATACATTGTTTACATGAGTAGAAATGTCACAATGAGCCCCCCCTTTGTATAACAATTGTGTACTAAATATAGACACACATCTATATACATATATGTGTAACTCTTTTGTTTGATTCCTTTAAAAATAACCTCCCTTAGTATTTTCTTTCTCATTCTAAGAAACACAAAATGAAGATCGTTACAAAATATGTCAGGAACCATATGCAAGGAATAAGTTGGGGGGTTTTGTTGTTGTTGCTTTTTAAGCCTAAATACTCCAATTTCTCCCATAGGGTCATTACTGGTTGGTTATGCCAACACATTCCCAAATATTTTCTCATTTAGGTTTCCCTATGAATATATCCAGTTGTCTCCATGATCACAAGACACGTTGTAGCCAGTAAGACTTAAATAAGGAGGGGGAAAAATTCGTGAAGCTTTTAGATTCTCCCATCTTTCTTTGTTAATCAGAGCTGCAGCAACTCCCTTGATACCATGATGAGAAAATCAGCATGGGGCCAAAAGCCACTACAGTCAATATGACAAGGTGCCGGACCACTATGCACCTCCTCTCACCTCTGTGCGAGAAAATAGGGTCTATTTACTTTGACCATGGCTCATTCCGTTGTTATTTAGGTGATTGCCTTGATGGTCACAGGAAATTAAACATTCCTTCAGGCCCAAGCTTGAGACTAGGCATGTGTTTATTTCTACCACATTCTAGAAGTCCACTAAGTCATCAGCCAGCTCAGATTCAACAGATGAGGAAATAGACTCCACCTCTTGCCGAAAGGAAATGCATTCGTGTCCAAATACTGCCTACTACTTTAGCCATTAGTGACCCAGTTTTCTTTTTATTTTTCTTTTTTTTTTTGGGGTCCGGTCATGGGGCCTGAACTCTGGGCCTGGGTGCTGTCCCTCAGCTCTTCAGCTCAAGGCTAGCACTCTACCACTTGAGCCACAGCGCCACTTCCGGCTTTTTTCTTTTTGTTTATGTGGTGCTAAGGAATCGCACCCAGGGCCTCAGGCACGCAAGGCAAGCGCTCTACCACTGAGCCACCTTCCCAACCCAAGTGACCTAGTTTTCTAGAGCCGTACATGTAGGCTGGCAGTCCCAAATCTTCATAGCCCCCAACCCAGGCAGAGCTGATTCCTCAGCAGGGCACATGTTGTTTTGCACCTGGTGTCTGTTTGTTGTTTGTTTCGACTTTTAGCTATTTCCCTGGTGTTTCTTTCAGAGTTGCTTGTTTCTATCTGCCATGCATATTAACTTGGGCTTTGGGAACTAGATGCCAGTGGCTCACATCTATAATCCTAGCTACTCAAGGAGACTGAGATCCAAGGATCACAGCTCAGGCCAGCTGAAGCAGAAAAGTCCATAAGATTCCATCTTTAATTAAAAAAAATAAAAATGAAATACATTAAAAAAAAAGATTCCATCTCTAATAATTAGCAAAAAGTTAGACTTAAAGTGAAGATCAATCAAGAATGAAAACGCCAAGGGAGATGGGCTGTGGAGGAAGCAAGGCTTTTAATAGTCAGAGGCTGTGGATCTTGGTGGGGACAGACTGACAAACCTTGGAGAGCTGAAGATTGCCCTTCCAAAGACCCAGGGAAATCTTTCTCTCTCTCTCTCCCCCCTTCTTCCTTCCTACCCTCCTTCCTTCCTTTCTTCTTTCTTCCTTTTTATTTTATTTTTTGTCGGTCATGGGGCCACTGTCCATCAACTCTTCAGCTCAAGGCTAGCACTCTACCACTTGGGCCACAGCACTACTTCCAGCTTTTTTTTCTTCTGTGTATGTGGTGCTGAGGAAACCAACCCAGGGCCTCAGGCATGCAAGGCAAGCACTCTACCACGGAGCCACCTTCCCAGCCCTCTTTCTTTCTTTTTTAATTGTTAGACCTGGGGCTTGAACTCAGGACCTGGGCATTATCCCTGAGCTCTTTTGCTCAAAGTGAGCGTTCTACCACTTTCACAGTGCCACTTCTGGTTTTCTGGTGGTTCATTGGAGATAAGTCTCATGGGGACTTTTCTATCCAGCCTGGCTTTGAACTATGATCCTCAGACATAGGCCTACTGAGTAGCTAGGATTACAGGCTTGAGTCACTAACACTGGCTGGATCTTCCTTCTTAGGTTCTGGGAGCTAGCTGCTCGACAGGCAAGGTCATGCCAGTCAATGGCCTGATTGCTTGCAGCCCAGCATTCTTGGGGAGTGGGAGAGAGTGAGCTCACCTTGCCAGTGAAGGGGGACACTCTAGACTGAGGAATCCGTGGAACTCTTGGCCCATGGACAATGATGTCTGGCTGACACTTGCAAGGTTTTGCAAGTTTGGAGATTTCACCCAACACATACAAGTTTTAAAGGGCCTTGGAATGTCTCAATTGATAAATATCATTGTCCTCTCTGGACAGAGGTTCAGAGGGGCTGCTTGTCTGAATGGGGCACCTCCTTTATAGGGGTGAAGGACAGTGTTGCTCAGCTCTGATCAGTTCTTGCCCATTCTAAAACCTGTCTGGGACCAAGACAAGGAGATGTAGGAGAGAATGTCTCAAAAGAATAAAGCTTTGTTCTCATGCTTTGCTTGTTAAGCCTCTAAGACTGAAGCATTCTCTTGTGGAGACATTACAAAGCAGCTCAGATGCAGAAGGGTGAAGAAAGGGTCCTAGATGTGCTGGGTGTGGTCATACACTCCTACAATCCCAGAGACAGAGGAATATCATGGTTCAACAACAGCTCAGGTAAAATGTGATTAATATCCCATCTTAACCAACAAGCTGGACATGGTGGCTGAATTTGTAATCCCTGCTATGGAGAAGTATAGGCTGAAGGATCAAGGTCTGAGGCTAGCCTGGATAGAAAAGCATGAGACCTTATCCGAAAAATCACTAAAGCAAAAAGAGCTGGAAGCATGGCTCAAGTGGTAGAGCTCTTGCTTAGGAAGTGCAAGGCCCTGAGTTCCAATCTTAATATAGCTGCAGAAAAGAAAGGAAGGAAGGAAGTGAAGGAAGGAGAGGAAAAAAAGAGGAAGGAAAGGGAGAGGAGAGGAGGGAGGGTGAGGAGGGGAGAGACTAGGGGAGGTGAGAGGAATGAAGAAAAGAGACCAGGGGAGGAGAGAGGACAGGGTGGGGAGAGAGAGGAAAAGAAAGGAAGGAGTGGGGAGAGGAAGTAGGGGGAGAGAAGAGAGAAGAGATCCTGGCCAGTGGCAATGACCCTTCATTGGCCTTTCTAACCTTAGGCAGAGCGCTTCTGGGTGGAATTCCTGCCTCAGTGGGCCAAAAGCACAATTCCTCATGCAGTTCTCTCCACTCCCCCACCACATACACATACATATTAATGAGGTCCAGCAGCAGGTCAGTATCAAATATGCCTGGAGGCTTGCATGGGAAGGCTGAACCTCCACCAAAACAAGCTCTGGCCAGCTTACCCATCACTTTCCAGTAGAGCAGAGACTCAGCAGTGCCCCAGGGAAGCACATTTTGGCTTACAGAACACGGCCCTATTAGCCCTCATTTCTCAGGTACTTGTTTTTGGCTCTAAACAACAAGGCTGAATTGCATTCTGCTTCCAAATTCAAAAGCCAAAGAGACTCAGCAAAGCATGCCTAGACCAAAGGACAAATGAATAAACAAACAAAAAAAGCATCGATGTTCTTTCTCTGCATTTCTTCTTGCTGGCCCAGTTCCATTGCTTGTGGACAGCTGGATGGGGCCCGGCAGTATGATTCCTGCTTTCCTTGGTAGCAAAGTTCTCCTCATTTAAAGATGGCCCACACACATCATGAGACGTGGGACTCAATTTCAGGCATTTGAGAATCACACTTTGCCTCTTTACTGGTCCACAATGCTTTCTTTCAACTGTAATCCCAATTTCCAAACATCCGCTCTGGGCTCCCAACAGATGCTTGTAAGGCTCTTAACCAATGGAGTCCCTTCCTGCAGAATGCAGATGGGGAAGGATTCTTAAGCCTGTCTGACAGCCCCATTTCCAAGCTCTCCCATTGATACGTCCTGTCCACCTTGCCTCTACACACTTCTACATTCTCTCCTCACACTCAATTGATACATTGTATGACACCAACAAGAATCCCATACTAAATCTGAGAAGTATGACCTAGAGAAAGCCAGGGAGTGACTTTGATCCTGACTTCGAGGCTCTGGCGATCAGATCCTGGGATGATCTGACATTTACAGAGTATCTGGGACATACACACATGCACACATGCACGCATGCATGCACACACACACTCTCTTTCTCTCTCATACACACATCCTTCTACCAAGATTGAACTTTTTCAATACATTTAAGATCAGACTTTTCAGATCCTAGTAAAAGGGGGAAATTAATTTAATGAAACAAAGGTGAAGGGAAGAGAAAGGCAGATTGAGGGGAGAAATGAGGAATCTTTATAGCAGAGAGAGAGAGAGAGAGAGAGATCTACAATCAGCTTTGAAACCAGCATTTGCAAAAAAAAAAAAAAGAAGTATCTATACCCAGATTATTTTGGAATAATCTCTTTAAGATCTCCTAGCTAGACTTGGTAATATTCAATTTCCTGCGTGAGGGATGAGCTGCCCGACAGCCAATTCTTCAGCATCCTTTGCCTTCTTCCTGACCTCAGAACCTTGTATTCATATCCCAGATGGCCTTTTGACCTCTATCATGAGTGCACTCTGCAAACAGTTCACTCTACAACCAGTTCCTTCAAGTAGATGGAATGCTTGATGGTGGTACTCTGCCCAGATATTGGCCCGATGGCCTCCAAGAGTTATTTTTCTTGGGGCAAAGTGGAAGTTCTGCCTTCCAGGATTCTGATGAGTTCTACTTCCATGCACTGTGCTGAGCTCTTCCTTATGCAGGTAAGCACATTTTGTTTGACCACCCTCATCTACTACTAGCCCACTTCCCCAACTTACGCATGCTTGCACTTACATGTCTAGAAACATTATTACCCTACCCTGATTCTACCTGAAAATGAGTGAAAGTCCATTCTTTCTTTCATTCTTTCTCTTCTTTCCTTCCTTTTCTTTTTTCTTTCTTTCCCTCTTTCCTTCCTTTCTCTCTCTCCTTCCTTCTTTCTTCCTTTCTCTCTTTTTCTTTCTTCCTCCTGTCCTTCCTTCCTTTCTTTCTCTTTTCTTTCTCTCTCTTTCTTATTTTATGTCAGCACTAGGGCTTGAACTCAGAGTCTCACGATATTGCCTAGCTTTCTAATCCCACCGGGCAGTCTACTACTTGAGCCATATCTCCACTTCTTTATTTTTTTCTAGTTAATTAGAAATAAGAGTCTCTCAGTTTTGTGCAGGCTTTGAACTGTGATCCTCCTGTCTCAGCCTTCTGAGTAGCTGGGATTATAGGCATGCACCATCAGCACCCAACTTTTTTTTTTAAATATAAAAGAATGTAGCCAAATTATAGAGAACAAAGAGCTAAAAAAGCAATCATTCCCAGTCCGCCTACTCTTGCCCAGTTATTTTTATTTTTCTTTCACCCTTATTTGCATGCATACTGATATGTTTAAAAGTAGCAGAAATTAGAACGTAGGGAATTTTGTTGGCTGACATTTTTCTTTACCACAGCTGTGCTTTCTGACCCATAAGGTATTCTGGTGCTGCAGTCCACTAATGTCTGGGAAGGGTTACATGGGAACAGAAGGTGCCAGCCAGGGAGCAAGATGATGAAGCAGCAACTCCATGGGGAGCCTAAGTATCCCCAGCTAATACAGGCAGCCAGGAAAATTCAGGTGTCTCCTTGAGCTGAATCATCTTACATGTGTCCAATGCTACCCAGAGTCAGGGCTCGGGCTCTGCTCCCTGGCAGGTATTTATTTTACCGAGGTGGAGGCCGGTCTTGCACACGTTTTCCCAGCTAAGTGATGTAAGGCCGGTGCCTCACAGAACAGAGTCAGCAGTGTCTCTGGAGGATGGGCACTGGCACTGGGTTCAGAGCAGACAGAACACTGGGGGCTTGTCAGTTGAGTCAACTCCATGCTGATGATGGGGGCTTCCCCAAACCCAGTGGGCTTTCCTGGGCCAGCCTGAGGTTTCAGAAGGGCTACAGGATGTTGAGAAGCACCCAGGGGACTGATCTCCATTGCTGTCACAGCTTCCTCTCTGGCAGTTTCTTCCTGTGAAAACACACAGCTCCCCCTACCAAACCATAAAACAAACGCATGAAGACAGGATTGTTTGGACAACACCCTGGCTAAGAGAAAGCCTGGAGGTGGCTTGAGGGCTCTTGCCCATTTGACAGGAGCCTTGCTTCCAAACACAAATATTAACCTTGGCAATCTGGCTGTCTCCTGCTTCATGACTTAGACGTGCTTTTTGGGGTCATGTTTAAGTTGGGGAAGAAAGAGGTGGAGAAAAATACAAAGATACAAAGTCTCCTGGAACAAAGTGAGCTTTTGATCGATGGACAGCGCTGAACTAGTACTAGTGTTTCAAAATAACACTGGTTAAAGCCTATGTTTCTTTGAATGTCTTGGGTGGAAGGGATTGTGTAGGTAAATCCCAGCAAACTTTCCTCCTGGGATCTTCAAGCTAGCAATATGAAAATGAAAATATGAATACCTAGTAGGACCCTGGTTTCCCATGTCTGTAATCCTAGCTACTCAAGAGGTTGAGATCTGAGGATTATGACTCAAAGCCAGCCCAGAAAAACACATCCTAAAGACTTTTATTTGTAATTAACAAGCAATATGCCAGAAATGAAGTGTGGCTTAATTGGTGGAGTACAGCTCTGAGCAAAAATGACCAACAGAGAGCATGAGGCTCTGAGCTCTAGCCCCAATACTGGCAAACAAAGAAAAAGAGAGAGAGAAGGAAGGAAGGAAGGAAGAAAGGAAGAAGGAAGGAAGGGGGAGGGAAGAAGAAGAGGAAGGGAATGTGGGAGGGAAGGGGAAGACAGGGAGGGAAAGAGAGAAACAAAAGGAGAAAAGCAAAGAAAAAAAACAAAGTTGACAACTCTATTCTTGGCAAGACTCATCAAAGCTCTCAAGTAGCCACTAAACCCCATGATTCAAGACTGAAGGCCTCAGGAATCAGCTTCAGAGAGCTGGAAGATCTTTTCTGCCCCCCAGCCTTCCCCTGATGAGCCCCCATCCAAGGAGCATCCAGAAGAAGACACAAGTCCTGTCCACAGCGTAACACCGGTGGCAATGCTCTTCCAGAATTCTGGGAGCTAAGTACATCTGGGGATGGATGCAGGGGACCTCAGAGTCTCGGCTGCTCAGGGCAGCAAAATTCACATCAGCACTGAGCCTTTGAAACTGGGAGCCCTGGACTTCAACAGTCATCTGTGTTTAGACAAGCCAGAGGTAAAAACATAAAGTAAAAGTGTGGTGCAACTGTTAAGTCACTCCTCTGTGAGTTCTGCCATGGTTATCTTGCTTTCGCAAGCTCCAGCTAGGTGAGACTCCATGACAAAGCAGCCTTTCAATACACACCATGTGAACCAACCACTCATCTTCCGGTAACTCACCTGTAGACAGTCATCAGGGCTACCTGTTGCAAATAAATAAACAAGCAAATTAAATTATACCTTCAATAATCTACTGTGAAATGTATCGAGGTGATGACTAAATAAAAGGGTTACAGAATATGCAGTGTAATATAAAACTCTGCACCTTATGACATAGCATCCACATGAAATAGTCATGTGTTTTGATGGGGTTGATTCACAGAAAAGAGTTCTTTGTGGGGGGGTGGAGGCCCTTCATGCCCATCCCCTTCCACAACTCATGAAATGGGCTTCTTCCAGCTCTCTGACACTCTGAGTGACGGTGAGAAAGAAATGCCCACTGATAAAACCAACCCTCCAACCTATATAGAGTGGTCTTTCTTAGATGGTCATGTTGGATCACCAATAGATAGGAATTATTCTCCTTCAAAACCTAAGACAGAATTTCCCCCTTGCCCAACCTCTCAGACCCATTCCTGCAAGGCCATAACCTCTTTCCCTGCCAAGGGTACAACCGCGCCTCTCCTGTTTCCAGCTTCTTGGATTGCCTGAGGCGAGGGAAACTAGCCAGGCTCCACCTGAGCCCAGTTGCTCAACCTGAGCAGTTAGTGAAGTTGCTAAATTGTATCTCCTTTGCCTTGAACTTTCCTGTGTCATCTAGCCTCCTGGAGGAATGAAATGAAGTTAGAATTCAATCAACAAACCCTTCCTTAAATGCAGAGTTAATACAGGTGTGTTTCTGAGAGCCCTTTGCCCCACCTCACCCCAGGAAACATTTGTCAATGTCTGGAGTTATTTTTGGTTGTCCCCACAGAAGCAGGGAGTGAGGAGAAAGTTATTCCTGGCATTGGGTGGGAAGGAACAAGAGATGTTGGTAAATATGTACCCTACAACGCAAAGAGAGAGCCTCTACAGCAAAGATGTATCCAAGTCAAAACATTTGGAGTAAATGACAATGTTGAAAATTCCTGGTCATTGGGGTATGTACCCAAGTGTTAACAATCATTCATTTTCTACATGCTGTATCTCAAATTTTCTTACACATCTGGACATGGAATTCTTAACAAGAAAAACAATAAAGGTTACTTTACATTTTAAGATGATATAGGTGTAGCCTGACAAAAGTTAAAATGTAGCCAAATGTTATTGAACATTTATTGAGGAAGAAAATAATAAATGTTTTTTATCTTCAGCTCCCAGAGAGACTGGATTTGGTAGAGTCCACTTACAGATGATTATTAGAAAAAGAAGCTTAGATCTGAGCACCAGTGGCTCACACATAAAATTATAACTACTCAGGGGGCTGAGATCTGAGGATTAGCGGGTCAAGCCAGCCTGGGCAGGAAAGTCAATGAGACTCACCTTCAATTAACAAGCAAAAAACATCAACAATAAAAAAAGCCAGAAGTGGAGTTGTTGATAAAGTGAAAAAACAGGAAAGAAGGAAGGAAGGAAGGAAGGAAGGAAGCAAGGAAGCAAGGAAGGAAGAAAGGAAGGAAGGAGGGAGGGAGGGAGGGAGGGAGGGAGGGAGGGAGGGAGGGAGGGAAGGAAGGAAGGAGTAGGGGGAGGGAGGGATGGAGGGAGACAGGGAGGAAGGGAGGGAAGGAGGAAAGCTTATTAAGGCAAACTACTCCCTGGGATATAGTAGATTAAATGGTGTGTGTGTGTGTGTGTGTGTGTGTGTGTGCATGATCAAATGGCATGAATTCTTACCTACAGACACTGCTATGGGGTAGTATAGTTCATGCCAGGGTGCATCTAGCTCTGGCTCCATAGATTTATTGTGGCTGGCTAGTCCTTACTAAAAGACACCCTTTGTCTTCAAAACTTCTGGACATGGCCCTTAAGTTTTATTTTTGGCTCTGGGCACCTATGTTGTTTCATGTTTTGTTGTCAGATTGATGACATACAGCATGTGTGAAGTGAGCCAGTCCCTAGAGGAAGATTTCCATCAGTTTCCTACTTATGCCTTCAGCCAGTTCTGGAGCCATAGCAGATCAAGTGCATCCGATGACAGCCAGCAGCTCTGACGTGCAAAACCCCTGTGTCCTGTTACCCCCCGTGTGTTGGTATTTTTGACAGTCCTCAATTAGAGCTGTATAGTTAACTTCAGCCTGTCATTTGTGTGGGCTAAGCTGTTTGGAAAATCCTTGAGGGATCCGCTGGAGGTGGGAGGACCAGGTTCCAATAAACAAATGATGGAACCTCAATGTCTGGAGGACACAAGCTGTGGTTTGGTTGCTGAGCCTTATGAGGGGCCAGAAAATGTCAGGCCTCCTCCTCCTTGGCTCCATGGGCTGTCACCTTGCCAGGATTGATGCTCTTTATTCTGCTCCTAGAAGATCCCCCAGGAGGGACTTTGAATGACAAGGGCCTTGGAATCTAGTTCCATTTTTATCAAGTAACTATCTGGAATGATTTACTTAGGGAAACTTACTCCCTGTCCTCTCTTCTCCTTCTCTTCCCTCTATTCTCTACCTTTGATGGACAGGAGGTTATAAATTGTTGAGAATATCTAGCAACATGATATTAAAATAGTTAATACTTCATAAGAATTGAGCTGTCAAAGTCTATCACAAGACCATGGGAGGCTTTTGATAGGCAAGTCCTTGGAGGAGTAGGGGCATGTGAGGGAAAGCGTGATGATAATTTAAAAGGAGTTTGAATCAGAAAGATAGAAATGAAAAAAGAAAGGAACTGGAATATACAGCTTTGATTCACAAGACTGGAAACTTTGACCTGATTTTTTTTTTCCAGGGCCCTTGAACTCTGGACCTGAGTGATGTCCTTGAGCTTTTTTTGTTTTTGTGGGTTTTTTTGTTTTGGTTTGCTCAAGGCCACCACTCTACCACTGAGCCACAGCTCCACTTCTGGCTTTTTTGAGTATTTATTGGAGATAAGAGTCTCATGGAGTTTACTGCACTGGCTGGCTTCGAACCACAATCCTCAGATGTCAGCCTCCTGAGTAGCTAGGATTATAGGCATGAGCCTCCAGTGCCCAGCTTCTCAGTTGATTTTCACCAACCAAATTCTGATAGTTGAAAAAAGCTTTGGTTCATGTTGAAATAACATGATTGTCTACATAAATAAAGAGAACAAAAATCAAGCTATAGACAGGGAGACTTACCTGTAAATCATGTATCTGGTAAATATAAAGAACTCTGAAAAAGCTCAATAGTTAGCAAGCAACCATTAGGTTATTTTATTCTTTAAAATAGGTGAAATATTAGAACAGGGATTTCACAAAGATATAAAGGTGACAACAAATAAGCAAGGTGCCAGTGGCTCACGCCTGTAATCCTAGCTTCTCAGGAGGCTGAGATCTGAGGATCACCATTCAAAGCCAACCTGGGCAGCAAAGTCCATAAGACTCTTATCTCCAATTAATCATGAAATAAGAATGGATTCCTATTAAAAAAGGGGCATCAGGTAGTAAAAATGCATAAAAATTTTAAAGGATATCCTATTTATTTGTTCCATTTTTCCATCTTGGTTCTATTTTTAATTATTGGTTATACAAAGAACTTAAAATTCCATAAGTCAGGTTGTAAGTAAGATATACTTTGATCAATCTCACCCCTCCCATCATTCATTTCCATTTTCCCCTTCATCTAAAAGAAAATTATTTGGGGCTGGGAAGGTGGCTCAGTGGTAGAGCACTTGCCTTGAGTGCCTGAGGCCCTGGGTTCAATTCCTCAGCACCACATAAGCAAAAAAGAAAAAAGCTGGAAGTGGTGCTGTGGCTCAAGTGGTAGAGCGCTGTCCTTGAGCTGAAGAGCTGAGGGACAGCGCCCAGGCCCAGAGTTCAGGCCCCACAACAGGTCCAAAAAGAAAAAAAAGAAAGAAAATTATTTATTTTTAATCAGTAAAGATTTTGGGAAAACGAAGTAGATGTATCCTCTTGGAAAATAGAACAAATAGACTGAGGTGGTTTTTTTTTTCCTTGAAAGGGTGATGACAGTCTTAGAGAAACAATATTGGAGTTTCAAGATCCAATCAATAGTTCTGCCAAAGATTAAAAGGAGAATGAAAGAAATAAATTAAAGAAACAAAATAAAAATTATGTAATTGGAGTGTAATCAAAATGGAAAGCATCTACCAGGTGACAATCACTCTGATGCTCACTGACATGAAGAGAAGATTCTAAGAATGACCCAAAGGAGGGAGAAATGTCACAGGACTAGAAAGGGAATTTGTCACATGGCCCCTATGTTGAAAATGAACTATACAACTTGTGGTGGGGCCAGGAAGGAAAAAATGGGAGAGAGTGGGGGAAGGGATGACACTGTCCAAAAAGAAATGTACTCATTACCTGACTTACATAACTGTAACCCCTCTGTATAACACCTTTATGATAGCAATAAAAAAACTTAATTAAAAAAAAGAAATGGGATTTGCAATGGATCAGCCACAATAACATGTGCTCAAGAACAACGAAGCAATTGAGTTATAAATAACTGTGAGGGAGAAATAAAGACATTTTCATTCCTTAAACTGAAAAATAATAGCCTCACATGTGCTCTTTCTTAGGAAAGTGCTCTAACACACTATCTGCAACAGCAGAAAATAAGCAGAGAAAGTAGAAGACATGAGAACCCAGGAAGGAAAGTTAGAGGTAGAAAAAGTTTAGGACAGTCCTAAAAATTGTATTGAAATAGGAGGAGACAAGGGTTGGTATAGAAAAAGAAAATGGAACAAGTAAATGATCTGGTATGTTTGACTTTTGGGAAGACCTGATGAAAAATTTATGGTAAAGTAAGAGACTCTACAACTGAAAAACAACAAGAATATAAAGCGCAGTACAAAACTTAATCACACACACACACACACACACAAACACACACAATCACATTTTTCTGTTTGATTCTGATGTAAACCATGTTTACCAATCATAATATGAATAGTAATAGTCCACTTAGATGAAAGTTGTGATGGAAATACGGGGCAGGAAAAGGGGAGGAGATGTATTATGCCCTTATCTAACACAGAGTAGTCAACCCACAGGGTCTAAACTGGATAAATTCAGAAAGAAGATAGATAAGCAAATGTAGAAAAACATATGAAAAATCGTTGAATCAGATGAAAAATGAGTGTTTGGCCATGAAGCTTGAAGGTAGGAAGAGTTAAGGTCCCTGGTACTTTAGGGGCATTTATTTCAGTTTTAAATTATGGCTAGATATTTTATTTTTAAAAAATAGAAAAGACAAGAAAGAGGAAAGTTATTTAAAAGGCACAGAAATTATGGTTGTTGGGCTATAGGTCAGAGAGCAAAGACTTGGTTGCTAAGGGGAGTCATAAATTGTGGCACAACCATCTTTCTAAAGGCTCCTCTACGCAGGCTACCCCAGACGATATGACGATATTACGCAAGGGAAGAGCAGGAAAACCATGCCCAAGCTCCACCCTCCCTTTTGGGAAATTCTTGGCTCCGTGCACAATACTGAGTCTTTGTTCTGTGGTGTTTGCAGGACTGTACCCTTTTTGGAGGTGAGATGTTTATTTTCCATGGCTCCAAAGTTTCCTACATCCCTACCAACCGTACAAAACGGCTCCGAGGAACAGCACGCACCTCAGCAGGCTTCCTCCAGCACTGCTGTTGAGACGCTTGGACCACTAATTAACGGGTAACATGATGGCCAGGGTTGGCCTTGGGTTGCTTTATCTACTGGCTCTGTCTTCCATCTCAGTCAGGTAAAGGGTTCACAATGAGGCTGGGAATCTGGTTGGTGAGGAAAATGTCAACTTAATTTGGCTGCACATAACTGCCTCTGTGATTCTTTCTACGCTCCTTTCTCCTGAGTCCTCAATCCTGTTTATTTTGGTCAAGGATATTCCCCCTGAGCCCAGAGTCCTGTGGGGAATCTCAGTATTGGCAGCAAATGTGCACAGCTTGCTTGTAACTCAACCCCTACTGCCCCCTAACGGTCAGAGCTCCTTAGTCTTCTATTCCCTTACTCATTATCAATGGATTTAGGGCAAGAGAGTAAAGGTTTTGTCTAGTCAAAGAACCCCAACCAAACACTGAAGTAAGAGAACAAAAAAAAACAATAGAGACATATCACAATTTCATATCCTGCCAGGCACAATGGTGATGCATAACTGTAATTCCAGCACGTAGCAGTAGAATCAAGAGTTCAGGGCTGGCCTGAGTGATACCGTGAGACCTTAACTCAAACCAACCAACCAACCAACCAAAAAAAAAAAAATTCAGTGCTTATTTCGAGAATATTTGGCAAAGCTGTTACTGTTTTATGTAAGCATTTTTATGGTATAAGCTCAGATGATAACACAGCAGCTGAAATCCCGGGCGTATCTACAGTGTTCTCAGATTTAACAATGAACAATATGAACAGTTGTTGCAAAGCACAGTCAACTTCATTCAGTGTGCAAAGGTCAGAGAAGTAACCTGCCTTAACACACTGAGGTTTAGGAACTGGGTTTAGGGATTAAGGAGTTGCCTGCAGTTTAGTAACTATGAGAGATACACGTATCAACATAACTGCACTGTTCGTTCTAGAAAGTTCTTACTCAGTAAATAATCTCCATGCTTCTCCAGGAGTCCCCTGAAAACTCTATCCTCTTAAGCAACAGACTACTCACGTAGTCCCCTGCATCAGGTAAGCAGCTGTTTCCTGGGACACAGCTTCCTGCTTTTGAAACATGACATGCTCTAGAACTCTCCCTTTTTATGGCCTTCACCCAAGATATTGCCCACTTGGAACCCCCCCACATCCAAAAGCCTGCCTTATACCATTCAAGATGGAGCCAAAACTCTCTGCATCTACCTTTGATCTCTTCTTTCTATGAGACTAAGAGTCAAAGCAGTTTTCTTTCTTACAACCATAAGTACTAAGCTCAACGTTAATGGACCAATAAAATACTGCCTTGGACTTTTTGGGAGAGTTGGCAATTGACAAATACACTGGTTTTCACTCTTTCTTGTAGATGTCTTCAATTGGGTTGGCAGTCTTAGTCTCTTGTCTTGTTTCCAGTTCTTTCATTTCTTTGTGCATTCATTGGAATGTTTTGGAATTGTGTATGACCCAGGGGATGGGTCTTGGTTCTTCATTCCATGAAGTGAGACACTAATCAATTCATCATACAAATACAAATGGTGCTCAGGCTTAGAAAAGAAGGATGTATAGTGGATGTATAGTGGAATACTGAATTTGCCTACCTGAGAAATCTTCAAAGGATTGAGCCATTAGGGTTAAGACAGGAAAAATCAGAGAGGAGTGGATAGAGAATAGGAATCTCAGTACAAAGGCCTCTGTGGTAGGAACAAGGCTGGGGTAAGGAAATAACAGACCATTGTAAGGAGACTAGTTACAGGCTTTGGAGAGAATACATCTCCAAGTTCCTAATTCCACATTTTAAAGACCATTTGCAAAAAAAAAAAGAATACCTTAATTTAAAAAAAATACCATTTGCCTGGAGTCCATGTAAAACTATCTTTTCTTTGTAACAACAAAATGTAACGGGAAGGCAGCCATAGTGGCACACACTGATCACTCTTAAGCACTCAGGAGGCAGAAACAGGAGTATCACAAGCTGGAGCTCAACCTGGGCTACACAGTAAGTTCAATTCAATGGGAGGCATTTCAGGCTGGTGATGGAGTGATGAATTATAATTATGTTTTAAGCAACTCAATAGTTGTGACATTTTTCAATGTAAGTCTATGATCAAGTAAGTATGTCTGCAACGCCAAACGTCTGTTACCAGGTAGCTTCTCTGTAAGAGATTTATGGACAAATGTCTCAAGTTCTGGTCTAATAATAGTAATAATAATAGTAGTCCATGGTAATTAGAATTTATGATCTAGGCCAGGTGAGAAAAATACTAACCTATGTTTCCCTAGAATTCTTTGAATATAATTAATCATAGTCAAACACTGAACTAAAGTTTCCATATTCTTTAGGTACCAATTATACTTAGAACTTCCTATGGTATCAACTTCCTGAAAGATGTGTTAGGTAGATCTGAGTACCTATATTGTCAAGAGGAGGTGAGGCTAAACGCACATAGTTGTCTCAATTACCACATTGGGTCTCTAACTTCATGGATTTATATTCTAATATAGAAGACAGAAAAATAAGCAGGCAAATAAAAATAACAATACCAGAGAGTTTTGAATGCTATAATGACAAATGTGAAATGAAATGCAACAGAGGAGTTGGAATGTGTGTGAATTTTAGATTGATATGTCATCAAAAACTGCACTGAGGTGGTGATGAGTGGGCATAGACATGGATGAGTGAGAGACCATGGCAGCGTCAGGCTAGAGAAATGGAATAAAAAGTGAAACAAAACCCAAAAGCAGGAACAAGCCTGGAATGTAAAGGGAGCATAGGAAAGGTCACTGTGGCTAGTTTAGAACCAAGGAGAGAAAGGGATGAGTTTGGGGAAGTGGTGGGCATGGTCAAAGCATCTGATTGCATCTGATTGAGAGCCATAGGAAGGTACTAGCAGAGGGGAGCTGTAAAGCTTTATAGCTCTCAAAGACCTTTATTCCTGTGGTAATGACTACCTAGGATTAGGAAGAGAACAATGTGCTAAAATTGCAAGGCATTGATAGGTATGCTGAGAAAGTACTAGGATTCAAGATAAATGTGTGGAAAGTAAAGGAGAGAACTCTAAGACAATATCTACATGTGTTTACACATCCTGGACAAGTGAAATAGCGAATTTTGTCAAAGAGCAGTCTGGGGATAGAGAATAGGGAGATTAAAAACCTAAGGGTTTGGGCTGGGAAGGTGGCTCAGTGGTAGAGTGCTTGCCTTGCATGCATGAGGCCCTGGGTTTGATTCCTTAGCACCACATAAGCAGAAAAGGCTGGAAGTGGTGCTGTGGCTCAAGTGGTAAAGCACTAGCCTTGAACTGAAGAGCTGAGGGACAGCACCCAGGCCCAGAGTTCAGGCCCCATGGCCAGAAAAAAAAATCTAAGGGTTATCCTTGGAACATACTAATTTGAATTTGCATTATTGGGTATTTCAGTGGAGATAGCAAGTAGGTCATTTGGAATTTGAGTGATGTTCTGGTTGGAGATTAGGGAGACATGTCATGTAAAGTCACCATTTTTTGATAAAATCATCTATGGAAACAAGAAGGCTGACAATCAAGTCTTGAGACCACCAATGTTCAGAGTTCAAGGGGGAGAAATCCTCTGATTTCTGGATCATATTAAAAGAAGAAGTAAATGCAGAAGCACAAGATGTCTGAGAATCCAAGTACTTTAAGTCTTACTATGACTTATTTATGTACTTCTATGGCCTCCCTGTAAACACTCATTTACTTCAGCCCAACAACTCATCACTCCCAGAACTACTGAAAAGATACATAATATGGTTAAGTCTATGGGCCGCCATAGCTCAACTTCCTTCCAGCCACCTATGTGGTTAATTTTTCCTGTCTGCCTAGGGAAAAGCCTGGCAAAAACAAATACCCTTCAAACGGGATTTGTTCTCTGGCCTTACAATATAAAACGAACCAGCATGTGTTTAATAGACATATTCTCCAGACAAAAGATGGAGAGGATTTTCCCTTAATTAGCTATACACACAAATCTAATTGGGATCAAGGAATAAAAACTCGGGGCAGTGCATAAATTGGCCTTAGGAGCAGAAGTACCAAATGTTACCATCACCCAGCTCTTGCTAAGTCTAATCACTTAGTACCATTGAAAGACTCCTTTTATGGGGACTTCCCCACAATCAATGAACTCATTTTATGTAAATATTTAGCCAGGCAATAAACTGGACAGCGTATATTATTCAACATCAGCCTCAAAAGACCCTCCCGATTTATATACACAGTATTTTGGTAGAGCAATATATTTTACATGCATGACATGGTCAGCGATAAATATACCAGGGTAGGTCAAACCCTATTTGGTTCTCTGCTTTTAACTGTCCTGGGCGTTGTGTGTTTCTTTAATCACTTGGATGATTTAGATAAACAACATGTATTAGTCTTTGGAAGTATAACATGCCTTGAACTTTTTCCAGATATTCGTTGCCATTCATCATCGTAATAGTTGCTCTCCCTTGGCTATCATTAAGATTAGAAACGTCCTTGAACCATTTAATGATATTCCAGAAGACTGGACAGACTTTTCATGCCTTGATGAATTGCAATCACTCAGCTCAGACCAATGAAATTGGATATCCTTTAATGTGCCTCATGGCTTTAAGGAGTTCGGGGAAAGCAGTACTCCAGCACCAACATGGCTTCATGGAATAATCATCCATTTGGGGGAAGATGCCTGGCTTATGTAACAGTTGATTAATGACTTAATATCCAATCTAATAGCTAACAGCAATGGATATCATTTCATTGTTCATATGTCAAAATAAGGCTTCATCTACAAATGTCCACTTACTAAAGATTTCATTAGGATTCTTAAACGAGGTATGAAATTATTTTTAAGCCTAAGTTGGAATGCAAAAGAATGAAATTCCTCCCAGGATATTGAGGTATAGATGATCAACTGATGAGAAGAAAAACAAGAAAACAAAACCAAAAACAAGGTTGTGCTGTAACTAGTTTTCTCTTTTATGGGGCCATGCATCGCCAAATGGTGACCATGGAACCTATGTGACCCTCATTTATCTATGTGACAGAAGCAGGCACACATAGCATTGCTTGTATCCCCAATCAATATGTATTTCTATTCCATAGATCTAAAGCCACTGACAGTGCCCTGGTTTAGAGATGACTGATGATATTAGCATATTTAAAGGATCTTTAAGTTCATCCACAAATTGTGATCTGCGACTAGAGTTAAGAATAACCCTTAGGTGGAAAAAACTGGGAGAGTGTCAGGGAAGGGGTGGCAACATTGTCCAAAAAGAAATGTACTCTTTATCTGACTTAGGTAACTGGAAATCCTCTGTACATCATCTTTTTTTTAATTGGGAAAATACTGTACAGAGGGGTTACAATTACATTGGCAAGATATGAGTACATTTCTTATCAAGCATTGTAGCCTCCTCCTTTGTTTCCCCTTCCCATCCCTTCCCATCCTCCCTCCTGTATACCATCTTTATAGTAACAATTAAAAAAAGTTTTTAAAAAAAGAATAAAGCTTAGCATATGTAGAGAAAGTACTGTGCTTGGAATCACGACTATATTAACGTTCTATCTCTATCACTTGGCATTTTAAGCAAATTCCTTATGGAAACATCAGTTAGTTCCTTTACTGATCAATTATTTTTTATTGAATCTTACAATGTGCCAGCTGGTATTCTTGAGATATTTGCAAAACAAAAATCCACTATTCTATTCCACTGTAGACCATGCCTAATATAACACTGTTCCCTCTTTCCACAATTGCTGTATGGGACAGTTGAGATACCAGTGCTTTTGGGGAATTTAAGCTCCAGCCCCTAGGAGGTGGGCATTGAAGGCCCAGGGGAATGTCACCCTCGCATGCAACAGACAGAACAGTCTCCTGCAGGTTGGGAGACACTCTCAGAGACCTACTATATTGGTGAGATAATGATCCTTAGAAATGGGCAAGAGTACACAGAAAGTAGAAGGACCGAGGGCTATGGACAGGGACTGTCAGTGAATGACACGCGCATGCAAAGAAGGAACTCATGGCTATCCACATTCCATCAGTTACATGGTATCTTCTTGTCTCCTGGTCCACCAGGCCCAATAGTTACCAACTATATATCTTCTCATGAAACCTGAAAATTGTCTACAATGTATTTGTCAACCAAGTTTGAAGGCTAGTATGGGTCTCTAGATAATTACACAGTTTAAAAACCAATGGGTTCACAGTTGGGACAGAAGAAACAGATTAGCCTCCTTGAGTAAGAGAGAATTCTCCTCAGGCTACCAGTAGATTTCACCTGTGCTGTGGGCTTTCCTGAGTCCCAAGTCAGTTCTTTTCCTCTAGAGACCCTGACTAACACAATATATGTTACTTCTGATACAGATTTATATCTGTCACTTAACTTTTAGGTTTTCCATGCCTCATATCTTATTTTTTTATCTAGTCCTCTACTACTCTGCTTTGCCTTGAATATTTCTAGCACAACATTTAAATTATCTTTTAATGATTTTTAAATTTTTTAAATTTTAATATTTTACAAATAAAATATTTTAATACTTTATTTTTTATTATTATCTTAATGGTTGCTCTAGGACTTAGCATATCCCTTTCAGGTGGTCAAAATCTATTTCAGATTGAGAGTAACAAGAGATGTCACTATCTAGAAATAAGAGATGTTATTCCCATGCTCTTCCGTTTCTCTCCCTTTCTTTACTATAAGGCCATACATATAGCATTTATAGTTGCTGAAAACCTAACAACACCATTGTAACTATGACTTATTATAATTTTGTCTATTGAAGGTGATATATATATATAATATATTACATGGACTACATATGAAAGATATACGTCTATATAGATATATCTACATATCTTTGTGCGAGATAGATGATAGATAGATAGATAGATAGATAGATAGATAGACAGATAGATAGATGGATGGATAGATAATCTTTTTGGATTATATTGCCTTCCTACCTTATTTTACTTCTTTAACCATGGTTTCTTTTAATTCTTTGAATTGGTTCATAATGGATATTTTAAAGTGTTATTCTAGCATCTGGTCTCTCTATGAGGCATTTTTCTATTACTCTTTTTTTCTTTCTGTGAATGGGTCACATATTCCTGTATCTTTTGCTGCCTTGTAATTTTGTCGAAAACTAGACATTTCAAGTGTTAAACTGCAGCAACTCTGGCTACTGATCTCCCCCTTCTCTTTCTGGGGCTTTTTACTATGATTTGCTTGCTTATTTGCTTTGTAAATTGGGCGGGCTGTGTTAGTGACATCTATTTCTTCATAGTGTAGAGCCTTTGATGTGACTCTCTCACAGGATTCAGACTTGGCACTCATCCTAGAGTTAGAGTTCTTTTGGGAGAGATTTCATTATCTTTTCCCTAAACTATGTTTTAAGCTGTCCACCCCTTGGTTTTATATCCAGAAATTAGGCTTCGCTAATTATCATTAGTGCTTTATTATTTTGGACAATGCCCTGGGAAATGAATTGCTAAGGAGTATCACAGTAGAATTGGGCTGGTGTAGTTTTTAATTCCATTTCTAAGTCTTGTTCTGTTCTAAAAGGACTGTTTTTAAATATCTTTTTTCTGGTTGTCTCTGGAGAACACTCTAGCCTGTCTGTGGTTTAGCCTGTTGATCTTAATTAAGAGATGCTTTTTTTTTTTTTTTTTTTTGTAGATCGTGGTGGCTCTTGTTTTCAAGGATAATTTTAGACTTAAACTTCTCCACATAGTTTCGAATTAAATTCCTTTCCTTTATCACGGGCTACATATCAGCAAAATATAAGCCATGACTCTGAATGCAGGGCAGGGCAGTAGCCTCTGGTCTCTTTTCTTGCCTTTCTCATAATGGAACATCTGACCTCTTGTAAACTGAAGTTAGGTGTAAATTGAGACCCAGTTTTCTTGACCTGTCTCACCTGAGTACAATCTCTCATCCATGAATATGAAATGAGTCGAGGAAAGTAATCTCCAACCTCTCAGATGCATGAGTGAATAAGTTAGTCTCTTCAACTGAGAGCTGAAGCCAGCAGCCTGCACCTCTTGGTGAGGTATAATTGAGAGCATAGAGGAAAAGTAGCCACATTTTCTTGGCCATACCTACCCAAAGCAAATCTATAAAACTGAGTGGAAAGATGGGGTCCATGGTCTAGCTGGGTTTTTTGTCTGTGTTTGTGCTAATTCCAAGAAGTGCTGTCTTAATGCCTATGCTTTACATTTTACATTGCAAGCATATGTCAACATTGTTCTTCAAAAATGTCTTGACTACTTTTGTTCCTCGGTATTTACATAACTATTTTAGAATTTTAGAACTGATTGAGTTTTACAAAGACACTAGCATATATTAGGATTTCAACTGATCTGCAATGAATCAAAACTATTAAATTGAGAATTGGCATCTTTATAACTTTGAGTCTTCTGTTCTCTGGAACACCATATATATCTTCCATCTACTTGTTTCTTCAATTTCTCTTTGGAACTCTATAGCATTCTTGAACATCTTTCATTAACTTCCTAAGTATTTGATGATTTTAATGCTATTGTAGACAAACTGTCATGTAGAAAATGGGTGAGAGTAGAAATGGTAAATAGATTTTCTCTTGTGTGCCAGTAGTCATCAACTTGCATTGGCTGTCTCTACATTGGTGAAACAATATTGTGAAACCAATCTTGGCTTTGTAGGAAATCTCCATATCTGATTGTTGAAGCCTTTCCTCAACTCAAGCATAGGCAGGGAGGTACCAGTATTGTAGACCAGCTATTTTGTGTGTGTATGTGTGTGTGTGTGAGAGAGAGAGAGGGAGAGAGAGAGAGAGAGAGAGAGACAGACAGACAGACAGAGACAGAGACACAGAGACAGAGACAGAGAGACAGGGAGGGAGAGGGTACTAGGGCTTGAACTCAGGGTCTGGGTGCTGTCCCTAAATTTGTTTGTTCAAAGCTAACATTCTACCACTCAAGCCAAAGCTGCCCTTCCTGCTTTTTTGGGGCGGGGGGGGGTAGGGGGGTAAGGCGGGGCTTAACTGGAGATAAGAGTCTCCTGGACTTTATGGCTTCAAATCACCATGCTCAGATCTCAGCCTCCTGAGTAGCAAGCAGCAGCTAGACCATTTTTAAAATTTTTTATTGTGATTAAGTGATTACATAAATTTCACAAATTTCATAATATTGTGAGATAGTGATAGCTAAAGTTACAAACACATTCTAACCTTCATGAGGCAAATTGTCATTATCGTGGTCTGTAAAGTTTGTGAATTCTATGAGCTTTGACAATACAGCTATTTCTTCCATATCGGGTGATATGTACATTTCTTTCCTTTTGCTTAGTATCAGCTGTTCCCTCTTTCCCTCTCATTCCCTTCCTCCCATCGCTGCCCTTGAGTTGCTTAGTTCATTTTCATCAATGTCTAGTGCAGCTGATGGGTCCCTCTGTTGTATGTTTTCCTTGGTTCCCTCTGTTTCTGTGTCCTCCTCCTAATTTCCCTCAGATGTGCACATACATTCCATATATGTGGTCAGCAGCATGGGGTCATTTAGTAATGATACAACCAGATGAGTGGAGGTGCTTTGTTTCTCGAGTCCTGTTTACTTTGTCATATCTCCTTACATTTTGTATTAAACATCCACGTATCAGGGAGACCATGTACCATTTATCTCTTTGCTCTTGGCTTACCTCACTCAAAATGTTTTTCTAGTTTGATCCATTTCTCTGTAAATGCCATTATTTTGTCCTTTCTAATGGCTGCATAATATTCCATTGGATACAGGCACCACAATTTTTGGATTCATTCATCTGTAGTGGGGCATCTGGGTTGTTTCCATATCTTGGCTATTGTGAACAGTGCTGCAATAGACATAGAGATGCATGTGTCCTCGTATCCTGGTTCCTGTTGCTTAGGGTAGAAGCCTAGGAGTAGTGTGGCTGGGTTGTAAGGAAGGTCTACATTAAGCTTTCTGAGTTACTTCCAGACTGCTTTCCAAAGTGGTTGTATTAGTGTCCATTCCCACCAGCAGTGCAGTAGGGTTCCTCTTTCTCCGCATCCCCTCCAGCATTTGTCGTTGGCTGAATTTAGGATGCATGTCATTCTGACTGGGGTAAGGTGGTAACTCAGGGTTGTTTTTATTTGCATTTCCTTTATACCCAGGGATGGTGAACACTTCCTCATGTGTTTCTTTGCCATTTTTACCTCTTCTTCTGAGAAGTCTCTCTTTAGTTTGTTAGATTTGGGAGGGATTAGTTTCTTGAGTTACCTGTATATACTGGATATTAGGCCCTTGTCTGATATATTGCTGGTAAATATATATTTTTCCAAATAGTTGGCTGTCTTTCTAGTTTGGTTGCTATGTCTTTAGATGTGCAGAGATTTTTTTTTATTTTAAGGTAGTCCCATTTGTCCAGTGTCTCTCCAATTTGTTGTGACCCTGGGACTCTGTTCAGGAAGTTCCTGCCTGTGTCTATAAGTTCAAGTGTCTCTCCTACTCTGTCCTGCAGTAGTTTCAGAGATTCAGGTTTGATGTTAAGGTCTTTAATCCATTTGATTTGATGTTGGTTCATGGTGACAGGCTGGGGTCCACTTTTAGTTTTCTGCAGTGGCCGCCCCATTTTCGCAGCACCAGTAGTTAAAGAGGCTGTTGTTTCTTCCACTGAATGTCTTTGGCTCCTTTGTCAAATATCAGCTGACTGTAAGTGTGTGGTTTTATTTCTGGATCTTCTAATCTATTCCATTGATCTTCTGGTCTGTTTTTGTGCCAGGACCAAGCTAGCTGTCTTTGTTATTATGGCTCTATAGTAGAGTTTGAAGTCCAGCATCGTGATCCCTCCCATGTTGTTTTTGTTGCCTAGAATTGTTTTGACTATTCTAAGGACCAAACTATTAATGTAGCTATGAAAGGAAAACCCAATGGGTAGAAAAGGAAGGCAATTTTAAAGTACATACAAGCAAGACTTTGTTAACCTGAATTATGTTTTAAAGTGTAATGCAGCATATTTCTTATCTTTTCAAGGATTCAAGCAAAAACTGGATGGCCATCCCAGTAAATCCACAATTAAGGACTGATGTATAAGATGCATAGTTGATTTAGGAAAACTTAACAAGTATAAAGTCCTATGAACCAATTTCTTAATTCTATGAAAGAAAGAGGGGACATGAAATTCATTATTTTACAAAAACTATTAATATGACTATTCAGTGCAGGGGAGGATTGTGTGCTATTAAAACTCTGCTAATATCAGGATATTTTAGAGCATTTCACATCCTTCTCCACCATTTTTTAAAATACAATATATCAGCCAGGTGCTGGTGGCTCATGCCTGTAAGACTAGCTACTCAAGAGGCTGAGATTTGAGGCTGAGGATTGTGGTTCAAAGCCAGCCCAGGTAGGAAAATCTTTGAGACTCTTACTTCCAATTGACAACTAGAAAACTAGAAGTGGTTCTATGGCTCTAAATGGTCATTTGCTAGCCTTTTGCAAAAGAACTCAGGGACAGTGCCCAGGCTCTGAGTTCGAGCCTCACAATTAACAAAAAAAAAGAAAAAATCAAATGATCTTTATTGTTCTCTCTAGCTTTCTAGACCACCACCAAGAGCAGCAAAAGAATTACAAGGAGAATGCCAAGCCCAGTTGAGAAACCATGAGCAAGAAAATGTAGTTTATGTCACTAAGGTTGCCGTGATTTTTTATTCAGCTATAGATAGTGAAGGAGAGGGCCTTCCAGAAAGTTTTAGCCTGAGCATCCAAAATGAGTTATTAACCAAATAGAAGGACTTCATTAACAAGTTTTCGGAAAGCACTTGAAATCTTAGTAACTTGGATTTGGAAAAAAGCCCCACATTTATTTTTCTCAATAAGTCATTTATCTCATAAGCCTTTTGGACTAAGAAAGACCATTTTGGAAGCAACTCTTTGGATGATCAACATACTAACGATAGCAGAGGTTAAAAGGAATAATTTCATTCCTTTTCTTTCCAGCTCTGAAGCTCTGTTGACCATCAGAGGAATCCCTTCCCATAGTTCAAGGCAGGGAAATCCCAGCCTGATTTTCTGGCTCTTTCCCATGTGGTTTCAAAGATTGGGCAACTGTGCCATGTCAAGGAGAAACCACTGAGTTCCCATTCCCCCTTGCTTTCCACAGCTGGTCACAGTGAACCACCTTGGGCTTGGCTGATTCTCTTTTGAATGCCAAATGTGCCGCTTTGGAGGGAAGCCCTGGCCAGCTGTAGATTTAATCCTTCCTGTGGCCATGCACTTTATAGAGAGAGCAGTGTGTGGGAAAAGAAACATAACTTGGTCAATTTGGCCACCATATGGTCTCTGATCAGATATCTTGGTTAGTACCTTGTGGACTTGAACCCAAATTAAGTGTTGGAGAAAAGCAGTGTGTTCCTTAAGCATTCTTAAGATCCCAGAACAAATATTAATGGATTAATTTTACATTGCCAACCTTCAATTGGGCTGTTGATGAGAGCCCATTACATTTACCCATTCATACTTCCCTCTCCTTGTTAATGGGCTCCTAGGAAAGGTTTAGAATGGAATGGAAGCAAAACAAAACTAACTGTATATTTCGGGTCATTCTTTCTGGGCTCAACCTTCTCTTGGACCAATGTTCCTGGGAGGGAGGAGTAGCTTCCACCCATATTACCTTTGGAGGGTCTTTTTCTCAGAACTAACCAACACAACTTTTTGTCATTGTATCAATCCAGGGGCGTGAATCTAGGGCCTGGGAACTGTCCCTGAGTTGTTTTTGCTCAAGGCTAGCATTCTTAAGCTCTATCTCTTGAACTATACTTCTACTTCCACTTTTTTGGTGGTTAATTGGAGGTAAGAGTGTCACGGACTTTTCTGCCTGGGCTAGCTTGGTACTTAGGTCTCAGCTTCCTGAATAGCTAGGATTATACACATCAGCTCCTGGAACCCAGCTACAATTTTTTTTTTTTTGTCAGTCGTAGGCCTGAACTCTGGGCCTGGGCACTGTCCCTCAGCTCTTCAGCTCAAGGCAGCGCTCTACCACTTGAGCCACAGCGTCACTTCCAGCTTTTTCTGCTTAGGTATTGCTAAGGAATCGAGCCCAGGGCCTCATACATGTGTGGCATGCACTCTACCACTGAGCCACCTTCCCATCTACAACTTTTATTTACCTATTTTTTGAAGCAGTCTCACTATGAAGCCAGGCTGGTGCTGAATTGAATCATTCTCTTGCTTCTGCCTCCTGAGTTCCAGGAATACAGGCATGTGTCATCATGCTTGTCTACACTGTCATCTTAAGTGGGACAAGAATGGGATTCACAGCATGAAATACTCACAGATGTGAGTGTTCCTAGAATTTATGTCAGGATAAATTCTATGTGCTTAACTATATATATATAAAGAAAAATCTTGGAAGAGGTAGGCCTTACATATAATTCTGAGTATTTAGGAAGTAGAGAATAGGAGGACCGTGTTTTGAGTCCTGCCTGGGCAAAAATTTATTCAGATCCCATCTTAACATGAAGGAGGTGGTGATATACATCTGTAATTCTATCTACATAGAAAGCATTATTCTTGCCAGGCACTGGTGGCTCACACCTGTAACCTAGCTACTCAGGAAGCTAAGATCTAAGGATCATGGTTTGAAGCCAGCCCAAGAAAGGAGGAGGAAGAGGAGGAGGGAGGAAAAGGAGGAAGAGTAGGAGGAGGAGGCATTATTTAGGAATATTATATTCCAAGGCCAGACCAGGCAAAAAGCACGAGACCCTATCTGAAAAATACCTAAAATCAAGACTGGTGTGTGTAACTCAGGTGGTATAGCACCTGCCTAGCAAGCAGAAGACCCCAAATTCAAAACCTAGCCCTGTCAAAAAAAAAATCAAACAACAAACCAACTTTAGCATAAAATTATGCTATGGACATCCAGGCCTGAAAGAGAGGGCATTCTAGAAACAGGCTGGTGAACATGAGAAACACTCATCGCATGGAACCGTAGCAACCACTGTTTTGGTCTATTGAAAATTCTTAAAATATCAATATGCCTTTGGATAAATTCTTCCAACTGCTGTGAATGCAACTTAAGTTCATTTCCTCTTAAGACACCCAACAGTACGTGAAGTCCTTGTACTGCTCCCTTCATTGCTCATTTATCCACTACCTCCTCAGAAGTGTGCCCTGAGCCCACCAGTCTGCTCCCTGTTATCTGACTTAGTGGCATACTTCTCATACTTAAGTGGCACATCCAGAGGTTGCTTCTGAGAAGTGACTTTCTAGTACCTGTAGCCTGCTGTGCAAAGGGCCAGGGCAGCATTTCATACTTCCTGAAGTCATCAGGCAGAAGAGGAGATATTAATGATCCCTCGGTTGTTGAAAGAGTAAGTTCCAAGGGCAAGGACCCTGGTCTGCCAAGCTGGCTTTTACCCACAGTGGCTAAGCCCACACTACAGTGCTTGCTGTACACACTTGAAGGCCCAGAAAGTACACACTGACAGCACCCCTCAGTACTATCATACATTTCTAAAAAATCTTTCAGATAAAAATAGTCTGAATTGTACAGGAAGGCAGTGAATGAAATACTGTGTGAACATATAGATATGGACGCTTATCTAACTACGGGTTAGATAATCCCATTGTGAGAGTTCAGTAAAATACAATTTCTGTGCTAAAAACACATAGAGAATTTATGCACAAAAGAGTCTGCAGATGAGGAAGGGCCCATATGGATAGACAGGCTGAAGGTGGAGAGGCTTGGCACAGGTGGCAAGTGAGGCGGACAAAGCCTCAGGCAGGTCACTATGGTCCTCAGACATCACAGGTCCTTCAGGTATCTAGAGGAGACCTCATGCCCTGGCTCCTCACCAAGCCCCGGAGTTACCTCACTTCAAAGCAAGGTCACAGAGATGGTCTGGAGTCCAGACCTGGCTGAATTCTACTCAAGAGACTCAAATATCCAAGGCTCAGCCCTTAAGAAGAAATTGACTATAGTTATACAAACTATAGTTATAGTTATACAGCTTCAGAGTCCAGGTGATAACTAGCCAGGGGAGAGAATATTTTCTGGTCTGTTTCTACCTTGTCTACTTTTGTATGAAACGAAGTAGATTTTATATTGTTATTGCCTCCTGGTTCCAGTATCTAATCCTTAAGGCCTAATCAGGTAATGCCGGAATTGATACTATATGTACATTACATTCTTGCTTCTATGATTCTGTATTTTCCTCCTGCCCTCACAATATCCCCTAATGTTCTGAAGTATTTTAACATTATTCTCTATTTTTAAAGTATTAAAATTAGAAAATAGAGTCTTAACTGTTTTTAGAGGAGTGGTCCTCTTTACTATTATACTGACCAATTCTTAAAAACTCTTCTTAAAAGGAGTCTTTAACAAGCTCTAAGTTTTAAATATGAGTGGGATAAAATCAAAAGGAGATGAAAGAAATGGCATTCCTGGTAGAACAGGTCAGATGATTTTCAGACTCTAAAGTGTCCTGATAGTTTTATATGATCCAGTCCAGTCCCTACATTCCTGCCCCTGCCCCAAATCCTGACAACAGGTAACAAAGCGATTGAAGCCAAAGACTCCCCACCAGCCAGCCCATCTCTTAGTAAGTTCTCAGCCTCATTAAGAATGAGAAACAGATACCACGGCACCAACCTGTCTACGAGAACACAGCGAGACAAATGTAATTGCCTGTAGGAGGAATATAAATCAGCAACTCTCAAATCATTCATATTTACACTCACTCCATTTTGGTTGTCTTTCCTTTATAATTTAGCCATACATCCATGTCAAGTGTATAATTTCATCTGGGGCTTTATCAGTCACCGCCCAGAGCCCTGATTATATGGTGCAGGGAAACTTCCTCCCCCTGAGCAAGTCTATCTTTAGTATCTTCTTGATAACCACTTCTTACATAAGAAATCAAAAGGAAAGTCTTGGTTTTCTTATGTGGCTCCAGAATTCCTAAATATAACATTTAGAAGCAATTTATCAACTGAAACCATTGAGCTTTCAGCTGCCACTAAAACATTTCAAAGCTCTGTGCTCCTATTCCTTCCCTTTATTATTTCTATCAAATTGCAATGGAAATTTTAGGGATTTCCATATCGAGAATTCCATCGTGTGACAATTACAACTTGGATCTTGCTAGTGTCTACCATAGCTTCACATAGATAAGACAGCAAGATGTATAGCGCTAAGATTTCTGTAAGTACAGACTTTTTCAAAGAAAATAAAACACAAGTCTCCAATCTAGGGCTCAAAGATAATTTATTACTCTGAGAAGAGGAGTCACACACTATACCCAGTAATATGCTTCTTTTATTTTTTGTGCATTTATCTTAAAAATATATTTAAACAAGAACCAAAGATAATATGAATTTGACATAAACTTTGCTTTCTTATTTACAGTGTTTCATTGTAAATAACATTCCATTATACACAAATTAAGGACTGTGCATTACTGTATGTTCTCTTTACACATTCTTTCATAATATAGTCCACATAGCTCAAAGCTATACAATATTTAAGCTTAGAAAAGCTGAGGAAAGTACAAACTTTATCAATAAGACTATTATTTTAAAAAGTTCTCACCTTAATTCTCTGCTAGATTGTTTCACTGAAACCATTCTTTGTTAAAGAAAAATGCCCCATTGAGGGATGGGAACATAGTTTAAGTCAACACAGGGTCCATTTAAACTGGCTGACAAATAAAAACACTTTATTACTTATTACTGCTATTAAATGTAGCACTAGCACTGTCAAGTCATTTAAACACATAGCTTTACTCTTCAATTCAGACACAATATCAATGACAGTTGATACCTCTTTATAAAATACTTAAAAAAATTCCTGTGACTTTAGTTTTACTTGTAAACAGTTAAAGCACACGTTGCTGTAAAGATGATTTGATCATTCATTCCCAGTCTTAGGTTACACAATGAGGAGATTCTTCTTTGTTAAGGGAGAAGCAAGCACACACTATAGACACACATATACACGCACTCGCATCCCCCACCCCCATTTCTGCTCACCTGTCTAAAGCCCAAGTGTCACTAGGCGCTAACTATAGCAGCTCTTGTGTCCCGAGCAACACACAAGGTTGTGACTGGAATTATAAACAAAGAAGATAAAACATCCAACTTCAGTTAAAAACGCCAAAGGCTCGGGTTGTGAAACAGCTGTCAGACACTTCACTGTCAGCCTGAAGGGTCAGTTCACTGGGCTCTCCAGGCGGCAAACCCCACCTTCAATTGCAACCGACTGTCCGGCCACTGCACCAGGAGGGAGTCTTGAAATGTGAGTCTGCAGAGAAGGAGAAAGGAGAGTGTCACAGCCGCCAGCAGTATCCTCCTCATGTGGTAAAGGTGGAGCAAACACTAGAGAAACAGGGCTATTTTGCTCCTGCATGTCCACAGTCCAGGATAATAGTAACTTTTAGATACCAAAAGATCTAGTTTAAGCTGCTCAGGGAAGATTCACTGAGCTGAACACAGCAGCAGCCCCTAGAGATGTGGAAGTGACCAAGAGATCCAAGACTGGCCACACACCTCACACCTCACACCTTTCAGTTATCTCCACAACACTACCGGGTTCCTAAAATCAAAGCGCTTATAAATCTTTGTCCTGTATGTGCTCAAAGCAAATGAATACTTAACTCATGTTAGTACCCAATTAATTCCTTACAGGACTGATCTAACTTACAAAAATGTAGGTAATTTAATACCCTATCATAAATGAGGAAATGAGATAAACTAAAAATAAGAACTTACACAATAAGTAAAGACAGGAATGAGGCTAACACATATAGTCTGCATCCAGCAGACTATAGTGTCTTATTTTCCATGTGGACAAGATCAGGTAGGTTGTTCATGTGGTAAATAGAATCACAGCCACACCATTTCTCAGGTGAAAGACCTCCTTACTGGCACTGAGGCCAGGAAGTTATTCCTATGGGTCTTCACAAAGAGAGTGCTGGATGTGGTGGGTAAGCAAAGATGTCCAGTTTACAAGAAATGGTATAGGTCTGAGCATTACAATGTTGCTCACAGTAGGCCAAGGTTGGAGGCCCAACTGGAAAACAGTAGATGCTGTTTCACAGGGTCACAACATCCACCAGGAACTCTTTTTGTTTTCTATTTGTTTATTTGTTTGTTTGATCTGGCTTAATCTAAGGGTAGATAAATGTCAGAAGCTTCTAAGAACAGAGGGCCTGCCTGACCACTAACTAATCCTCTCTAATCTGTTTCTCTAAACAAGTTTTGCTGTTGTTGTTGTTTTTAAAGGACTGTACCCTAATGAGTTCAAATCCACAGTGTGAGATTGTTAGCTGCAGCTGGAGATTTGGCTATGCAGATAGTGACTAAAGTATGTCCTCTGGGACATACTGTTTATGTACACAAAGAATCTCAACTGTTCTGGTTAGTATGACCAATTGTTTTGATACATCAGGCAAACTAGTTTGTAATAGTAGATTCTTCTTGGATCTTTGCAAAGTATAGACTAACTAAAATTTCCATTATCCAGTGTAGTATGCTGTTATGCTAGAGATGGAGCTTTAGACTTCTCAGATGTAGATTGCTCCACAATGGTAGAATCTTGTGGCCTTATAGCACTAGTTTTTGTTTGTTTATTTTTGTTTTGTTTTTTCCTAAGCCACACAGATCCTTGAGGTTAACCCTCCTGAAGAACTATAACTTGTAAACCAAATTGGCTATTCAAAGTTCAGATAATATCTCAAAACAAACAAGCAAACAAATACAATAAACAACTAAATGCAGTTAGCCTTAGGAATTCCTCAGTGACAATGTTAAAGGAAAAAAAAAAAGAAATCTTGCTAGTACTTAGTATCTAATATAAATAGTAGGTGAGCTTTCCTATCATCCACCCACTTAATTTTGATAATGGTCTTGGGACTTGAACTCAGGACCTGGGTGCTATCCCTGAGATTTTGTGCTCATGGCTAGCACTCTAACACTTGAGACATAGCTCCACTTCCAGCTTTTTGGTGGTTAACTGAAAATTAGAGTCTCACAGACTTTCGGCCTGGGCTCTCTTTAAATCACAATCCTCAGATCTTAGTCACATGAGTAGCTAGGATTATAGGCATGAGCCACTGATACCCAGGCATTTAAAAATCTTTTAAGACAACCTTAGTGATATGTCTTCTGTAGTCTTTAGGAGGACTACAAATATACAGCTTAATTTTGAAAGTCCAGAGCCTTTATTCAGTGGTTATATTTTAATCTTCTGTCTCTGCATGCCATCAGACTTCCACTTTTAGGAGATGTGCTTGCGTTCCTCCACAAAAGTCAAGGGAAGACTTTTTTAACTCATTATCCTACTTTGGTGGCCCCAGGAAAACAAATCTAGACAGACACATTCCAAAATTATCTCAGAAATAATTTGTTTACTAGTTTCACAATTCTGAGGGTTTGGTTCAAGAAAATTTGAAGCAAGATACTGCAGACATTTACAAATAGAACAAATGACAGGGGGAAAACATGTGGCAGTGGAGAGACTTATAAAACAGCATTTCAAAACAGAATGGAGGTGGCTCATCCACTAGTGGCTAAACATATGCCTGACCACCCAATGCTTTATGTCCAATTCTAAAGTTAATCCACACAGGCATCACCATGGTTGAGCACAGCCTACAGAACCAGAAGGCCAGGGGTTCTTGGCTATTGTTTCTTCTGCCTGGAAAACCAGCTACAGTACACTTCCTAGCCTCCTTTGAAGCTAGGTATGGTCATATGACTGAAATCGGCTCAGTGGACTAAGGTGAAAAATACCATTTACCAGATCTATGAAATCCTTCCTGTGCTTTCTGGTTATCTTTAGATGGGAAGAGTGTAGGACCCATGTCACCACTGTTACAATAGCCCTTTGCCAAAGAAAGCTCTCAATTTTGCATCCTATGTGAACTAGAAACTACATTTATATTGTATTTGAGCAATTATTGGTGGTTTTGCTTGTCATAGCAGCTGCTATTATCTTTAGCAATACTGGTTCAGCTCAGGCCTCTGCACTTATTAGCTGTGTGAACACTGCTGGATAACTAACTTACCAGGCTCCCATGTCTATGGGTAAAGCAGTAGCATTAATCGTAAGACTGCAAAGAAAGTATGTCTCAATGCATTTCTGCTTAAGCAAATTCAGAGCCACACTCCAAAACACTATGCAGTATAATCTCTATTACTGATTCTTGGATATCTCAGAAATGGGAAACTATATTTTAGAAGTTTGTTGGCATGTAAACATAGAATCAGATATTTTAATAAAAACTTAGCTACATGCCAAAAGGTAAGGTCAAAGATGACAGACAAAACTTTTAGGTCAGTATTTCTGATGCTGCTGTTTTGAGATTCTTTGTTTTTTTTTTGGGGGGGGGTCCGGTGGTGGGCCTGAAATCTGGGCCTGGGCACTGTCCCTCAGCTCTTCAGCTCAAGGCTAGCGCTCTACCACTTGAGCCACAGCGCCACTTCCGGCTTTTTTTTCTGTTTATGTGGTGCTGAGGAATCGAACCCAGGACCTCATGCACGCAAGGCAAGTGCTCTACCACTGAGCCACCTTCCCAGCCCGATGCTGCTGTTTTGCTACTGACAAAATCACTAGTAATTATTGAGTATTTGCTCTTCAGGGCCTTGTGTATACCAACTTGATTTGATTTCAAGACTCAGTAATAACACACTTGGGTGATGCAGAGAAACCATAGCAGCAGAGTGCCGACAAATTGCCTTCTAATAGAAGAATGTTGAGGGGAAGCAAAACAGTCATACCTAAATAGAAAATCATTTACAGATCTAAAAACACAGATTTTTTTCGCGGGGGGTAGGGGGGAGGAGGAGACACATTTTAAATCATACTTGAGAAACCTCAAAGTGATGCAGAGTTAAAGCTGACAAACGCCCCCTAAGTTCCAAACTTCATTAATTGTTTGGACCTTAAATACCCCTAACTCCCCCTGTGCCCGCTTGCCCCTACCATTCTCACAGGAGAGCGCACGCTCCTGTCAAAGCCACTGCCGAGCTGTGCTCACTGCAAACAGTTCTTCCGTTCTAACCTCAATGTTCCTCCCTTACTTTTCTCTTCCACATCTTTACTCAAAAGCTACCTTCTCGGGAAGGGTATTCTGGCCACCCACCTGAATGTCACTACCACCAGCCTTTCTGTATCACCTCTTCCTATACTCCTCAGCACAAGTTCATCATCAGTCTACTTTGCTAAAGTATTTCATGCATTGTCTTTCTACCCTGCTGAACACAGGCTCTGTGAGGACAGAGTTTGGTTCTGCTTGTTCATGAGTTTCTGTTCAACACTTTAAAGATAACTTGTTTGTAGCAGGAGCTCAATATGTATTTTTTTAACTGAATGGAGGGCACAACATGGCATGAAGAGAAAACTGAAAATTAGACATTTGCTAATTTTTCTCAATTTTATTGTTTTTATTACAGCTTGTAACTTTGCTATAAATTTTAAGAGGTTTGTGTAAATTAAACAATAAATATGATATTGAAGTTGTGGACCTTAACTCTCAGCATATTTTCCAAACCACTTACAAAACACAGAGAAAGCATGATCTCCCACTATCTACCCATATATGGTACATAAGTATACTCCAATAAATGCATTATCTTCTTCCAGAAAAAGACCACTGGAAGCATTGGCCATCTAAATAATAGTCATGCTGAGACTGTATTCATGGTGGATATCTTGTGTTGTCATGTATTAAAGAAATTTTGGCAAATTCATTAGGAGAAATACAGGGGGAAAAAACAAAACTAGAGCAAGCTTGTCTGCCTGAGCAATTTCCCTCTGGAAAGCAGGAGTCTAGCCTAACAAGAAAAGAGAATGTTAAGCCCTATTTGTGGGTTATCATGTATTTTTTTAAGAGACAGATGTACCTCGTCTCTACTATTTTCTCCTCTTCTTAATTTGCTGTATTTTAATTTGCTAAATCCTAAATGATTTAGTTTTCTTCATAAACTGACAACTGCATATAAACTTTCTAAATATAATCTGGAATGGGCATGTTTTATAGAATAAACACCAATTCAAGTCTGGATTAAGCTTTCATTCTCTATTTATCACTGTGTCTCTTGAGCAATGTGAATTTGATTAAGAGATCACACTACTGTCCAATACACCTTACATTCTTAGGTGATGAATTCTTATCTGAGGTGGTAATAGTGACTCTCAACATTGTTTTCCTGGCACAAATATGATAGACCTTGAGCAAGCAATTCCAGAGAGAAGGTCTGGCTAGCTTTTACTAGCATGTTTCTACTATGGGCTTTATTCTCTGTCTCTCTTTGTCTCTCTGTCTCTGTCCCTGTCTTTCTCTCTCTCAATGAAGCGATTCACAGACACTGCCACCCGGCTCCATTTCCCAGAAGTTTTTGCCCATTGCTTTCAAAAGCTGCCTTTCAAGGAGACACAACTTATGAATATAAATATATTCTGAGCATTCTTTGTGTGTGGCATTAAACCTTGGAACGTAGTTTACTACTCTAAAAATAGTTTAGTCTTCAGACCTCATCCTGAAAGCAGATGTACTCTACTAGCTGACAACTTCATATGTATCTTCTTAATATGGTTTTGAATAATGTATTTTATAGAATAAACATGTACTAGCTATAGTCCAGAAGATGGGTGATCACTTCTTTAGTCTATGTGATACTGAGAAGTGAAAAGTGAAGACTGGGAGAAAGAATTCCTACAGTACCCTCTTTTCACATCCTCAGATACGGGCTTCACTTTCATATACATTATATGAGTATTTACTTCTATTACATTATTGTCTCAAATTGAAAGCAATAACTAACTCAGCAATCTGAAAACAATCTCCAAGTGCAACCTAACAAATCAGAAATATCAACCAAATGAGAAATTAATGCCATATGTTAGTAATGTTACTGTATGTTAGTTCTACCTCGCTTTCCATATTTAAAGTGAATATGCCATGAAAGTTTCACAGGCAAATAGGGACAAAACACAAAGACAACATTATGATGCATTTCATTGTTACATTGAAACAGAACGACATAAAGGGCAAAATGCTCTATTGTTCTCACATATAAATATCATGTCCAAAGAACCTTAAAATATGATTAAAATGCTGTCTGATGAGAACAGCATGTTGTTCCAGTCTCATGGCCACTTTGGTTTTTTCTTTCACCCTGCCTACTGACACCAGAGTTCAGTTACAAACAACATCAGACAAGAGTCCTCTCCTATTTTTAGCTCAAAAACCCCATGAGAGAACCCACATGAATGTGGTAAACCCTATAGTAAGTATTAACCCCCCCCCAAACCACTCACATGGAGAATGGTTATGAATATTTCCCTTTGCTAAAGGTGATAAAAAGCTTTCTGCCATTTCGTAAATATTTACCCTGCATATATTCTGGGGGCAAGAGAAGAATGAAACACACATGGATCTTGCCCTGAGGCAATTATCACTTTGTAGGATACAGCACCTAGTTCTCCTTGCAAAATCTTAATAAACTAAAAGTTCCTATATTTTCATCATCTTTTAGTTCCAGTAATGCTTTTCCATGATGAAATCTCCTCAAAAATATCCTGCCAGGTAGAAAGTTGTATACTATACCTACTTTGGGGATTTAAAAAAAACAAGACCTAGAATGGTTATGTGGTTTGCTTATGGTCAGAGAGGAAGTGGAAAAACTGAGACGTGAATGCACACGTCTGGACTCTAATTTTAGGGCACTCTACTCCCACAAAGCCCTGCCCTGAAGATGGATTCTAAATCTAGCTGTGTTCAGAGAAACACCTTTCACTATAGCAGGCTTCTGGAGAAGCGGATCTTTGGAGCACAATAGGGCTGCTTAGAAAAGCCACTGCCACAAAATTTAACAGCCAATTCTTCATGACTCTGAAACGAAGAGCCGGGTTTGTACCTCAACTTTGATGCTAAATGACTGAATAATCTCTGAACTGCATAGTCACTAAATCTCTTGGTGTCAACATTCTTACAAGTAATAATAAAGAAAATGGACTCAATTTTCAGAATCCTTTCTGGTTCTGACTTAACTCTAATTTTACATTAGAATGTCCCTGTACATGTTGTTTAAATAATTAAAAAATACCACATGTCTACATTTTTCTAGAATCTAGGTTTTAGATTTTTGTTGTTTTTGGTCATGGGGCCTGATCTCTGGGCCTGGGCGCTGTCCCTCAGCTCTTCAGCTCAAGGCTAACACTCTACCATTTGAGCTACAGTGCCACTCCTGGCTTTTTTCTGCTTATGTGGTGCTGAGGAATTGAACCCAGGGCCTCATGCATGCAAGGTAAGTACTCTACCACTGGACTACCTTCCCAGCCTCAGGTTTTAGATTTTCTATTAGCTCTTCTAGGAATTAATTATAATTGGTCTCATCTTCTTAGATTCAACCTAAACCTTAAGAACAGTATGCTAAAGGCAATCTGAGGCTCACCTACCAAGGCCCACTATTTTGGAGCCCAGGAGGCTGATTATTCCAGCTTTTGCTGGGGCCCTGTTCTTCCATCTCTACAGGAACAAAGCTGATCTACCTTTTGGTATCTTAGGCAGGCAAAAGAAAAGTCAATAGAAATATTACACAGGCTATATGGAAATACAGAGCTGAAAATATATTGATAATGGTGTGTACTAAGATTGTGGAAACTCTTTATGCTGATCTTTAAAATATTATTTAAACCAGGAATCCTGGCTTACACCTGTAACCCTAATGATTTGGGAGGCAGAGACTAGTAGGATCACTATTGCTAGATGTCATAATCAACCAATAAAAGTTAGGTGTGATGGTGCATAGTTGTTATTCTACCTATATAGGAGCATAAATAGGAGAACTAAGGTCCAGGGTGGCCAATACTAAACCAAGACCTTATTCAAAAAATAAAGCAAAACTGGTTGCCAGTGGCTCATAACTGTAACCCTAGCTAATCAGAAGGCTGAGATCTTAGGGTTAAAGTTCAAAGCCAGCTGTGCAGAAAAATCCATGTGGCTCTCAAAAGCCACATGTGGAGGTATGACTCAAAAAAAAAAAAAAGCCAGATGTGGAGGTATGACTCAAATGGCAGAAAAGCAAGCTTTCAGTGGAAAAGCAAAATAATACCAGCACACATGCGCTTACACACACACACACACACACACACACACACACACACACACACACACACGGAGCTAAGGGGCTAAGGAAACACAAAGCCCTGAGCTCAACACCTCTCCCCAAATACTTTAAGAGGAACAATGTTTTGTATTAACTATGGAATTAAAAACGAATATGTCATTCCATGTATTAATTGTGCAAAAAAAATCATATTATGCAATGTTAATAATAGTTAATGTGGACTTCACTTAGGATTAGAACTAGACTACTCTTCTCCCCAACCCAACCTTTTCCTCTATTTTCCTAATTATGTGGCAGAGTGGACTTAGTGTTTAACATAGCATCATAATCATAATTTCTTTTTTAAATGCTTATTGTAAAAATACTGTACAAAGGGGTTACAGTTACTCATAATTAATTTCTTAGTCTAAGTTCTTTTCTTACTTTGCTACTGCTCTAGATCCATCTGGAGGGTGTGACTGTGTTCCTACTAAGAAAACAACGAGCATGGAAGTAAAATGTCCACACAGGACTCAGCAATGTCATCAGAGGAAGGTCACGCCTTGTGGGTTTCTGTATCCCATACGCACCGGTTCTCCTGCAGCTCTCTGGCCACAACTTTTCAGTTCTTTGTTGGTTCCTTCTCATCTCCCTAATTTGTAAGCATCATAGTTTCCAGTCTCTTTTATTCTGTTTGTACCCAATCCCTTTTTAATCATATATATATATATATATATATATATATATATATATTGAGCCTTTAAGCTTTGAAATTTCTAAATAAACACCTCTAGTTCAGTTACCTCCAACAACTAAGTAGGTAAGAAGTTTGAGTTCTGGAGTTAAGATTTTATGATCCAAATCTTAGCAGTGTTAGGATAGTGACTTGGGATTCCCGACATTTTTTTCAGGGGGTGGGGGGAGCGCTAAGAGGACCCTGCAGGGGGAGGTTCATTCAGTTGGACTCAATTCCTGTATAACTTCCTGCTGAGGGTTTCCCTTCAGGTCTGTAGGGGAGGCTCTGGGGTATTATTTTGTTGGTAAAAATAGTGGCTTCCTTTCCTATTAGTAGAGAACCTTGTATAGAGGTCTCAACACCCTGATGATTTGTAGTAGGTGAAAATTCAAAATGTCTGATAAAAGAGTTTTACTATAGCTTGAAAAGGGCATCTTGTCATTTGAAAAGAAATGAAAGGCTAATGCTTAAATAACTATCATAAAGAATGAAACTCTGTAATGGACTATTTCCTGAGAATCTCAGTTGATATGTCAGTGAAGAGTTTGGGAGGCATAGAAACAAAAAACACCAACATACTCTTTGAAGAAATTTCTTGTCAAGAATCATCTGTTTCCTCACTTTTTGTTTTGTTTTGTTTTACTGAAAAAGGGTCTCACTATGGAGACTAAACTGGTCTGCAACTTCTGATCCTCCTGTCTCAGCCTACTGAGAGCTGGGGTTATAGGCATTTGCCACCACACATATACTTTCTAACTTTTTTTCCCCTCAGTCCTGGGGCTGGAGCTCTGGGCCTGGGCCCTGTCCCTGAGCTTCTTTTTGCTTGAGTCTAGCATTCTACCACTTGAGCCACAGTGCCACTTCTGGATTTTTCTGTTTATGTGGTACTGAGGAATCAAACCCAGGGTTTCATGCATGCCAGGCAAGCACTCTATCACTAAGCCACATTCCCAGTCCCAACTTATTGTCTCCAATACCAAAGAACTGTTAGGGAACTGAGTTGTACACGCAGTTCTTCTACTGAGTGTTGGAGGGTGTTCTGTGTGTGGGGAAGGGTGGGTTAAAGCATGGACAATGACCTTGTGGAAGTGCTGTCTAATTCTCTTCTTTAGTCCTCTCTTTTGAGAACTAATCGGGCATAGGAGCACACAAAGATTCAGACATCTGTGATCAAGAAATCTATACAACCCTGTTTAAGCCAGTTTATTCCCAAATGTCAAGAAATGCCTTCCTTTAATATCAACTGCAACTGGATATCTGACCCCCCAAAAAATGTAGAAAGACTTCCCGTTATTAGAATCCAAAACTAAACTTTGGTTTTCTTTGCTTGTTTTTCCTTACCCATCCAACCACCAAATGTTGGATTGTCCTAGAATTTAATAAGCTGTAGAAAACATCTGAGAAGTGTTTTTTTTAAAGGCATAAAGTGAAGTTTTTTTTATTGCACTGGAAAATAGGTTAAAATGTAACTCTGTAGCCCTATCTCCTCCAATTACTATTCCATTTTCTACTTCGATATATAGCAAAGTTCTTTGAAAAAGTTGCCTACATAGTTACCTCAGTTTCTTCATTTCTATTCTCTCTTTAAGCCTCTGACAGTTGGGTTTCCCTTAACTAACACCCATCTTACAGCGATGAGCAATGCCTTCCAAAGCAAAATCCTATGGCTCACAATCAGACTGAATTTCAAGAGGCTCTGCACAACTTCTGATATATTTGATCACCCTTCTTGAAATACTTTTTTCCTTTGGTATTTAGAAATATTACATCTCCTTGGCCTCTTCTCTAATTTCTAAGAAGTCATGATTATGACTTCTTAATCCTTTTGGCTGGTTCTCCAGTGGAGAATTATGGGAATTTTTCTTTGCTTCTGCTTATCTTCACTCCTGACTACCAAATATACATCTCCTGCTTTGTTTTCTCTCCAGATACATACATCTAACTACCTATTGGACATGCTTATTTGATAGCTAGCCAGGTATTACAGAAATAATGTGTTTGAAGCCAGTATTTTTCTACTTCCCCTTGAGCCTTCCTTCTCCTCAATCAAGTAAATGGTAACTCTACTCTTTGGTTTAGGTGGAAATTGTAGGCGCAATTATCTTTTCTACTTCCCCATATATCTCTAATTTTTCAGCAGATCCCACTGGCTTTGTCTTACAACACTGAAGCCAACCACTTCTCATGATCTGTGTAATGTGTAATCCACGTTATTATTATAAACCAAGTGATATAATCCAAGATGTTATTATCACTCTCCAAAGTGATGATGACCTACCCTACCTCCTTCCTGTCAGCTGTAGAAAGAGACTTCACATTTAAGTCAGACCCTATGACTCCTTAGGCTTCCATCTCAAAGGAAAGGTGAAAACCCTGACAAAGCTCTGGGTTACATAGCCTTGCTCTTACTGCTTAACTCTGACTGACTAAAACCAGCGTTCTCATTCTCTCTCCAAAACCAGCTAAATGGTCTTCATACTTCCTGCTCCCTATGCCTAGTCCTCCGGGCAGAATATGTGCTGTAACTTATCTTGGTTGCTATCTCTTCCACTAGCATGTAAGCTTATGGTTCTGGAATGTTTGTCTGTACTGTTTGTTAATATTTCCCCAGAAAAGTACCCGAATATCGAAGGTATTCAATACAATAGTGTTTATTTAAAAAATAATTACAAAAGAGATTCTTTGTTTTTTAAGTTGTACTCCTAAACAAATTGAGACTTTTTAACAGCAAAAATCTCATAAGGTGCATGTGCCTATACTCTCAGCCCTGAGAGGCAGTGAACTGGAGGTCAACCCAGGCTACATAGCAAAATCTTGTCTAAAAACAAACAAACTGTAAAGTGAATAATGAAGGCTTCCTTCCCTGTCAGTCCTTAGTAACAACTGTAATAAAGCCCACATACTCTATTACTGGTCAGCTAAGGTTAAGAAAAAAATGCAGCTGGGCACCAGTGGCTTACACCTGTAATCCTAGCTACTCAAGAGGTTGAGATCTGAGGATCATGGTTCAAAGTCAGGCCAGGAAGGAAAGTCCATAAGACTCTTATCTCCAGTTAACCACCAAAAAATCAGAAGTGGCACTGTGTCTCAAAGAGGTAGAGCATAAGCCTTGGGCTGAAGAGTTCAGGGATAGCCCAGGCCCAGAGTTCAAGCCCATAGCCAACAACAACAGAGAAAGAAAAGAAAGAAAGAAAGAAAGAAAGAAAGAAAGAAAGAAAGAAAGAAAGAAAGAAAGAAAGAAAGAAAGGAAGGAAGGAAGAAAGGAAGGAAGGAAGAAAGAGAGAAAGGAGAAAGAGAGAAAGAAGAAAGAGAGAAGGAAGGAAGGAAGGAAGGAAGGAAGGAAGGAAGGAAAGAAAGGAAGGAAGGAAGAAAGGAAGGAAGGAAGAAAGAGAGAAAGGAGAAAGAGAGAAAGAAGAAAGAGAGAAGGAAGGAAGGAAGGAAGGAAGGAAGGAAGGAAGGAAAGAAAGAAAGAAAGGAGGGCTGGGATGTAGCTCAGTGGCAAAACGCTTGCCTAGCAAGCGCAACGTCCTGGGTTCGATCCCCAGTACCAAAAAAGAAAAGACAAAAAAAATACAGTTAAAAAAAAAAGAAAGAAAGGAAAGAAAGAAGGAAGGAAGGAGAGAGAAGAGAGAAAGGAAGAGGGGGGAGGGAGAAAGAGGGGGGAGAGAGAAAGATGAGGGAGGGAGAAAGAGAGAGAAAGAGAATGAAAAAAAAAAGGAAGAAAGAGAAAGAGAGAAAGAAAACAAAAGAAAAGAAACATGTGCTGGGCACCAGTGGCTCATGCCTATGATCCTAGCTACTCAGAAGGCTGACATGTAAGGATCAATGTACACACCTAGCTCAGACAGGAAAGTCTCTGAGACTCTTCCAGAAGTGGCGCTAAATACAGCTCAAGTGGTAGAGCACTAGCTTGGAGCACAACAGAACCCAGGCACTGAATTCAAGCCCCAGGAATGGCAAAAAAAAAAAAAAAAAGAAGAAGTATATTTTGTTATCTCTGTTGGTGAAATCTTATACATTTTATTTTCCCTCAGTATGGCCTACTGAATAAAAGTGCGAATTGATAAATTAAGAAGCTTCTTTTTCTTTTTATTATCTTCAAGTACAACTGAGTTCCCATATCTTGATCAGTGTCATCCCTTTGAACATTCTCACTCCTCCTGTTACCCACCCCTTCCCTAACTCTTGTTAATTTTGTAGGATTTACATTGGATTCCTGACTGCATTCTTCCCTTATTTTCCTCTTTGTTTGTCTACCCTTTTCCCTTTGACCCCAACCCCACCTCTTTTGAGTACTGCTTTCTAGTATTCTATTTTGTGAACTTTGATTTTACATTTTTAAAGAATTATACTATGTGATGGCTGGAAAGGTGGCTCAGTGGTAGAGCGCTTGCCTTGCATGCATGAGGCCCTGGGTTCCGTTCCTCAGCACCACATAAACAGAAAAAACTGGAAGTGGTGCTGTGGTTCAAGTGGTAGAGTGCTAGCCTTGAGGTGAAGAGCTGAGGGACAGCGCCCAGGCCTAGAGTTCAGGCCCCACGACTGACAAAAAATAAAAATAAAAATAAAAAAAAATATATATATACTACTTGAGATTTCCCTTAAATCTAATTTGCATACACTTGCTTACCACCCAACATATTGGTACATCAGATGTTATCTCTGTAAAGATTAGGCTTGCCAGTCTGATCATGGGCCTTTAGAAAGTTGCAGGAACTTAGGATTTTTTCTATTCAGGCTCTAGTGGGTTTATTAATGGAATTATTTCTCTTTTTTTTTCTACTTGTTCCTCTTTTCTCCTGTTAACTGAAATAAGTCCTTAATAAAACCCTAACAAATTGTTTGCTAGACCTTTCATTTCTGTCTTTAAAATACATATCATAAACACTTTTAATGGAATTGTATAGTTAGTCCATTCTGTCTGAAATTTAATATCCATAAGAACTAGCAATGGAAGAAATCAGAAAATTATTAGGTTTCTCGTATTTAGAATAATATTATTTTTGCACTTTCCCTCTACTTTTTGATTTTTAAGTTAAGAAAAAGTGGTTTCTAAGAACTTTGAGTATGTCCAGACAGCAAAGTGTTAATATCATCTTCACCTAAATTGTTCCCTGCCACTCCTGCATCACTGCAGCAGACAGTACAGTCCAAACATGTAGAGTGCCGTGATGACAGCTCAAGAGCATAAAAGTAAATTGTCAGTACCTACCACTTATTGCATCCAGAAGTATTTGAAAGGAATGTAAATAGAAAGAATAGCTCAGCCATGGCCAAATGTCTCAATAAGTTAATACTAAAATGTTAAGTTTTCACCATTTTATAGTTACTGCTTTACATGCAGTACATAAAAGTCATACATTGTAACGATCACAGAGGAATTTTAATCCTTAAGATTAAACAGGATGGCCAGGTGCCGGTGGCTCATGCCTATAATCCTGGCTACTCAGGAGGCTGAGATCTGAGGATCGAGGTTCAAAGCAAGCCCGGGCAGAAAAGTCCGTGAGACTCTGATCTCCAATAAACCACTAGAAAACCAGGAGTGGCGCTGTGGCTCAAGAGGTAGAGCGCTCTCCTTGAGCTGAAGAGTGCAGGGGCAGTTCTCTGGCCCAGAGTTCAAGCCCCAGGATGGACAAAAACAACAACAACAAAAAAGATTAAACAGAATGGCCCTCCAAAATGAAGACTTCAAAAAAGGACAGAAACTATTTTATGGATGAATGATGTAAAAATGAAAATGTGTTCTAGCAGACTTGTGTTAGACTGAAAATCTACAACACAGGTCAATCTCAAATGCTTACAAAGTAGGCCAGATATAGAACTGTCAAAGAAGTGCTCTAGCATCACCAAGCAGAACAGCTACCATGTGGCTCCAACCAAGTGCTGCCACTGGGGGAGTTGCTCACAGTATTCTGTTCTTATAGAAGGAAACAAATCAGGAGGAAAAACATTGCATTTTGTATAAAATTTAAAGTGTTTAAACCTTATATAAATTTTTGTATTTTTTTTTCTTAAAAGGCAACAAGCTGATTTTTAAAATCTCAAATCCAGAGGTTTCTAATAGGGAAAAATAATGAGGACAAAATCTTATATACATCAACCATCTTATTAACCTTTTTCCCTAAACTTCAACATGAGTCAACGAAAGAGGCATCTATCAAATGCCTAGTCTATGCCTAGTCTGTGCTGCCCTGGGTGACCACTGGTACTTCCGCACAATACTGTAAACTTCTTTTTATTTATTTATTTATTTATTTTATTTGTGAACATACTGTACAGAGGGGTTACATGGGCAGGATAATGCATACATTCTTACCAAGCATTGCAGCCTAGCTTTCATTCCTGTCACTTATTTAATAGAAAAATCTAACACAAGTATCATAACAAAAAAATCAGTAAGGATCCTAAATATTTAGGAAGTTTTAGTATGAAATCAAATGATACAATCAAGATTCTAGCCTTTTTTTGTCTCGAGAATTTTAAGAAAAGAAACAAGGAAAGATTCCTTTCATCATTTGTCCATTGTTTTCCCTCAAAGAAAATATAATTATACAATTATTACTCATTCATACTTGCCTCATTTACATGTCATGGTTATGGTTCTATGGACAATTAGCAGACAAAAGCCTGCATTTGCTTATAATGTTGAGTACCAGAAGATAACAAAGTGATACTAGCATTAAATTTATAGCTATCATTGGTAACTATTTAATTATTAAAAGATAAAGAAATTAATAGTTTCATTATTTTCCTATTGATCAAAAAGCACAAAAATATTTACTTCCTTTGAACTAACATGAAAAAAATCTACAAGTTCAAGCAATAGAAGCTTATCTTTCTAACCATATACCCCAAGATTAATAGGAGATTTACTTGAATAAATATGGCTCACACCTCTGAAAAGATTTATGCTCTTGCCAAGAGGATGAATTCCCTCTTTGTGGTGATTCTATTTATTGCTTTGGAGCAATGTCAGATGAAACATTTTGGAGAAATTGATGGTGTAAGACTAATTAGGCAAAAATATAATTACCAACTGCACTAAGAATTCAGATGGAAGAAAATTCTTACAGCTTTTATTTCACATATTCAATTGCTGTAATCTCATATTTGTCTGAAGCTTTAAGAACATAGGAAAGAAACATAATTTTTTACATTTGAAATTCTGGTCAAACATAGAAAGTACAAACAAAATCAATGATCAGCCATGTTCTTTGTGGTCTGTAAATATACTCACCAAATTTAGCTGTCTAGAATTATAGGCTCACGCCTATAATCCTAGCTACTTAGTAGTCTGAGATCTAAGGATCGTGGTTCAAAGCCAGCCCAGGCAGGAAAGTCCATGACACTCTTATCTCCACTTAGCCACCAGAAAACCAGATGTGGTTCTGTAGCTCAAATAGTAGAGTGCTCACCTTGAGCTGAAGAGCTGAGGGACAGCGCCCAGGCCCTGAGTTCAAGCCCCACAACTGACAAAAACAAAAAAAACCCAACTGCTGAGCACTGGTGGCTCATACAAGTCATTCTCACAAACCGGGAAGCCACGAGATCCCTTCTCAAACAGTAGCTGGACACAGTTGGCATATGCCTATCCTCCTAGTTTTATGGGAAACAAAACTAAGCTGACAACAGCTCTGCACATGGGCAGAAAGTAAGACCCTATCTCAAAAATAGTCTGTGAAAAAGGTTGAAGGTTTGATTTAGTAGTAAAACACCTGCCTAGCAAGCTCAAGGTCCTAAGTTCAAACCCACAATGAAAAAATAAAAATTAAAGCAGGTTAGACCTCTGCTCAGCCATTTGAAAGGGCTCCATATTGGCCTGAATTTCACTGTTGGGAGTCAGATGTCTATTCTTGTTGCATCAACCCTTCTCTGTCCCATTTTTCTCTGCTCTGGGACCTCTGAATTTAATTGTGTGCTTAAGTTTCATTCAAATCGACCATCTCTACCAGGGGAGGAACAGTGAGAATCCAAGAGGTACAGCTCAATTTAAATGGCACCCTTGGCACTACAATTGCACTGGAAATGGGACATGAGAAGCAGTGATCTTTGATGGTCCTAAGTGATTTTCCAGAACGTCCACCTCCTTTACCACAATCCTTACCAAAGCCAACTATGTGATAGACTGTCTAATTAATATACCTTGCTTATCTAGTTAATTCTTAGAATACTACCAAAACATCAGTAGTATTCCTTCTCTAAAGATAAGGAAACTGAGGCAGTCGGAATTGTAACCTGCCATAGGCTATAAGACTAAGACTGAATAATTCCAATGTCCATTATACTAATCATTATACCACATTACCTTTGCATAAATGCTCTCATTAATCCTTTCTTCCCCAGACTGCCAAAAGTAGAACAATTTACGTATAGAAAATGCACAGATGTTAACTAAACTGATGACTTCAGACAGCTTGTATATCTACGAAACCAAATCAGAAATTTAAAATTTTTCTGTCTAGAACTCTTATTGTCCAAGACTTTCTTGAACATTTTCAGTTTCTATAACCATATCTGAGTTTTGCCAGGACTCCAAAAAGGGATAATTTATCAAGTATTCTTTTGTGTCTTTTGCTTGACATAATATGTTTCTTTTACGTATAGAAGAGAATTTATTTAGCTCCTTGAGGCTGTACAGTTGGCATACAAAGATCTTATAAAAGTTTTATACACTATGATAAGTACTCAGGATTATTTATAATGCTTTAAGATGTTAAGCTTGAGAAAGTTAATGGTCATCAAAGCTTACAGGGTTGAGGATATAACTCAATGATAGAAGGCTTGCCCAGCATGTGTAAAGCTAAAGGCTACATCCCTTGTATTACACAAATACATGCACACATGCATACATACATACAGAAACAAAACTTATATAAACAAACACAATCAAAATGGTAAAACTAGAGAAAATATACTTTTTACACCCCTCAAGCATAAAGAACAGTAATCAAGCATTCATTCCTACTGTATATTCATTGTAACCTTTTACTATATTTTCTGAATGCAGGTTAAAATAACTTTTGTTATTTTTCCGAACTCATTACCAGAGTCTTCTGTTATATTTTACCTCAAAAGAAGGAAATATATATTAAGGCAGCTATATTATGATACTCTTATAATTGAAAGGGAAAATTAGAAAATTAAGAATATATGCTGAGGTTATGTTTCTCATTCAATTCAAAAAATTTCTTTGAAACAAATTCTGCCTGCTAAAATCTTTGTATCTTATACAGAATAAAACTGAAAATATGAGAAACCCGTGCTAGCTTACTAGAAATTATATGTTTTCATAGCTCAGTACTGGTATTGCTTGACTATCAGAGTAAATTAATATAATATCATTTACAATATGTTTTAATTAAAGTGCATTGTAAGTCCACAATCAATTGGATAACTTGTGAAGAATTTGACCAAGAGCACATATTAGAAGATATAACTGTCCACCTAAACTTTTCCCTTATTTTATAAACAGTATTAAATAATAGTTTGTTGTGGTTATTAAGTGTCCAATTCCTTATTTGCAATTTGGGGAGTATTTTAAAAGACAATGATTTGCTCTAACAAGATCCATAATACCATTGACTACTCTGAATAAGTCTTCTTTTTTTCTTGAGACACACACTCCTGTCTGTATTTCTGAGAAAAGGTTCTGATCATTTCTGCAGTGTCTGATAGGCTTGAACACATCAGCAAATTTGCAATTTTCTTTCCTTTAAGGATGCTGGATATGTCAGAACAATGAGATAGTAACTAAACCTGCTGACCTCAGAGTTTCCGATACCCTGAAGAGCAGGGGTGTCTCTTGTCAAGAACAGTGCTGTGATTACAGTAGCTTTATGCTGAGCCATCAAAGTCTGTTAGGATAAGTCCTCTAACTTTGATCTTTTTAAAGCTGATTTTTGTAATTCTAGGTCCTTTGAATTGCCAGATACATTTAAAAACCACCATGTTGGCTGCTTTTTTTTTTAAGTGTTAGAATTTTGGTGGAGATTGCTTTCAATCTATGGATACATTTGGCAAGAATGGCTATCGTAACATTTTTAAGTTTTCTAATCCAAGAACATATCCCCCCTGCCTTTTTTTGCGTTTCGCTCATCGAGCTTTTGTACTTTCTCAAGGAACAAATCTTGTATATTATTTATTAGATTCATTCTGCATCACCTAAGAATAACCAGTTTTTATTTCCTTTCCAATTTTTATCTTTTCATCTCTTTTTTATACTGATTAGAAATTTTCAGTAAAATACTGAACAGGAGTTGTGAAAGTGAACTTGCCTTTTGTCAGTTTTCAATGGTAGAAGAAAAAGGGTTTTTCAAGTCTCACTAATTACCATGATTTTGGGTAGATGCCCTTTATTAGGAAGTTCCTCAATTTCTGGTTATTTTGAGGATAATAAAAGTTCATTTAACCTGGTGTCGGAGGTACTGTAATCCTAGCAACTCAGGAGGCTGAGATCCAAGGATCCTAGTTTGAAGCCAGCCAGAGTAGGGAGATCTGTGAGACTCTTTATCTCCAATTAATCACCAGAAAACTAGAAGTGGAGTTGTGGTTTGAAGTGGTGGAGCACTAGCCTTGAGCAGATAAAGCTCAAGTACAGCATCCAGGCCCTGAGTTCAAGACCCACAACTGACCAACAAAAAAGTTCATTTACTCATTATTCAGTCAGGCACAGAAAGATTCATTCTTAGACTGATTCATTACTATGTAGCCAAGTCTGGCTTTGAACTACAATCCTCCCATCTCAGTGTTGTGGTTACAGGACTATGCTACCGTGTTCAACTTATTTTGATGTTTTTACCATAAATGGAATTTGAAATGATCTTACAGTATCAAGATATACATAAGTATTTCCCCCTTAATTTGGTAACACAGTAGATTACACTGGTTGATATTTTTACTCCTTTATTGATATAATCCATGTACCATAAAATTCCCCATTTTAAATAAATGTTCAATTCAATGATTTGGAGTATGTTTGCAAAGCTGTATAACTTTCTAATTTCAGAACTTCACCACGTCAAAGAGAAACCCTACGCAATTAGCATACTCTCTGCCATACTCTCCGCATCTCAGCCCCTTACAACCACTAATCTATATTCTGTCTTAATGGATTTGTCAATTCTAGACATTTCATATAAATAGAACCATAGAAAATTTGACCCTCTATGTCTGGCTTCTCTCAATTTGCATAATGCTTTCAAGGTTCATACAGTATATATGTATAAGTACAGTATGTATAAGTACTTCATTCCTTCTTATAGCTAAAAATATTCCGTTGTATGAAGCTATCACATTTTATCTATTCATCAGGTAATGGGCATTTGAGTTTTTCCTAATTTTTACTATGAATAATACTGCTGTAGACATCTGTATACAAGTTTCACATGGATATCTTTCTAATTTTCCTCCTCCTTCCTTCCTTCCTTCTTTTTTTCTTTCCCTTCCTTCCTTCCTTCCTTCCTTCCTTCCTTCCTTCCTTCCTTCCTTCCTTCCTTCCTTCCTTCCTTCTCTCTTTCTTTCTTTCATCCTGGGGCTTAAACTCAGCACCTGGGCTGTTTCTGAGCCTCTCTGTGCTCAAGACTAGTGCTCTTCCACTTGAGCCACAGTGTCACTTCCAGCTTTTTCTGTTTATGTGGTACTGAGGAACTGAACCTAAGGCTTCATGGATGCTAGGCAAGTACTCTACCACTAAGTTGCATTCCCAGCCCACAGTTGGGTAATATGGAAACTCCGTTTAACTTTTTGAGGAACTGCCATACCATTTTCCAAAACGATTACATAATTTTTAAATTCCTACCAACTATATGTAAAGATACCCATTCCTCTACATCCTTACTAATACCTACTATTATTCACACTTTTGACTACAGATATGTTGCTGGATTCAGAATTCTAAGTGTGATTTTTTTTGTCTTGTATTTTCTTAAAGAATATTGACACTGAGTAGCTTTTCACATACTTGTTTTCTGCCTGTATATTTTCTTCAGCGAAATATGTGTTTAAATCTTTGTCCATTAAATCTCTTCTTACTATTGTGTAAGAGTTTTTTCCCCCCAAATATACTCTCAACTGCTAATTACATGATTTGAAAATATTTTTTTATTCTGTGGATTGTCTTTTACTTTCTTGATGGTTCTTTAAAGTAAAAAGGTTTTGATTTTGATGATGACTTTATTTATTCTATCCTTTGTTGTCTATGCTTCTGGAATCATATCTTAGAAGCCATTGCCTAATTCAAGGGAAATAATGGCATGAGCATGAACTGTCCGATTTTAGTATCTGCTCTCAAAGTATAGGGCAGGGCTTGACACACAGGACAAGAGATCATGACAAATAAATATTTGTCAAATGAATAAAAAATGCAAACAAAAAGCTGAATATCATTCCAGGAGATATACTGTGAGAGTGATAGTACTTTGATAATGAAAAGGCTTTACCTCTCTTGGAGCCAGCCAGAAAATAAGACTTCCTACTATACAAACAGTTCATAAGTTATTATAAAAAGGTATTTGTTATTTGAATATTGTTTGGTCATTCCAATGAAAAGACTCAACATGAAAAACCAGAAAACAGTTTGGAGGAATGGAATTATCCTGGGCTAGGCTTGGTTATAAAACAAAGGTGAGGGCTGGGAAGGTGGCTCAGTGGTAGAGCGCGTGCCTTGCATGCCTGAGGCCCTGGGTTCGATTCCTCAGCACCACATAAGAAAAAAGAAAAAAGCTGGAAGTGGCTCTGTGGCTCAAGTGGTAGAGTGCTAGCCTTGAGCTGAAGAGCTGAGGGACAGCGTCCAGGCCCAGAGTTCAGGCCCCACGACGGGACCCCCCCCAAAAAAAATAAAACAAAGGTGAATTTTTTTCCAATTGCATCATTTAAATGAAATTCTCAACCAAATTTGTCATAATAAGCAAATGATATTATTTTCAAACTTTTTACTTGAAAATAATTCAAAATTACTCAATAGTTCAAGAAACATCTATATATCCTTTACCAAGGTTCACCAATTACAAACATTTTGCTTCATATACTTTATAATTTTCTGTCTATCCATCCACAGTTCTTTCTGAACTATTGAGAAGATATTTAATTCTAGATGCTTCGGTGTTATTTCCTTTAAAATGGGGCTATTTCTCCATACACCACAGTATAGTTATTATCATCAGTAAATTTAGCAATGATGTTAACTTTTTTTTAACCTTCCATATTCTATTTTTTAAAATTTACCCAATAATGTATTGCTAGCATTGTCCCGTTCCATACAGAAATCAGTCTAAGACAAGTTACGGCATTTTGTCATCACATCTTTTTATTATTGTTTAATCTAAGACATTCCTGCAGCTTTTATCTTCATGACATTGACATTTTTCTTCATACATGTTCCTCAGTTCCTATTTGACTGATGATTCAAGTTATGTACTTCTAGATGGAATACTATACAAGCTGTGTACAGGATGTATGCTATGTCCTTCTCGGGGTTTCATATCCAGTAGCACATATTGTCCATCTGTCTCTCACTGGTGGCATTACCTTTGACCACACACTAGAGGTGTTGCCTGCTTTCTCCATTACATAGTTATTATTTTTACCACAACGACTAATAAATCTCTAGAGAAACACATTAAAACTATAAAATTGCCTGTTCCACCTCAAGGATTAATCTTTATAACAGTATTTTTACTGTTAGTATAAAAAGTGGCTTCTACATATAAAAGAAACCCAATTTTACTTAGGGCTTTATATTTGAATAAGTTACATGCCAGCTTAAATATCTGTTTTATGAAAACAGTCCTCACATGCTGGGTATTTATGAAAAACTGTTCATTACTTATATATGTGTCTTCTATCTGAGTAGGGTATGGGCAACATAGTTTTAAAAATCCAACAAGTATCAATGCCCTAATTTTGCTCTATAAAAAGTAATCTCTTTACTTTATGTTACAGATGGGGTTTAGAAGTTAAATGATGTAATTACACGAATATTCTTTTAAAAAAGTAAAAAAAAATTGAAAGAACCTACCTATATTCAAATTATATATAAATTCCAGTCACAGTGATTAATTATAATCCAGCCTTTGTTGAACAGCATGATTTTGAGGTGAGCTTTTCAATATCTTTAACTTGAATTAAGCACAACATAACTAGCTTATATAAAATGGTCAAATACTGAAGTGGCTTTAGTTCCTGAGTTTGGCAATAAGGACAATTAAGGCAATTTCTAGAAAGAAGACAACAACTTTAAATTAGTGTGTTGTTTTTGATGTGGGTTTTATTTTGGGCTAGTCCTGGGGCTTAAATCCAGGGTTTTGGTGCTGTCCCTGAGATTTTTTTCCCCCCTCAAAACTAGCACTCTACCACTTGAGCCACATCTCTACTTCTGGCTTTTTTGGTGGATAATTAGAAATGAGAGTCACATGCACATTCCTCTCTGGGTTGGCCTCAAACCACAATCCTCATATCTCAGTCTCCTGAGTAGCAAGAATTACAGGCATGAGCCACCAATAACCCACTAAAATAGGTTTTAATTTTTTTAAGTCCTTTTAAAAAAGCTTCCTTACTCATTTTGCTCCCATGGCTCTCCATATTGGGAGAGATCATATTTCATAAGCCACTCATGATGCTGAATATGCAGCATACAAGAAAAGTTCACATAAGCTAAGGATCCGGGTACAGGGGCAGTGGGTAGGCCCAAGGCTTAATGCTGTAAAAGGAATACAAACTCTTCCATAGCCCTCTTTCTATTTTGAGCTCAGCTTCTCATCCATAACATTTTCTTCCTTGTAATACCATAAAATTTCAGGCTTTATGGCAAAAAAATTTCATTGTTTTCAATCCTTAGAATTTAAAGCATTAGTGTTGTTTTCTTTCCCCTGGAAAGAAATATAGTCAGAGGGTCCAAAACAAGAGAGGGAGTGGGGGAGGGAGAATTAACTCTTTATAGAGAAGGATTAAAAACATACTTCACAAGTGAGGAAAGAGAGCTGTATCTGCTGGCCCAATCAAGAATATTAGTGGGAGAATTTACTAATGGTATGAACACCACATCCACCATATATCAAGTGATATAAATGGGAGGCCAAACATCTTCAGGCTAAGTCTGAGTGTCTGCACTTTCTTTATGACTTATGAAATAAAATTAAGTGGTAAGGTGTCTACCACAAGCCCTTAGCAGAAAAAAAAAAAAAACTTCCATACAAAGGACTTTATTACGTAATGTACTCCAGTAGCCTGGCCTCAGTCCTTAAACATATTGCATACATGTTCCTTTAAAAACTATATATATATATATATATATATATATGCAAAGTCTTAGGTGAGAATCAATAGATAAAATGCAAGAGGAACTTAAATCCTCACACAGGATTCTTGTAGTTTATCAGCTTTTATAATTGGTAACTTTGTTATTGAGAAGAAAAGAATGTTCTGAAGATACGATTTGAATCAACATTTCTTCATCCATTTGTTAAATCCATACTGCTCAGTATAATAGCCACTATCTGCATAAATGAAGTTAAAATTCAGTTCCTTAGTCACACTAGTCACAATTACAGGTTCAATATTCTCATGTGGCATTGGCTACTCTCTTAGAAAATACAGGTATAAAATACTTCAACCATCACAGAAAATTGTTAGTGCTTCACTAAGCCATTAAATCACCTTTAAAATATGTAACTATAATTTCCCTTCCATAGATGTTAAACAAAACAGTCTGAATTCTACTGTGAAAAAGGTTTACTAATACAAAGTGAACATTGTATCAGGAAAAGGTGAGACAGAGAAGTAGATTTCAGTAATATCTTCACAACTATAACCCGATTTTCTCTGGATACTCTCAGAAATCCTGTGAAGCCACTTGATTACTAGATAATAGTACAAATATCTGTTTGGATGAGTATTATAAAACAATACGCCAGAAACTTCCATCATGCACTGCTTAATGACAGGGATACATTCTGAGCACTTCATTGTGAATTTCATCACCAAGTGAACATCATAGCTTAAAATGTCCACACATCACAAGGCAATTTGAATCTTATGAGACCCCTGTCACATGCATGCTTTGGTACTGACAAAAATGTGACGCATTTCTAGTGTCTTTATCCTTATTAATTCAATCTGTTTGAAATGATTTATACCAGAAGTTTCCTTATGTGATTTATAAACATATAAGGTAAATTAGTTCCTTAAAAAAAAGAAGCCGTCTCCCTTTACAGCTCTGCAACTGAGGTGATTTAATGCCAAGTTAATGTCATATGCTATTGCTATTTCTAAAATATTCATGAACAAGATCATGAGGCAAACATAAAAATAACATACAAATTAATGTTTATGCTCCTAGGATCAACCATCAAGAGTCCCTGGAGGCCAAGCAACTTAAGGACTGCTGCACTGACACCTCTTTGGACACATAGCATACAGAGGCAAAGCTCTTGGCTCTGGCCATGAAGACACCCTGCTGGGAGCATGCCAGGTGAGACCACAGCATTAGCCAGGTTGTACCTGCAAGCACAGTCAGCCACCTTGCTTTCAAACATGTAGATATGCTTTCCTAGGGCTAATTTCATATTGCCTCAGTTTCTTTTATCTATTAACACTAGTTAGAAATCATTTACCTATCTACATCAGCTCATCTGTTTTGTTTTCCTTTGCTCTTCCCAATCTCATTTCCTCTATTCCAAGTATTCATGATGAAGAGCAAAATGTTGGGAAGGGGGGAAAGCAGGAGAAAATGAGGGAAGGGTGACACTGTTCAAAAGAAAATGTACTCATTACCTTACTTACGTAACTGTAACCCCTCTGTATATCACCTTTACAATTAAAAAAAAGAACAAAGTGAGTGGAAAAATTTGTTTTGTTTACCTAATTTTTCTTGCTCTGTCCAAAGGGGTGGCGGTGGGAGGAAATCTGCTACCTTTCTTTGGAATTGTTAACTGTGCTTAATCAGTTTATATAAAGACCATAAACCTACTGCCCATGGAGGAGATGAAAAAATTTCATCCACAACAACTTAGCCTGTTAGAAGCTTATGCAATGGATAGAAGTTTTTCAGGTTATGACCCAGTTTTTCCCACTTACCTTGGCTTTCCCATCCTGGGCTGACATATATCCAACACACATGCTCTCTGTTGTGTGGCTCCACAGAAATTCCACTGCGTGGAAGAGAACACAAATAGGCACATTCAAATCACAGATGGAAAATAAATTTCTGCTTTTTAATAGAACAGTTAAAGATAGCTTATATTTAACATACTCAGTTCCTTACTTTCCATTTGCTCCTTCATAAATGTCAGGATGATTTAGTACTCAAAACTATGTATTGCCACTTACTGTGAAATGAAAAATGTATATCTTTCTTGTCAAAACTTATGATTATTACATGTAAAATAAATGTTCTCCTGTTTGAAACTTTTAACATTAAACACAGATATATACTACATTCATATATGCTGTACACATGATTTAGTAAATGTCATATTCCACAACATAGTTCATGTGTGCCCCCACACACACACTTAGTTGCTAAATGTCTTTCTCCATGAAAAGAAATGAGGATTCTTTAGAGAAATGTTGATTCCAGAGTGGAACATAGAAAATATAAAATGAATCTGGACTATCTTGTGCCAGAGAGTTAGAAAATGTCCAAAGAATGAGAAGAACTTAACTCAAAGAACCATGGTCAGCATGAAGAGCTCCCACTGGCCAAATCTATTTATTTCAAATCAATGAGAATAATGAATTATAACCACTGAACAAAATAAAAATCAAAGAAATTACATGAAGAAACAAGTGATAGAGAAGACTGGCTCTTCCTAATCAGTAAGTACAGAATAAACAACAAAAAAACCTTAAAGTTGCTCAAATTAGTAAAGAAGAGTTGTAGAGGGATAGGCTTCTTTCAAAGTAACTTTAAAAATGCCTGTGAAATATGACATGAGATAAGCTCACTATTGAAAAAACCCTGATACACTAAAATTTAAATGATCGAAACAAATTTCACCAATTAAGCCACAAACCCAAACTATGTGCCTTTTGATAAGACACTGTAAGACATGACACCACTTGTATGGTATTCTTACTAAAAATGAATAGCCAAAATTGAATAAGGAAACATAAAACAACAGATTGCTATAACCATACTCGCAATAGCTTGTTTTGAACTCTTAAAATTTGTTGAAGTAATTTAAAAAAGAAGAAAAGTTGAGCCATAACACTAAGTGCAAAATGTCATCTATCCTGACATGTATCCTTGGCTAGGATGGTGCAGGAGATTACAATGGGCATTGTTGCAAGAAGTGCTGGCAATTGAAAATGGTTATAGTGGTATATTAATGTTAAATAACATGATTTTGAAATGTAAACTGTGATCATTTAGAAGAATGGCCTTGTTCTTAAGAAATACACTGAAGTATCATGAGGAAAAGAGTCTGATTTCTCTAACTTGTTTTGAAATAGTTCAAGGAAAACATATTTGTGTATTTGTGTGTGTGTGTGTGTGTGTGTGTGTGTGTGTGTGTGTGTGTAAGAGGAACTAAAACAGCAAGGGAATCTAGGAAAAGCAATTATGAGGTCCCTTGTACCATTCTTTCAACATTCTTGTAAATATCCAATTATATATAACCAACATGTTACAAAGAGACTAATTCATACATACACAAACACATATAAAATTGTCAATATCAAGTATATAGCTACCAAAATTCTTCCTTAAAATTTGATGTAATTTTCCAACAAAAATTTCAGATGTCCTTGGTAGCAGGCTACATTTCTCAACATTAAGCTGCGTCCTCCCAGGTTATCCATCTGTTTATGTCCCTGAGCTAACTATGCTTAAAAACAAGTGTCTGAGTTGAGACACAATTGTGGGACCAGAGGTCCCTAGATTCTGAAAGCTTTGCCAGACATATGGGAAAGAAAGAAGAACTGAGGGGCAAAATTGAGCTAGTCAAATACATGGCTCATTCCCTCGCCATTAATTAATTATCAAACCTGCCAACCTGCTCGCAGATGCTTGGCCAAAGAACTCAGGGAAACAGCATCAGGCAATGAAACAAGCTCTCTCCACCAGATGTTTCTCCTTTCACACACATCTGCTTTGAACTTCAAAAAATCCTAAAGTTCTGAGAAAGGTTGGGATTCTGGGATATTTTAAATTGCCTAATAGAGCAAAACCTCCCCTCTCACTGAAGTACCCATAGAGCAGTGACATGGATTTTTTTTTAAATACAAAGTTAAGACATTACTATAATTGTAACTAGTCATTTTGTTCCAAATATTATCACAACTATTCAGGAATCAGTAAAGATAGGTGATAAGCAAATAAACAAATCTGGAAATAAACAGAACTGGAAATAAAGCCCACATAATCATAAAAGTAGAGGATAAAAACACTGTATTAAAAAAAGGAAATTTCATTATTTTTAACTTTATTATTCTCCCCTAAAAATGTAGCCTTCTTTACAGAAAACAAAGTAGGTAGTTATAAAATATAGCTATAAAATAAGATAAATAAGCGTTCATTGACTAAATTCATTAAATAATTTTTATATTAAAGAGTTTTCAAACCCAGAAATGAACCTATAGATCTATAGCCATCTAATCTTTGATAAGGGAGCTAAAAAAATAGAATGGAAGAAAGACAG
>NW_012267229.1:3116634-3131569 GCF_000151885.1 Dipodomys ordii | reverse complement strand
CAATAACTAGTATATGTCTGAGTCAAGCAGAAAAGGTCAGTTAAGTTGATGTTAGGGAAATGAACCCTAAGATATGTATTCAAAGGTTATTTTTTCTTTCATACGATTGTTTTTAACACATTCTTAAGATTATTTCTTTGTCGCTTTGTATGTCCTTCCCCCACAGTATAACCCCTGCTTTTACTGTATTTGATGTTGTTATAATTTGTGGAAGGGAAGGGCAAAACAAATTGTTTAAATAGGGTACAGGTGGACCCATTGCAACAATGAGATGTACAAGTTGTTATGTTGAAAACGAACTTTACAACTTTGGTGGGGGCGGGGGAGGAGGGTTGGGTGGGGGGAAGGGGGGAATGGGATGGGAAGGGGAAACAAAGGAGGAGACTACAATGCTCGATAAGAAATGTATTCATTATCTTGCCATGTAATTGTAACCCCTCTGTACAATATTTTTACAATGAAAAATTTTAAAAAAAGTTTTCAAGTTTCTATACATAGAATTTGAAAGCACTTAAAGAAACTAACTTTATATCTAGACATTCATTCTATTTTCACAATTATTTGTCATTCCCATACCAAAAAAAGAATAATAACAATAGAATAGTTTTTCTATTATTTTAGTGCATGCATAATAAAAGATAATTCCATAAGTTATTGCTTGGCAGAGCATGTCAGAAAAGCAGGAAGAAAAGGAACTTAACCTGAGGGCCAGGCATTCATTGTCTTCATGAATTCAGCAAAGCCCCCACATAGGGAAATGAAGACTCAGAGAAGGGATAGAGCATAATTGAAGCTATTTTATTTAGCAAGTACACAAAGTAGAATGCAAGCTGAATTCTTTGATCTGCAAGCTTATGTACTTCATTGTTTTGTTATGAAGAAATTCAATCAATATAGTCAAAAACCAATCAAAACTAGTGTTCCATATTAAGAAATCAAATTCCGTATATACACCAAAGGACTACAACATATGAAACAGAAACACCAAACACAATTCTTAAAATATTTTAATATGTCTTTAAAAATTATAATACTACCCAGAAATCCTAAAATGCCAGAATTTATATATTTACACTGAAATGTATATACATGAATGATAAATTTGAAAGTATTTGCAATTCATACCACATTGTGCTAATTTTCACAGTATATAGATTTGCTACAAATCATGTAGAAAAAGACAAAAATCAAAGAAAAAACACAACCAAATATAATGTGAATAATTCTAAAACATATGAAAAGCTCTTGTACATCATTCATGCTAAAGAAAGATAATCAGGACCACAAAATGCCATTATTGAACCACCAAAATTCAGATATAAATTATTTGAAAGAACACTGAATTAGGTGATGGTGAAGAAAAGAATAGTATTTATAATATGGGAATATGGCAGTTTATAAACTCAGTCTTGTAATTCCCAGTAGGTAGGTTTTGTAATGTTATGATGAACATTGAATTAGCAAATGGTGCGCGAATTAATTGCTTTTAGGGCAGATAAAGAGATAGACTCTTGAGGGATTCTTATCATAAGTTGTCTTTGACAACTTATTAATAAATACACTTGTTTGTATGTGCTTTTGCTTACATAAACCTTATTTAGTATGTAATTTTTACAAGTAATTAATTTAATGTGTGTGTGTGCTGGTCCTGGGTCTTGAACTCAGGGCCTGGACACTGTTCCTGAGCTAGCAGCACTCTACTGCTTGAGCCAAACCTCCATTTCTGGCTTTTTCTTAGTAGTTTACTAGATAAGAGTCTTAGGGTTGTCACTGGAGACTCTGTTTTTGTTGCCCAGACTTTCCTGCCCAGGCTAGCTTTGAACCGCAATCCTTAGATCTCAGCCACCTGAGTAGCTACAATTACAGTCACAAGCCACTGGTGCCTGGCAATGACATATTTCTTTAGAATATGATACTAGTTCTAGTTAGGTCTAAAATATAAACATATATGAAAACACATACAGGACTATATGCATATAAACAAAATCAAACTGACTGAAGCATGGTATACACATGGGTGAATTCCCATGGTTTAACTCCTCTGAACAAGTAACTGACCCTTTAATTAAGTGAATAAAAGGACAGTGAAACATTTTTGACTGAGAGGGGGAAGGGCTTATGAAGAGGGATCAGAGACAAATGGAGAGATAAATGGTAGGTGCATATTGTCACAATACTTAGTAAAGACCTGTGAAAATGGAACCTGGTAACTTGAGGGGATAGGTGTGGTTAGGATAGATGAAGAAGAGGAAGAAGGAAGGAAGTTCAAACTGTCGAACTAAAATCTCTTTGTACAACTACTTAAAGATAATAAAAGCAAATTATTTTTTAATAAAAGAAAGATAGAGACAGGATACCTGTTAATAAGCACGTTCATTTTTCTAGAAAAAATAAATCATTTCAATATTATTTCCGAAATACCTAAATATCTAAGCTAAATATCATTTCACAGTCTCTCCTTTTTAAAATATAGCATTTGACATTGAGCAAGATGCAAGATGCATTATATGCATAAGTTAATATGTTGCATCAAAACTTGTACAACTTCTTAAAGATATTAATTAGAAAAATAAAATACAAAATGAATAAAATATTGCCCATGTAATTGTAACCCCTCTGTACAGTATTTTCACAATAAAAAATAATAAGAAATAAATGAATAAAATAAAACACACTTGAGAATAAAAATAAATACTAGTAAAGAGGGATTTGGTATTTTCTTAACCTTAAGTGCCTGTAAGTTTTGTCTGTCTCTTATAGGTTTTTTTTTTAAAATTGTTGAACCTTTTCAAAAATCTACAAACTTAAGCTGCTTTCTAGTGTTTTCTGTATCTTCTCTTACAAGTTCCTTCAGCACTTTCTGAAACAGTCTCATATAGATTGGTAAATTCCTAATTCTTTTTTGAGGTGTGCCATATGGCTGATCTATTAACAATGAATTCACAGCCAGCAGCATGATAGCCCATGCTATCATATATGAAGTTATTATTCTATAGCTATTGTCATGTATATATACACACATATATGTATTGTATATGTCATAATTAAATATTAATTGAAGAAGCTTTAATTAGCAATAAAACTGAATTTCTTATTGGCAGGCAAATATATAAATAACTAGTACTCTATACAACAGTCATAAAAGCAAATGAGGAATCTCTATACAAGTAATATAGAATCATCTGTACCAAGTAATTTCCAAACGTTTATTGGAGCACGAGTCACAGTAAAATACACAATCCCAAACCTAAGTGAAGCAAAAGCCAGAGAAATTCTACACAATATATGTATATATATGATATGTGTATTTATTTGTAACTGAAATTTCAACAAATATTGACCCTTTACTTGCAATGTATTGATCTATTCAAGAGAGTTCTTCGTAGTCTACTTGCTTCATTTAAAATATTCTGCTTGTGGGCTGGGAAGGTGACTTAGTGGTAGAGCCTTGCATGCATGAGGCCCTGGGTTCGATTCCTCAGCACCACATAAGCAAAAAGAAAAAAGCCAGAAGTGGCGCTGTGGTTCAAGTGGTAGAGCGCTAGCCTTGAGCTGGAGAACTGAGGGACAGCGCCCAGGCCCAGAGTTCAGGCCCCATAACCAGACCCTCCCAAAAAATAAAAGTAAAATAAAATAAAATTAAAATTAAAAAAAATTCTGCTTGTGACTCACTAAGTCGACTTTAGAATTCATCACATAACATACAGTTTGAGAAAAACACAAATCAGCTTAAAAAAAGATAATGTGGAAAATAACCAATAGGGACACCATTATTATTTCTGTGAAAAGCAAATGAAAGAGAACTACATATGAAAATGTTTATAAATACATGAGCTCTCGCTGGAAGAATAATAAGTGGAAACCATGGTTGCTACTGTAGAGAAAACTGGTTGGCTAACGGATGTGTATGGAGCCAACCTCATTTCTACCACAAATCTCTTCTGAAACTTCTAAACTTTGCTCTGTTTTTATATATTTTATATATCAGAAATTCTGATTAGCCTGTTTAATCTATATCATATATGAAGAATTAATTTCTACTCTGTTTCAATTAGGATGGTCTATAAACTACTAAAATTTGATGTAATAAGATGTTACCATATGCTTTTAATTGTTCTTCACGATATGAATTTCATCTAATGCTTTCAAAATGTTTCATGTCTCATGACTATCTAAAACATAGCCAAATCTTATAGTGTGTGTATAAGTTCATAGCTCATTCATGCTGAGCACATGTGTAGGCCAAAGTCTTCTGTGCTCAAAAGCAATCCAACAAACAAAATAAAACTGTATCTGACAACTTCCCCAAATAGATTTTCCATTTGAAATAAAAAGTGCCAAAACAATCAAAATGAGTAGCAACACTTGTTTGTTCCAAAGGTGAAGTTTATCTCACAAAACCTTTCAAAATTAGTCATTTATCAGTTGGTCCTGATTTACAATAAAAACCCAGGAAAATAGTATAAAGTTTGTTCAAATATAGTTACCTAAAGAAAAATTAATCCTTCATTAAAAGAGTAGCATTTCTTCCTATTACTGTTACATACAAGTCTATTGTGTGCTTCTTGGTTTGGGAGACTAATTGTTCCATAAACGGCAAATTGTTCCATACAGTATTAAATTTTTATGTTAATGACACAGCATATCTAGGAGATGCTACTTCATAGTGCTGGATTTTCCAGTATACAGTTACTGAAGATAGAAATGGTAAGTTCTAGCAACACAAGAGGAAATGAGTGGCCTAAAGGGAGAGACCTGTGCCTGGGAAAGTGTTCTAACAGTCTTCAGTGTGGTCAGGTTTCCCAGCCATTCATCAATAACCATTTTCCTTTTACAGCAGCAGGGTGTACGTACTTACTCATAAGAACCTTTTATTTATTTTAGAAGACCCAAGCCCAGAAATTATAAGGTTACTAGAATAGCCAGACATACAGACACTGAAAACTTCCCTTTGGAAAACAGTAAGAGCACACCAAAATAAACTGAATAGGTTTAATATGTGCAAAATGGGCACAAGAACTGGACAGGATTCTTTTCCACCAAGTAAGTAACTTCTTAATACATTATGTCATACAAGTGGGATGTGAAAAAAGGTGACAGAAATGGGTTCATTGAGATGAAGTGCATGCATGCAAGCTCAAGAACAATAGGTTAAGAATACTCAGGGACAGAACAATTTGTATCTAATCTTAGAAGCTAACCCCTAAGAAGGCATATTCAATGCTTTAATCTTTTAATACAAATTCACTCTTGGAAGTAATGTTGAGAAGGGCTTTGCTTCCATCTTGATGGTGTTCTGTTATATGGAGTTGCCCTAAACCCCAACCTGCCCTAAACCTCAAGTCCGTATGTCATTGTCACCACTTTCACTGGTTAATATTAACACTGCAGGCCACCTCTCCTGCGATGATATGCCTCTTGGGATACTTCTTTCTCTTTCAATATCATCCTGTTTAGATTAAGTTAAAGAAAGCAAAGTTTCCTTATCTGGTTGCAAACAATTTTTTTTCTATTCAAATGACTGCTTCTTTCTAATCAGAAGCCTCCAACTACCTCTGCATTTTTGTTTTGTTTTTTGTTTTGTTTTTTGTTTTGTATTTAAATATTGTCCTCCAATTGTTGCTAACGACCCCCAGCTGCACTGGCTCCCGAACCCATTTAAGAGCTCTCTGCTTGGCTTCACATCCCAGACTTTCTTGCAAGGCAAACAGAACTCTGAAATCAGAACCGTCTTGAGCTGGACAGTTGCCAAGTCAGCTGCTGCTCCTTTGTCTTTGGTCGAATGGCATACCCTAGGACATTGTGCACAGGGTTGGAGTCACTTCTTATTGAATAAAGAGAAATTAATGTTTAAAATAGGAAGAATAAGGGATTGTACAACGCACAGTCTCCTCCTATCTATGAAAAATCTTGCCAGAGGCTGTTAAGTTCTTTGAAACCCAGTAGGGGGTACATCTTTTGAAAAAGATGATATAAAAAATGCTTTATTAACTGTGCGGACATGTAGTCCTTAAGATTCATATAATGCATGTCTTGTTGTAGCCATGAAGTAACCAAGTTGCCATGCTTCCCTGAGGAACTTTCACCACCAATCTGTCTCAGTAGCACTGGGAATTGAGCTCTATAGAATCCTAGTTATGCTAAGCCAAGAAAATAATCATGCCCTCTTTCTGAGGCTTACTCGGATTTGCTCAAGACGTAATAAGGAGCTGATTGGAAAGGCAGGGATGTGGGCCAAATACAAGCCCTTAAAGACATTTGCATTCTCTTCCTATTTTATTATTTTATTGTATTAGAAACTTCTAGAAACAGGAAGCTTCGAGATGGACATGGAACTTCTGTAGAGGATGAAAACCGTTCAGTAAAATAGGTTTTGTTATGCTGGGCATTGGTGGCTCAGGCCAATAATCCTAGCTACTCAGGAGATTGAGATCTAAGGATAGTCATTCAAAGTCAGATAAGAAAGGAAAGTCTGTGAGACTCTCATCTCTAATTAACCACCAAAAAGGCAGAAGTAGAATTGTGGCTCAAGTAGTAATGTGCTAATCCTTAAGCCAAAAAGAAAAAGGTCATACACAATGCCTAGGCCTGAGTTCAATCCCAACACACACACACACACACACACACACACACACACACACACTCTTAAGCAAATGAAAACTGACTATAAAACTTGCATACACACACACACACACTCTTAAGCAAATGAAAACTGACTATCAAATTTGCCAAAATGTTTTCTGAGAGTTGTAGAAGTACTACTACAAGAATTATATAATCGCTAGAATTATATTTGTAAATCTTTGTGTTTTATATTTCAGATGGAAAACTTTGTAGCCAAATAAACTTTCATTAGATAACATTTTAGAGCTATATTTCTCAAGATGGAAAAAAATTAGTTTCTACAGTTTTTATTTATTTCCAGTTTTTAGAGTGCTTCAGTGATATTTAAAGGAATACATGTTCTGTTATAAACAGATTCTGGCAAAAACTATTTCTGACATTATCAATTTCAGAGCATTATCTTAATAGATAAATGCTAATCTAGGTGACTGAAAAGCTTAGCTATCATTTCTACCTTATTCACCTGGAATTTCTGTTACTTAATTTGGGTATTTCTATCTGATCCTTAAATAAAAATTAGAATGCCAGCCTTTAAAATGCGACCTATTAAAATTGTAGTAAAGATGTAATGAGTATTACTGAGGCACTAAAGATGAGAGCTTCCTATCATGGAAGCTCATTGGACTCTTTGTAGAACAAATTTTAATTCTATTTTTCTGATAAATCAGTAACATCAGACAGATATGTAAGGCCTTTTCTCCACTACTGTCCTAAAAGCTAATTTCCCTTCTCTTTGCTGGTTCGTTTTATGACTGTGTGAGCTGGACAGTAATGCAAGTCTTCAGTGCTCTGGATGGCATGTGCCACGTAATGGGCAGAAGCGACACTGCTGGTCCTGGGAAGGAGGCCTCTTTGAAGTGCATGTGTTTATGTGTGCTCGCCAAATTCTTAATACCAGTAAAACCAAAAGCAGTTGGAATTTGTAACTTACAGTAAAATGACCTTTTATCTTTTCAATGTTCCTGGAAGCATCAATTCAATCTAACATTTTTTTTTATTTTTAAACCACATCAAGTTTTTATAATAGCAACAATAACAACAACAACAACAAAAAGAACTCAATGAAGAACTTTGTTCTGAAGGGAAGTAGCATCTCATTGAAATTCTAATTGATACTGAAGCACAGTTGATTTGATAGGATGTCTAAACTGACACAGGAATTTTAGGTAATTTATGAAGAGGCTGCAGAATTATTCATATAACAAAATTATATAAGATTTATATGAAGTTAAAATTAGGTAACACTACACAATGTGTCTGCTTGAGATACATAGAGGTGTGAAAAGATTTTGGGAAAACCAAGGCATAAACATGAAATAAAAGATGGGGAAAGAAAGTATTAAGATCAGAGAGGCCCACATGGGGGCTTCAAAGATAGGAGTAATAGGCAAGTTCTTAGGCTAGGGGGTAGGTTCACAGGTGTTCATTTTATTATTATCCTTTATAACTTACAAACTTATTATGTCTTTCTTTTAAAAATATATGAAACATTTCATAGTAAAAGATGAAAAAGGAGACAGAAGGGTAGTTGGGCAAATGGAAACAGTATCATACCCCAAACGTAATTATCAGCAATATAAACATATTCTCTGATAGAAAGAACTTGCTTATCCCCTGAATAAGGTGGGGTTAATTTAATGGCAAAGTAACAATTACCATGTGTGCTCTTCAGATACTCAGGCAGTGGGTGAACTGTGTGCCTAAAAATCGGTTTAGGATGAAAGACTCCAACATAGGTTTAGCCCAAAGGCCACTGGCTAAACACACAAACTTTTTTATTCCTAGGAGCCCATACACATCTAATGTGGATTGCTGAAGATTCTTCTCAGATAGATGGAATCTGCTTCTCCCTGGCTCCTATACAATGCTAAGTACTCCAAGGCAAGAAACCCTGAACGTCACAAGGTCGACCAAGCTCCAGTCAGCACATTGTAGTAGAAAGAAGGAAATGTACTCTCATAGGATGATTGGTCATTTATGCCATATATTTGCATATATTCTAATTACCTGTATCTAATCACAAGTTTTCAATGGCCATTCACTCACTGTTTCTACTGGAAGGCTTGATGTGCCTGTGCACATTTCTTAACCATACTATATGTACAGCAGCCTCAAGAAACAACTTTTGTAGAGGCCTGCAGAACACATGTAATTATACTTTAGCAGGTAAAAATATATTGCCTTTTTTGCCCTCTAAAAGCAGAGAGAAAATTAATTCTTTTCAGCTGTTTTATCCGGGAACAAGCATTTGTTCTGTGTTAAATCTGCGATTTGTAGGCTGAGCTTTGTCAGCATCTCAGGAACGGGGGAGTGGGAAGTGGTGGGATGAGTGTCACAGACATGTTCATGTCCAAACTGTCCTCATACCAGGCTGTTTGCAGAGCCATTTAAGTTATCTTGACATCTTACTCCCAGATATTCATCATCTAAATCCCCAACCCATGTTTTTGTTTCTTATGTATATGAGGATATTTTATGTAATGTTTTATTTTTTTCTGGAAGATCAGTAAATTTTTAAAAAATCTGCTGGATAATCAATAAGGAAACTCCATTTGACATTTATTCATTTATTCAAAAATACTGGGAGCCTACCATGGTATACAAAGTACAATAAGATACCATCCCTGCCCTTAAATAGCTTAGAATCTTGTTGATTTTCAAAAGGAAGAATTTTGTAGTGCCAGGAAAGATATTTCCAAGCCACTGAACTCAAAGCACCTGGGATCAAGTCCTTTCAAATAACTGGGTGTAGAAAAATACTAAGGGCTACTAACCTGTGAAGAGGGGAAGACACTGCAATATTTTCCCAGGAGAGCCATGTGAGCTTTACAAGGATGTCAACAGCACATGTTAATAGGTCTCAAGGAAGAAGCAAATCCCTGGAAGAAAGGACTTTCAGAGAATTCTAAGAAGATGAACCCTTGATTGGATCTTGACTGGACCTTTCTTTTTTTCTGGGGTGGTGGGGAACATGTGGAATCAGTTTCAGTATCTAGTTAGGCTGGGTGGGCCTTGAACTCAGAATCCTCCTGCAACAGCTTCCCTAGGACAGGGATTAAAGGTATGAACCAGGAAGCCTGGTTTGATCAAGATTAGTTAAAAAACAAACAAACAAACAAAAAAGGGTTATTGGTCCAGGAAAATGACCCTTTGGAAGCTAGGCTGTAGTGTGGTTGAACTTGGGATGTTAGGGATGAGTGAAGAAAATAAGGACTAATTGGAGATAATACTGGAGGATGTTCTGGGGTCAGCTCAAGACAGAAGTTTTTCACCCTGTTCGTAGTACCCACCCATCCTGTAGGAAATTGACTATCAGGGCTAGACATGATGTCCTCAGGGAAAACAAAAACAAAAAACAAGAAACAACCCCATCAAACTGACCAGCAGGGCTAGACATGTATGTATGTGTCCTCATGGGGAAAAAAAAAATTATCTCTTATTTTACTTGAGAGTGGAATACTGATTACCAGAAGATAGTAAAGGAGTATGCATGGAAGACTGGGAAAAGTTGATCAACGGACATAATGTTACAGTTAGATTGCAGGAATAAGTTTTAGTGTTATATATGTAACACAGTAGGGTGAAGGAAGTTAGTAATATGTATTGTATATTTCAAAATAATTAGAAAAGGTGATTTTTAATGTTTTTATCACGAAGAATAAAATTTTAAGGGTCTGGGAAGGTGGCTCAGTGGTAGAGCACTTGCCTTGCATGCAGGAGGCCCTGGGTTCGATTCCTCAGCACCACATAAGCAAAAGGAAAAAAGCCGGAAGTGGCGCTCTGGCTCAAGTGGTAGAGTGCTAGCCTTGAGCTGAAGAGCTGAGGAACAGTGCCCAGGCCCAGAGTTCAGGCTCCATGACCAGACCCCCCCCCCAAAAAAAAAAAGAATAAAATTTTAAGGTGCGGATCTGCTAAATAATTACCCAAATTTGATCATCATACAAGGTAAAGCTAAGTTGAAACATCACATTGTACTCCATAAATATGTAGAATTCTTATGTATCAATCCAAAATAAAAGTAAGCTCAGCATAGTGGTTCATCTCTATAATCTCTGCACTGGAAAGATTGAGGCAAGAAGATCCTGAGTGTGAAGTCTGTCTTGGCTCTATAGCAAAACTGTGTCTCCAAACAAACAAACAAACAAAAACCAAGGAAATATATGAGTTAAAAGAACACAGAGATGTGGAGAGCATGAGAATAGTAAGAGAATGTTTTGTGTTGTTTTGAATTCATTTTTTATTGTAAAAATACTGTACAGAGGGGTTAGTTTTACCAGCAAGGTAATGACTACATTTCCTATCAAGCATTGTTACCTCCTCCTTTGTTTTTCCCCTACCCTCCCCTCTCCTCCTCCACTCCCTGTCTAAATTGTAAAGTTTGTTTTTCAACATAGTATCTTGTGCATCTCATTGTTACAATGGGTCAACCTGTATCCCTATTTAAGCATTTTGTTTTTTCCCTTCCCCTCCCCAAATTAGAAAAATGAATGTTTTGTTTTTTTTTTAAATTTTAGAATATATTGAAAGTTATTCAACATTTACCCTACACATAAAATAAACTATCTGGATCCTGGGAGTGGTGTGGTTCTTTTGGTCATATTCTCATTTTTTGTCATGTCTGCTTCAGGGTCATTGTCTTCTTGCTTGCTTATGAGTGGTTTAGGACAGATGGTTACATTCTTTGCCCAACTACTGCACCCCAGAGAGAGAACTTATCCCCCTGTATGGGAGCCACCCATACATAGCTGTATGGGAAGTTGAGATAGGAAGAATCAAGATTTAAAGCCAGCCTAGGCAAAGAAGTTCACAAGACCCTTTCTCAATTTATAGCTGGGAATGGTGTCAGCCTACCTATGTGGCAAGCTAAGATCTGGAGAGTCCTGGTACTAGGCAAGCCTGGGCAAAAAAGCCTACAAGACTCCACCTCAATGGAAGAAATTGGGTATGGTAACACATGCCTATCCTCTCAGCTATGGTGGGAAGTGAAAACTAAGAGGACAGTGGTCCAGACATGCATCTAGACAGGATGGGAGGCCCTATCACCAAACTAACTGATCAAAAGCCCTAAGCTTAAATGCCAATATGGGCGAAAAGTGAAATAGTGTATTTAAGGTGCAAATAAAATTCAAATGTTATTTCAAATTAGCATAGCTAACCAAGATCACATGGGAAAGGAGTAGGGTTTGGTGTGAACTATGATTTTTTTTTTATTAGTAAGTTACTGAAAAAGAAGCAAAAACATGAGCACATTCTATGGAGTAACAATATTCCCCAGGAAAATAACCACAACCAGAGTCTGACTTGGTGGCTCTGCAAATGGAGTAGCAAAGGTAACAATCATGTTGTATTTTCTACCATTATGCACTGCACTGTCTGGACTGGTTTCATTACCATATCCTGAACACGACTTTCTACAAGTGAAAAATCCATGGTCTTGGGAGCATCTGTAACTTGACCCTAGCCATGATAGCCATGCTTTAGTAGATACCCTTCACATACATCAATTCTTCTAGTTAACTTTGACAACTGTCAAGATTTCAGTTATATGATAAGTTAGCACTGTATACCTAGTACTTCTTTTTGAGATAAAGAGGAAGAATCCATTTATGAATCACTAGCTTGGTAATAAAAACTGCTTAACATGAGCTAAATTTTCCACAACTTATCCTTAGATATGCAGTTATTCTCTGCCACCACAAATAAAAAGACAACCAAAAGGCCCTTACGATTTTCAGCATTAACTCAAGTGCGCAAGAGTAAAGGCCTAATACAGAACTGGGACGCTACTTTATATAAGTAATACGTGAACCAGGTTCCCTAACTCCCTCCTCCTAAATATTAAGTGTTCTTTTGAGTATTTGTGGTTAATCTCTGTGTATATTTACAATCAATACCCTATTACCTAACTGTAGATGAATAGTCAAAAGATTCAACAATGATTAAGATAGCATATCAGGTTTTTGCTACTGAGACATTCTTGACATAAATAATTTAAGGGAGAAAGGATTGATATTGGCAAAGAGCTCCAAAGATTTTAGTCTACCTCTTTATGAGGTAGAGAGGTCATGGCAAGGCAGTGAAGTTCACATCATAATGTTCACAAAGCAGAGACAAAAAGAGAAAAAGAAACCTGCACTCGCAGGTTTTGTCTTTTTTATCCTTTTTATTCTATCCTGACTCCAGTTTATAGGATGGTGATTCCCACATTCAGGTGGGGTAATTCTTGCTGGAAATGCTCTCAAAGACACTTCCAGAAGTGTGCTTATCTCCTAGATGCTTATCAACTTAACCAAGTTAATCAAGATAAATCAATTTTATCAAGATAAATTATTACATATAACAAAGAAACAATCCATAATTTGTCTTGACAAAAGTTGGTCCTTACACATACATTTTTGAGCAACTTGAGTACCAAGTATGGAGTAGAAAAAGAAACACTATGAAAAAAGGAAATATGATAGGATTGATGTCAGAGTCTAGGTGGAGAAAAAGGCCTTGTATAAAAGCATACTTCATTTTTGTAGAAAAGAATGAAGAGATTTTATTTTCAAAAAATCTTCAGATTTTATAAGAAAACACTTTTTTATATGCATAGAAACACAATCTTCTATTTTATGAATTCATTGAACAGGAAAGAATTTGTACTAAAGAAATTAACAATAATCATACAATATAGATCAGCCACCACCCACATTTATAGGAATGGTTGAATCACCACAGGCTCTGTGACTGATCTACACTGTTAGTATATATATATTTTTAAATCAGAAGAACTGATTCATACTTAATGCTATATCCATACAGTGAGATACTAAATAATAACAAACTAATTGTTGCTATATGTAACATGGACAGGATTACTTTTCAATGAAGACCAAACACAAACAGTACATGTTCTATGGTTCCATGTATATAATATGTGAAACAAGGCAGAATTAACCATGGTGTTAGAAGTCAGCATAATGGTGAACTTTGGAGTGTGTAGATACTAGTAGGGGTGACACAGGGGGCTTCGGACCTGCAGAAAAATACTATCCTTTTAATCTAGGTCCTGGTTGCATGGTGTGGGTCTACTTTATTGCAATGCAGCATAAAGTTACAATTATACTTCTCTGAATATATGCATGCTTCAATTAAAAAGTTAATTTAACCAAGCATAGAGTGCCCCTGCTAGCTAGCTACTGCACTACCCTAACACTAATTTTTAAGGTCCTCTGCACAGATAAATTAGAACAAGGCAACTCACAGGCAGTGGCAACTCCACAAGTCTATGTCTTGGCAGTGGAGATTTGCTGGTTCTATCTCCACTAGTGTGCTTGGAAAGACACAAAACCACACATCTGGAAGGACATCTGCAAATCTGCAAAACCTACTTTTTTTGCCCCTCCCTCATGCACAGCTTTATGAGGCAGGCAGGGCAAATGTCCTTATTTTACAGATGAGGAAGTGGCACGGAACAGTAAGAGTGATGCGTGAAGGCGTCACACTAATATGCCATAGAGCCAGGACTGGCTTCTAAGCCAGTAGCTCTTTGCATGGTCCTTATTCCTTTTGGGAAGAGAAACAGGAAGAAGCTTGTTTCTATTTTGCTGGGTACAGCGTTATAAGTCACCTGAAATGCTCTATGAAATAAGGTAGAGGAATCAGTACTGGAAGTTACTTTAAAGGTCCTCAATTCTAAGCTCATTGGAAAAATATACTCCAAGCATGTACTTCAAAATAGACCATCTTTGCAAGTTTAGCTATTGAAAATGATCAGTAAAATAGAAATGCTTGACATCAATCTGGCTTTTCCACAACTTAAAAATTATGATGTAAGTTTTCTGGTCTGAAAAAGGAAAGAAAAGAGTCAGGTGCTGGCTCATACTTGTAATCCTAGCTACTCAGAAAGCTGAGATCTGAGGATTGTGGTGTGGATCCAGCCTGAGCAGGAAAGGCTGTGAGACTATGGCCACTCAACTACTCAGAAGATGATGGAAGCGGCACTGTGGCTCAGTGGTAGAGCACTAGCCTTGAGCACAGAGAGACACAGGGACAGAGCCCAGGCCTGGAGTTCAAATCCCAGGACCAGCATGGAAAAATGAAATGAAAATAAACAAGAAAAGAAAAATACAGGGGCTGGGAAGGTGGCTCAGTGGCAGAGCTCTTGCCTTGCAAGCATGAGGCCCTGGGTTCGATTCCTCAGCACTACATAAGCAAAAAGAAAAAAGCTGGAAGTGGTGCTGTGGCTCAAGTGGTAGAGCGCTAGTCTTGAGCTGAAGAGCTGAGGGACAGCGCCCAGGCCCAGAGTTCAGGCCCCACGACCGGACCC
>NW_012267229.1:3081106-3116584 GCF_000151885.1 Dipodomys ordii | reverse complement strand
AAGTGGTAGAGCGCTAGTCTTGAGCTGAAGAGCTGAGGGACAGCGCCCAGGCCCAGAGTTCAGGCCCCACGACCGGACCCAAAAAAAAAAAAAAAAGAAAGAAAAGAAAAATACATTATGTCTGTGTCCAACTTACCTAGAAGCGTCTGCTTATTCTGAGGGGAGTCGGGCTCTGTAGAACATCTGCATGACCGGAGGACAATTACTCCGCCAAGCACGCCATCTTCACTGGCAAGGAAAGGTGAACCTGCACACAAGGGACTCACAGTTATTTTTTTAGTGAATTTTACTTTTTTAATTTTAAATTTTCATTTGATCACTAGAACAAATATATTTATACACATATACATATACATATATCATGAAAAAGATCTTAAAAGATGCACATATTATGGCATGCTCGTATTTCATATAAACTTGAGGGCAAAGGCAGGCTTATGCCTGAACAGAGGCCATTTGGCAAAGATAGTGCCAGATGCTGCCAAGATGCCATGAGTAGGGGATGTAGTATATAGTACTGTATTCTGAATGGAACTGGAAACACTACTAGATTAAAGGACCAAATGCAACTCCACAAAAATAAATGCTCAACAACTCTCTTTGATCAGCTCTTAGGGACCTCTCCCCAGGCTCTACTTGTTGTCAGGGACACACAACCAAAAAAGCTTTGATTTACTACCTTAAAATCAATTTTAAACAATAAGCCACAAACTTTATTACAAACATTTAAAAATGCTCCTGATGGCTTACACAAATAAGGGTGAAACTGTATTTCTATTCTGAGTCTGGTGGTTAGAAGCAGCCTGCCTCCTTGAGATCTCACACTAACTGAACCACTGTGAGCATTTCAAGAACATTACACTTTGAAATCCCTCATTTTTCTTCCCCAAGGACATCTTCTTCGAACATCTGGCCTCGCAAGTGAGCACGTGGAGAACAAATGCAAAGTTAACCCAAGAACTATCAAAGAAAGTAGTAAAAATAAAAACTGGATTGGGGGGAGAGCTTCTGGTTAAACTTAGTAGATTAAATATGTGCATTTATCGCCACTCGCTCCACAAATTCCAGCAAATTGATAAGAAAGGAAGCATGACACCAAACTGTAAAAGAAAAGGCAGGCAAGAAAATAACTGACTTTTTGGAAGATGGGAAAATGAACCTAGCAACTGTTCATGTAGCAGTCCTTTGAAAGCTGAAACCTACTTGTCCATGGGGTGAGGGACCCTGGAGTGGGCAACTACAGGAGCCGCCTCCATCTAGTTTTTCCATAACACTGAAAAGGATTGGACGTTAGAGGATTCAATTTCCTCTGCAGGCAGGAGTATAGGATAGGGATGAATGAAGACAGCTGCTTGAAAGCATCCAAAAGAATCTTCTAGACCATATCTCAGCAAACTAGGGCCTGCTAAGAATTCTTTTAAGCATTTTAAATTGTGGGTTTTTTTTTTTAAGGAAGAACAGGAAAGAGCAGGAGGAGGAGGGTAATATTGGGACAGAAGGAAGCATACTAATCTTTATTCTTTGACCCTACTTTGTTGACCTCCCAAACTAGAGCCCAGGATTCTTGCTAGAATGAAATTACTCCTTCCTAAGATTGGAGGATCCAAGACAGTTATTCTTTAAAAAAAAAAAAAAGCTTAACAAGAGAGACTTGAGACTTAGGGGCATTAGGCTCAACTCAGAACAAACGAACAATAAAAAGGGGTAGACTTTGAAAACAAGGACTAAAATATTTAAATAATGAGATACTCAGCTTCCAGGACATGAGATACCGGGATGAGATATTCTGAATAGAAGACTGGATGGTTCCTTTGCTGCAACCCAACAAACACAGGAATGACTTACGTAAGAAACACTGAAAAAGTAACTTACCCATACCCTATGGTAAGGGCTTTCAGATGAAAATAAGAGGTATTTAAGTCTTTAGCCCACTTATCAATTGGGCAGTTGTTTCTTTAAGGATTTGTTATTGGGGGATTTAATTTTTTGAGCTCTAAGTATATTTTAGATATGAGACCCTTGTCTATTTTATGGCTAGCGAAGATCTTCTCCCAGTCCGTGGGCTTTCTATTGATCTTGCTAGCTATGTCCTTTGCCATGTAGAAGCTCTGCAGTTTCATGCAATCCCATTTGTCCAACCTTTCTTTGATTTGTTGTATTTCTGGGTCTCTATTCAGAAAATTTTGCCCTGTGCTAAAGAGCCCTAGAGTTTCTTCCTGTAATATTTTCAGGGTGTCTGCTTTTATTTTGAGGTCTTTGATCCATTTGGAGTTGATTCTGGTGCAGGGTGATAAATACAGATCTAGCTTTAGTTTTCTACAGGTGCAAAGTGGTTTTTTCTTTCTTGCTATTGTTTTTAATGAACTTACAATGCACTATGTGATTCTTTTGTTTCTTTTATACATTCTTCCCCCAGGGTATAACCTCTGTTTTCACTGTATCTGATTCCAGTGTTGTGCATCTTGTATATACATTTTTATGATTTGGAGAGGGGAAAAGATATAATAAAGTGCTTAAATAAGGATACAGGTTGACCCATTGTAACAATGAGATGTACAAGACATTATGTTGAAAATGAGCTTTACAATTCTGGGGGTATGGGGGGGCGTGGAGGAGGAGTTGGGAAGGCGGTAAGGGAAGGGATGGTAGGGTAAAAACAAAGGAAGTAACAATGCTGGATAGAAGATGTACTCATTACCCCACTCATGAATCTGTAATCCCTCTATACAGTATTTTTACAATAAAAAATATATGGAAAAATATTATAAAAAAGTAATAGGTGTAATCATGAAAATGAGGTGAACAGAAAGAAGAAAAGCAAAAGGAGGAGGAGAATAGAGGAAAAGGAGGAGGAAGAGGAGGAGGAGGAGAAGAAGAAGAAGAGGAGGAGGAGGAGGAGGAAAAGGAGGAGGAGCAGGAACAGGAGGAGGAGGAGCAGGAGGAGGAGCAGGAGGAGCAGGAGCAGGAGCAGGAGGAGGAGCAGGAGGAGGAGGCGGAGCAGGAGCAGGAGGCGGAGCAGGAGCAGGAGGAGGAGCAGGAGGAGCAGAAGGAGGAGGAGGAGCAGGAGGAGCAGAAGGAGGAGGAGGAGCAGGAGCAGGAGGAGGAGGAGGTGGGAGAGGAGGGAGGAGGGAAGAAGAGGAGCAGGAGGAAGAGGAGGAGGAGCAGGAGGAGGAGGAGGAGGGGGAGGAGGAGGAGGAGCAGGAGCAGGAGAGCAGGAGCAGGAGGAGGAGGAGGAGGAGCAAGAGCAGGAGGAGGAGGAGGAGGAGGAGCAGGAGGAGCAGGAGCAGGAGGAGGAGCAGGAGGAGCAGGAGGAGGAGGAAGAGGAGGAGGAGGAGGAGCAGGAGCAGCAGCAGGAGGAGGAGGAGCAGGAGGAGGAGGACGACAAGGACAGTGAGAGATCTAGGAATGTTGCTTAGAAGTGTTTACTTAGCCCTGAGACCAGTCCTCTTCTCTTAGTGACAGAGAGATGAGAGATGAAAGAGAGAAAGAGAGAATGAAGGGCTGAATGAGTGAAAATAGAAAATATAAGAAAATTAAAATAGGCTAGATGTTCCAATGAGTTTCAGGAAGAGAAAGTAGAAGTGAAATGTAAATATTTTCAAAGAAATCCTTCAAAAATATTTCCAACAAGTGAAGGATGCACACTTAAAATGAAAGGATCCATCAAACTCCCAGCAAGCTAATGAACAAAGAGACCTATGAAGATTTCATGGTGAACAAGAGGAAAAGAAAAGAAAGAAAGATATCACTGTAAATCTATGCTATTAGAATGTCACTGTAAACTTTAAAATATTGAGAAAAAAAGGTTTAAAAATTTCCAAAAGAGGAAAAAAAAGAGATTACACGGAAAATAAGAGGATCATATTGGATTTCTCAACACAACTATAGGGATACAGGTTGACCTTGCAACAATGAGATGTACAAGATGCTATGTTGAAAAACAAACTTTACAATTTAGGTGGGTGGGGGAGTGTAGTTGAGAAGGTGGGAGGGAAGGGATGGTAGGGGGAAAACAAAGGAGAAGGAAATGCCTGATAAGAAATGTACTCATTACCTTGCTCATGTATCTATCACTCCTCTGTAAAGTATTTTCACAATAAAAAGAAAAAAGAAAGCCAACATGCTCCACTCAATGCATTCATTCCAACTTGTACAGTGAGGAGTACCTGGTTCTAGACACACAAATAAGAGACAACTGGATTTTTTTTTAAAGGATACCTTATAAATCATGCGCTGTCTTCAAAATTTTAGGCAAAAGTATTTCCAACATCGAATTCTATATTCAGCCAAAATGTCAATCAATCATACAGAAGAATAAAGTACAAAATCTTCAGGAGTTTACTTCTCAATCATCCTTTCTCAGAGAGCTAACAGAATAAAAGAAGCTTGACAAAATTAAGTAAATGATGAAGAAAATGATACTGGAAACATGATTCAAAACAAACAAATGAGGGGAAAAAAAACAAATGAGGGGATTCTCAGGTGGTACAGAACTAGAGATCAAAGAGTCCAAATTGGAGCAGAAAGCCAGAGATGGCTAGGAAAGCTGTTTCCAAGGAGAGGAAAAAACAAATAGACAAAATACATGTTGGATTTGAATGAGGAAACATTTCAGATTTCTGAAGGAAGTTTGGAGGATGAAAGAGGGATTAGTATGAACCACAACAGCCAAAACAACAAAATAATGAGAAAGATGTTAACTCAGGGAAAAGAATAAAACTTTTTTGTTTAAAAAGGAAATGGAGGTCTAGGAGTATAGCTTAGTGACAGAGTGTTTGCCTGACTTATGCAATGCCCTCAGTTTAATCCCCAGTATCACAAGAAAATGGAATCAGACCACTACATAGCTCACATGCCAACATCGATAGGAAATGTAAACTCTCAATACTGACAAGCTAAAAAAATGGGAATATAATACACTGAGAGGAAGAAAGATACATATGGGAATGGAAGAGAACTAAATTCTAATTTTTTCTAGTGTGAACATATTTAATATTTAAATAATATCTAAAATTGAAGATAATTAATATAAAAGTAGTATGCTGAATTATGGATGTAACTTCTAGAAGAAACAGCTAAGAATTAAAAGTGGTGAAGTAGTAGCCTCAGGGATAAGGAAATAGAGAGGTTGGTAGATAAATTAGCATTTTTTTTGTTTTGTCTGAGACAAAAATACATTGTTGTTGTTGTTTGTTTTGTTTTGGGGGGCAGATTTTCTCACTGTGTATGCCAAGCTGGCTTTGAACTCATGACCCATCGAGCTTAGCCTCCTAAGTGCTGAGATTAGAGGTGTGAACTACCATGCTCAGCTGAAACTACTTGTTTTTGTAAGCCAGAGTATTGTGTTTAAACCTTTGCTTTGGGAAAAAATGAAATTTAAACTAAAACTGGGGTGAATTTTTAATTGCCTTTCCAAAAATTTTTATTATTAATTAGTTGTACAAAGTGTTACAATTCTATCAGTAATGAGTACAATGCTTCTTAGACAATGCCATCCCTTTCCCACATTTTCTCCCTCCATCTCTGCCCAAAGCTGTACAGTTCATTTATTACATAGTGTATACTGACTACCATGACTGCTTTGGTTTACCCTCCCTCTCTCCATTCCTGTGCTCTCTTTTTGTCCCCTCCTAAAAAGACAACAACAACAACAAAAAGCAATAACACCAACAATAATACCACCATCAATAAAACCCCTTAACCTTCTGAATCTACAGAGAAGGGAGTAAAAGAGACAAGAAGCTCACAGAAAAAAAAAATCCTGCACCAGGCCTTGGCCCCATGCAATTTCCAGAGCCACTCTGACATGTATTTTATTATGATTTCACAGAGAAAGAACCTGAGTTTCATAGAGGTTAAATGACTCTTAAAATCTTCTGCTGCTTCTTTCTCTGTGACTCAGTACTTCAAACCATGTCAAATCCTGTCAGTTCCCCAAGAGTCTGCAGTCGAGCAGCCTTTCCACTTCTTCTCTTTCACTGCCAAGATCCTGAGTGAACTCATTGTTTGCAAACACAGCAGAGGGTTCCCCTCTAGCCTTCCTGATCCAGCCATTCAACTCTCTGTTAATTAATCCAAATAATGGGAACCAAGGATCAGGAATCATCTATCGCTCTTGGGGATACAGCAGTGAACAACATAGATTTCTGCATAAATCTTGTTGGGCAGGTTGGGAGATAAAAAAAATCTAACCAGACAGTAAGAAGTGCTGAGAAGAAAATGAATCTGAATCACGGTACTGGTATACATTTAGTATGTTTCAGATTTTTGTTCCTTTGTGTTTCATTTGGTTTTGTTTTACTATTACAGACAATATTACTATTAACATCTAGATCTATTTATCTTTCATACATCTATTAATATTTCCATAGGATATATTTGAAAAATAGTTAATGAACCAATTGGCATTCAAATTATTTGCTACAGATCTCTAAACTGTCCTCTTAAGTATTTTTACACTTACAAGACACAGTTTGAGAATATGCATTTCCCTATAACTACATCAAGACAGGGTATTTGCAAACCCTTTATTACTAATCTGATTAATAAAATGGTCTCACTGTTATCTCAATTTACATTTATTTAGTTATGAACAAAGTTAAACGTCTACACTGTAGTTTAGATCTTTTTGTCTGTTTTTTTTTTTTGTCTTCTTTTTTTGTCCCAGTATTGAGGCTTAAATTCAGCTCTTTATGCTTGCAACTCAGCTTTTTTGCTCCTGGCTAGTGCTCTACCACTTCAGTCATACCTACAGTTCAGATTTTCTGCTGACTGCGATGGAGCCTCCTGAACTTTTCCACTAAGGTGGCTTGAATTACAGTCCTCAGATACCAGCTTTCTGATCAGCTAGAGTTACAGGTGTGAGCCTCAAGTGTCTAGATGTGGTTTGTATCTTAAATGTACCCCAAATACTCAAATGTTGAAGGCAAGTCCTCTTGCTTGATTTCTGTCATATTAATCAAATACAATCCCAATTAAGATTTTTGGTATCCATTTCTTAAATGGCTTCTTGAGTTTTTATTACGAACACCATATATTCCATCTATTAAGGCAATAAACTGTTGGCCTTCTGTGTCACATCTTAGTTTGTTAACTATCTTGGCTTTATGTATGAATTCTTTTTATTTCATAGTAAGTTAAAAAATTAGTAAAGGAAGTTTTTGTTTTTGTTGTTTTGGGGTTTTTTTGGTGTCCAGTCGTAGGCCTGAACTCTGGGCCAGGGTGCTGTCCCTCAGCTCTTCAGCTCAAGGCTAGCACTCTACCACTTGAGCCACAGTGCCACTTCCAGCTTTTTTTTCCTGCTTATGTGGTGCTGAGGAATCGAACCCAGGGCCTCATACGTGCAAGGCAAGCACTCTACCACTAAGCCACCTTCCCAGTCCCAGTAAAGGAAGTTTTAATGCTTATACATTTGGCTTATCAATACTTTTCCTTTAAGGCTTCTATGAGTTTTATTATGGAAATTATGAATATAATTTGCTCATTTTCTATTACCTGTTTTCTCCCCTAAATTGTCAATCAATTGTATAACATAAATTATGTTAAATTAATCTCCTTACCCACTGCTTTAAAAAAATGGTCCTTTTTAAAATTATTCTTACTTACAGATAAGATACTGAGGCACAAAGAGTATGGATGAGTCACCCAGGGTCACTAAGCTAGGTTTAACTGCCTTAAAATAAATTTTATCACATACTCAACTTTTGTAAGTATTTGAACTGTTCCAATAATAAAACTATTCTCATACAGACACTGAACTAATTCTTACAACTGTACAGTATTCTCTTTGACTGATCTAGTTTCTTCTCATCATTTTTTCATTGTTTGAAGTAGTCTTTGCTATTTTCTTTTTTCCTCCTTCTTCTGGGACTGGGATTCAAATTCACTATTGGATGCTGCACACTCCTTGGCAGGTGCCCTACCACCTCAGCCATGTCTCCAACCACTACTACTCTCATGGGATTTTTCTTTCCTCTTCTTTTTCCAGTGCTGGGGCATGAACTCAGGGCCTGGACACTGTCCCTGAGCTTCTTTTGCTCAAGGCTAGCGCTCTACCACTTGAGCCATAGCACCACTTCTGGCTTTTTCTGTTTATGTGGTACTGAGGAAATGAACCCAGGGCTTCATGCATGTTAGGCAAGCACTCTACCACTGATCCAAATTACCAGAGCTCAAGGAATTTTAAAAATAGGATTCTTTAATATTCTTAACTCCCACCCTCACTGGAATTATTATATGGATAATATTAAATTAATTATGATTTTGCTCGAGTGAGGATGCCATGATAAAAATTTTCCCAGGAAAAACTTAAGATAATCATTTATATACTTGACCTCACAAAAGGCTGAGGCCACATGATTTTCAGACAAAGTAATATGACATGGCCCTCCTAAAATAAAGCAAGAGAGCACTCTCCAAAATAATTTAAAAGGCTCATTTGTGCTTTTGATCAAATAAGTGTCTTTGTAGCATGTCCACAGACACATAAGCTTAGTGTACAATTTTCTTTTCTCATAATCAGTGCTTAGTCTTCTGACCAACCTTATCTTGTTTATCACCATCTAAGATATTTCTAAAACAAGAAATTCAAGCTCAACAATCTTCTGCAAATAGAGCAAAAACAATCTAAACAAAAACCTACAGGTTCCAAGGCAGTTGTCTGTAAGGTGAAAGCAGACCAATTGCAAAAATTTTAAGTCAACTATTCATAAATAAGTGAAAGTCTGTTGATTCATGATTTCAAACATAGGAAGCATAAAAATATTTTTGAGGGGATGGAAGTTCATAGACATATAATTACAAATGCATATTACCAATGCTTGAGCTCACAACTCTAAATCATAAAATGCTGCAATTTTTGTACTGTGAATTTAATGACACTGGGTATAACCTAAGTGCCTAACAGAAGCATTGATTGACACAAGCAAACAGGTATACAGAAGGCTAGAATTCAATTAGACAGTGTATCAACACAATGATATATGGGATTTGTATTTCATTTGATTTTGATTGCATTTTGCTATGTATCCCATTCTCAGTGAAGCCACTGACTATCTTTAACACCTATTCTATGCTCAACATTCTGCCAAGCAATGTGGACACAAAGATTCATATATAACACATGCATATATACTTAAATATACTATACAATACTATAAATGTGTATGTGTCTCTATCCAACCCCAGAACAGTGTATGGCACATAATAGGTAATCAAAGAATACCTGTTACATATAAAAAGCACAATAGTAAGCTGTGTGTTAGGTATTGAAGGCCTTGAGAAGAACTATACTAACTTAATTAGGGCCCACAGTGAAGGTAAGAAGCCAAATCTGCCCCTGGACAATAAATTGAATATGGACAGATATGATGGTGCTAAGTAACACTATAATAAACATTTATGGATCTTATTATTTAGATAGCTGAACCTTGAGGGAGGTCACAAAGAAGAATTCACAATGCTTGCAATGTAACAAGTACTCAATTTCTGCTCCACTGTCCCTGACTCAGGCTGAAAGACTGTCCGACCAGAGACTAGAGGGACGCATGATGTCCCTGGACCAAACAGTAAAGAAGAAACATGTGGTCCTGAGAACATGAGATGGTTTTTGTCAAATCAAGACTCTGTGGGGCTGGGAAGGTGGCTCAGTGGTAGAGTGCTTACCTTGCATGAATGAGGCCCTGGGTTCGATTCCTTAGCACCACATAAGCAGAAAGAAAAAAAAAGGAAGTGGCACTGTGGCTCAAGTGGTAGAGCGCTAGCCTTGAGCTGAAGAGCTGAGGGACAGTGCCCAGGCCCAGAGTTCAGGCCCCATGACTGACAAAAAGAAAAGAAATTGAGTATGTAATGAGTGAATCCAAAAAGAAAGTGGATAGGAACAAGATCCTGGAGAGCAAAGGGACAACGCTGTTGAGAATTACTACAGCTATTAAGGAGGAAAAGCTCAGAGAAAGACAAATCAAGTTGAAAGAAATAAAAAAGATCACAACAGTTTAGAATATGATAATTTGTTGAAATGAAAATAGCAGAGGAAACTGACTGAGAAGTCTTACTGGAAAAGAGGAGGAGGAATGAGATGACTGCTTAAAAAGCTAACAATTGGTGCCTCAGAAGGTCAAGAAGGTGGTACCATACCCCAGATCTTCTATGATCATGTTACCAGGAAGGTAGTTTCTTTTTTAAATTATATTTTTATCTTGAAATAGTTGTACAAAAGGGTTGCCATTGATAAAATCATTTATAAGAATAACCTATCTTCTGAATGAGTCCCAACATTTTTTAGAAAGTTCAAGTAAATTTCACCTAGCAAACTCACAGAGAGAGGACTTGTACTGTACGAGTTTCTTTTCCACCGCAAGTTCAAATATAACACTTGCTTACTAAAAAAGGGCTATACTGAAAAAGGGGAAACCAAAAAAAAAGTGGGACATAACCTAGAATGTGTGTAGACAGCTTCATTATTTTTCTTTTATTTATGTATTAGCTATTCATCAAGTACTATTAATTATGTACCTAACACCTTTATGGATGTTGGAATTACATCAGTATCTCAGTCAACAAGATATACAAGATCCCTGCTCCAAGGGAGGCTGAGAATCTATCGTTTGAATTTTCACCAAAAGAGAAGGAAGAGAGATCAAGAGAACAGTCCAGAATAAGAAAATAGCACATGCAAAGATCCTGAGGCGTGAAATAACCTGGGACTTTGGAAAGACAGAAAGAAGATGAGAGAGACCAACAAAATGAGCAAGACTTTCGGGTAGGATATGAGAAGTCAGGCAACGATCATAATTAAGACCTTGAATTACTGCCTTCTTCGCAGTAGAGAGCCATCCAGAGGTTAAGGAAATGTAGTTTATATTTTAAAAACAAAATCTTTGGAGAAAGAATTTGAAAAGGCTGTTCTGCGGAGAGTAGAATGGGTTATGAATTACTGCCAAAAAGCAGACTATGTGATCATTTAAGTGAGAGCTCCTCAGTGATTGGACCCAGTAAGACATTCCAGCCAATGGGCTAAAGGGACAGTTTTCCTCTCATAGTGCTAAACACATACTGCAGTAAATGTGTAAAAAAGACAAGAAAGTCAACTGGAATCCAAAGCTAGGTACCATACCGAGGTTGCTGCTCTCCAACAGGAGGCCCACATGTTCACTGTAATATATGAAAGGGATTGCTGACCTCAACTTGTCATTTGGACCAGGTTATTTTTATGTTCTCGCATCTTTACAGTATCCTGAGGACAGCTGTCAGAGAATTCTGGGCATAGCAAGGTCAACTGTTTCCCGTGACATTCCTTCTCTGTTTAGAGGCTCTAAATTCCTTCCCCTTGTCAGCCCATCAGAGCTTTGTGTATCTCTGGAATTCTCCCCTTGTCTTAATTCCACAAAGCACCTTAATTGTTAACCTTAGGGCACTGGGCAGGATCTATTTTTTTGGCTTCTCATTTTTTACTAAATAAAGTTCTAAACTTTTTTTCTACCTTTGTTGTGGAATTTTAGCTGCCCCGTTTGATTTAATTGCATATTTTAACCTTGTATGCATGCCTAGAAGCCTTAGGCGGTGGAAAACCTTTTACTATGTCTAATAAAGAAAATGAACACAACTGTGGAATTCAACCATAAATGTCCTCATAAGACTAGCTGATAGAGAAAAATGAGAGCCACTCATTTTTAAGTTTCTAAAAACATTCAAAAATGTTAAATGAATAAAACAATATAATTTGTAGAACATTGAGAAAGATCTCAGGAGGCTGAGATCTGAGGATTGCAATTCAAAGCCAGCTATGGCAAGAAAGCCCATGAAATTCTTATCTACAACAAACTACCCTAAAAAAAGCCAGAAGTAGAGCCCTGGCTCAAATGGTAGAGCACTAGCCTTGAGCAAACGAAACTCAAGGGAAAAGCACACAAGCTCTGAGTTCAAGCTCCAGGACTGGCACAAAAATAAACAAACATAAAATGGGCTGATTCAGATGGCATACCACTTTTGTTTTTAATGTTTTCTCCTTTTCCTATCTGAAATCCAGATGGTAGGAGCCATATACTAAAGCTGGCAGAGGAGGAGGACAGAGAGAGGAGCAAGGCAGATTATCTAAGACACTGAGGAGCTGCTATAAAGAAACTCTGGATGTCTTATTTCAAAAGGAAAAATAAGTCTCAAGTTAAGTCATTACAAATGGCTTTTAAAGAGAGGTCTAACGAAGGGCAGTTAAGCATTATACACAGTGTTTAAAGAAACAAAATGAATCAAAGACAAAACTAAACTTGCTAAAATAGATAACAGTTATTTGCTGTAAATAAAATGTTTTATGCACATTTAAGATTTGAAGACAGAAATGAATAGAAAAACCCAATTTGAGTTAAAGAATGAAAGATACAACATGCTATTGCATACAAAGCAGACACCATGTAAATTAAAATGAGCCTCATTCCAAAGAATGATCATTTCCGAGACTCAGATGGAATTCTGGGGATTTCATGTAGTAGCAGTCATGGTTAGCTTCACACTGTTGACACTTTCCTATGTCAGTCCCAATGCTGGCAACCACAGCAAAGAGAAATCATTGCTCATCTAGTTCTAGCAGAGAAATCCAAGGAAGTATGCTGAATTGCCTGATGTCAGTAACATGGTGACCTTTGAAGAAACTGTGCCATGGCCAGAAGGATGACTATTCTGTCTGGCCCAGACCTGGTCACATGCTCATCCCCATGACATGAAGGATTGGAACAATTCCACCTGAATGGCAGTCGGAATGGTTTCTCCCAGTTATGAAGGGCTTTGATATTAGAAAGCATGGGGATAAAGCAGATACATGTACACACAGATTTACCATGAGTCCTGAGTATTCTAGGAATTAGAAGACATAGGTTGTAGGCTTACATCCCTGATTACCAAGGCACAGGTCACTAGGCTGATATGTGACCCTTGGCTCTGAGTTTTCCAAACATTAACAAAAGAAGATTAAGTGTTAAAAAAAGAATTGAAATAATATACTTGAAAAGTCTCTGAAAAGTATGAAGTGATTTACAATGGTGTATGATTAATATATAAATAGATTTAATTTATATAAAAGGCAGACCTTCTTTGATGCTCTATAATTCAAATCTGAAAACCTGTAATTCAAATCTGCCAAACTTGTAACTAAAATTGTAAAAACATCAATTACTATGATAAGAACCTTAAAGACCAAAGGTCTTGATCATCATAGGCAATGAAGACAGTGTGACTTTGATATAATGATGTTCTAAGACTATGAATAGATTCATGTTCTCAAAAGTTAGTCATTCATACTTACGAAGTTCCCTATTAAAATGTAATTTTCTTACAAAATGCATTTGTGAGTTACACTTTCTACATGTTTATTTTCTATGATTTTTCCTCTAAATTTGTTTCCATTTACTTAATGACCTAGGTTAAAATTTAAATTAATTTTGAAGGATCACAAACCAGTTCTAGATTCAGCTTTATGAGATGGATGGTAAACAGTTTTTCTGAACACTACACTAAAGTCACAATTATTTTCTATTTTTATTGTATATTTTTCAATTAAGAAAGTCAATTTCCCTAAAGGCCATCATCAGCCTAGAGTACAAAAGCATCCTAGATTCAAATGTGGACCCTAAGAAATAAACCTAAAAGCTAAATTTATGTGGGCATGTGTCTATGTGTACATGTAAAAGACAAAAATTCATATGTATGTAAGTTTAACCTCATTGATTCAATGAGAATCTCTAGATCAGCATTGTTAACCAAGCGTTTTTCTGTTAAGATGAAGAGCTCACAAGATCTTGCCTTAGCTTACCTCTAAACACAGTTTTCCAACTTCAAGCTGTCGAGTAGCTGGGATTCAAAGTGTGAGTCACTGCATGTGGCATATATTTAGAAATTAGTTACCAAAATTGAGAATTATTGGTTTATAGGATTTAAGCCCAGGTGGGCCACAGACAAATGAAACTGTGAACACAGACAAATGAAACTGTGAACACAGGATAAGACTGATGGGCTGTGTCCGCATTAATTCTTCATTTGTGATATGATAGTCTTGTAGGATGTTAAGTAGAGGAAAACTTGGTAATTGGTGCATAAGTCTCCTTTGTCATTTTTTACAACATGTATATCTATAGACTCTATCTCTTGTCTTAGAGAGGAGGGTACAGGAAGTGTGATACAGGAGTATAGCATGTATAAGGCCCTGGGTTCAATCCCAGTATTGTAAAATAACAATGATGACCAAAATTTTAAATACAATAAACCATAAAATATGACTTCAACTAAAAAAAACTAAAATATGCTCATGAAACACACTATTACTTTTTCAAGTCAAAAGTCCCTTGGTTTTATAAAAATTCAAATTATCAGGAAAATTGAAGTACTACACAATTAAAATATATACTTTTCACCTGGATTCTGAAATCATCTTGTTACATTTAGGTTTACTCATAAATTATATAGAGGACATAATCCAGGGATAAGGACACCCTGGCATATAAAATACAATATTATCCATATCTATACCTACCAAAGTAATCATCTACCAAATTATCATCTAATCTATCAAAATTTCTTCAATTGTATTAAAAATGCTTTTAAAGGTCATTTTCTCCGTTTAAAGGCTTTTTTATTGTAGTTATTAATGCATATTAAATATACAAATTAATGAGTTTTACTGTAATGTTTCCACATGTATAAATATGCTATAAATGGGTGTAGCTTGTGAATTTGTTATTCAATAAATTCTGACACTGTGGAAAGAAATAATCATGTCCATCTATGTTTGGGACAGCTCTCTTACAATATATGTTGACTTCATTTTCTGCAGATAAATACCCACGAGTGATAAAGTTGATCATACGGTAGTTATATTTTTAGTTTACTTGAGAAACCTCTATATTGGTTTCTATAATAGATGTACTGACTTCCTTTCCTACCAGCAGTATACAAGATTCCTTTTCCTCCATATCTTTGCCAGCATTATTTTAGTAATTTTGACTAGGATGAAAGGCATCTCAATGTCATTTTGATGTGTAATGGTTAAACATATTGAGCATTTTTTTCCTATTTACTGGCCAGTTGTAATTCTTATTTTGAGAATTGTCTATACAGATAATTGATTATTTTGTTTGCTTATTTTGTTTTATTTCTAGTACTAAAATTTGAACTCCTGTTCAATTTTTGCCGGTTGTTTTGGAAATAGAGTCTCAAGGAATTTTCTGCTCAGGCTGCCCTTTAACCTAGACCTTCCAAATCTCATCCTCTTGAGTAACTAGGATTACAGATGTGAACCCCTGTTGCCAGACATTTTGCACAATTTGATTGGATTTTTTAGCATTAAATATACTTTATATACTCTAACAATTAATCCTTTGTCAGAAGAATAGCTGAAACAGATTTTTTTTTCTAACTCTGTAAATTATTTTTTCTCTCTGTTGATTGTTTCCTTTGCTGTAGCTAAAACTTTCTGTTAATTCAATTTGTCAATTCGAACTTTTGTTTCCTGGACTACTAGAGTACTGTTTAGGAAATCATTGCCTATGCCCATAACTTGGACAATTTCCTTAGTATTCTCTTTAAATAGGTTCAAAGTTTTGAGTCATACATTAAGGAATATGATCCATTTTCTCAATTGATTTTTGTACAAGGTAACAGATATGGGTTTAGTTTCAATTCTCTATATGAATGTACAGCTTTGCCAGGACCATTTGTTACATAGGCTTTTATTTAAAGTGTCATTGTTTCAACATCAATCAAATACAATCAACTAAATGAATTTAATTTTCACCTATAGCATTTTTATTGGCTTTCAGTCAAATTGGTATTTGAGTTGGATTCCTTAAGTATAGATTTCTTCTTGTTTTATTAAATAGTACTGGGGTTTTGAAGTCAGGGCCACTTGCTAGGCTGACACTCATTCACTGAGCCATGCTTCTAGCTCTTATTAAATACAAGTTATTATACTTATAAAAATACTCAATGTTTTGACATGTGACATCTAAATATTACAGGATAATGGAATCTTTGGAACATAGTATTTCAAAATAAATGGAAAGAAGATATAAGGATTTTTAACCCTAAAAAATAATCCTTAAAATACAAATATATACACAAGCACACACTTGAAAAATATGGCAAAAATTTTCAAATGCAATTACAGAAATGCTAATTACAAATTCACATGATCCTGTTATTACTCACCTTAATGTTGTAAATACAAATATTACTCAAAACAAATCAAGAAAGTATTCTGAATTATTAGCCAATTTGAAAATCAATCCAGAAGTGAGTAACATGCCAGAAATTCATCAAATGTTTGAGCACAAGAAGCACTCCACATAAGCTGCCAACTATTAATAATAATGAATGATCTGGAGTTAAACACATTTATAAAAGGTTAAGAATAATGCTGTTTACATACACTCATTCTTCCGGTATGAATGTGTGGTTTCAAAAGGGCCAAAAATCATACTTACTCTCAAATATATGATGGCTTTCAAATTAGATTATAATAAGAGGAAGCAACTTTATAATCATAAAAATAATTCTAAATTCTATGGCAATTATTGTAACAATTAAGTTTGTTTATTTGCCCAATCCATCAGATACAGTATAGGTCTTATTCAAATTCAGTCAAAGCATCATACAGCTCAGCCTTCAGCTTTATATGACTAAATTTCCTTTCCTTCTTTTTTTTTTTTTCTTAGACCTTTTGGCTACCCAGTTTCAGCATCTCTGTTCCCAAAATCCTAAATCTGAAATGTTTTGAAACTTTGTTTCAGATTCTAAAGCACTTCAGATTTTGGATTTTCAGACTGAGGATATTCAAGTGATAAAATCTATGCTAATATTCTAATTAAGTTCCTTTCCTTCTTGCAACATTATAATTATGTGCTTTGTTTTTACTCTAATATTAGCAGTTCACTCCCAAATGAAAGAAACAGACAAAAAAAAAATCTTTTTGATCCCTAATTAATGCCCTTTGCAGAAAAATAATAATTACTAATATGAAAACATTTATTTTCATTTTCTCTGCATGAATAAAATTAATTCCTTGTACAGTTTTAATTATATTCTAATGTGTTTTAACACAAAACTCCTAACAAAATTCCTATTTTGACAAATTCCTCAACTTTTACAATGAAGTTCATGGCTCCCAAATCCAGCCACTTTTGAAATTAAATAGACCAGCAATAAAACTGGTGCTTTTTAAAGTACCATGAGGTATTTATAGAACTTTGCATTTGTTTTTCTTCATTAGTACTGTGCTTATTGCTTTCAAGATACATATTACCAAATTATTTCTAGTTATCAAAATCTGATGTTGATTTTAAATGATTTTTAGGGTTTCGTTCCCAAAAGCTCTGGGTGAGAGAGTGAACACTGGTGCTGTTAGTACAGTCATCTTCTGCTACTCAAAAAGTTCCAAGTGTCCCAAATATATGGGATTTAAAGGCTCTGGAAGGGTAGGGTTCTTGTGTAAACAGGAAACCCCAGCTACAGGGAGAAAACTAACTTCTGTTTTGACAGCACAAAACCCTGTGAAGTTATTCTCCAACTGCAGACTGCTCATTTCCATTCATTCTAATAAGCCTATCTTGTTAGTCTGCTGTTGAACAACCGCATTGGTAATTTAATACAATCACGAAGGCTTTTCTTTCATTTATAAGAAGAAGAAAACAAGATAACTGAACTGCTCAGTACAGGCTGACTCAGTTTTACCCGAAAATAAAATACATCAACCATGTCAATGAGGGTAATTTGTCATCTTCTTGGCAATTATGATGATTCTATTTTTTTGTACTCAACATGCACTGAAAAATCATATTTAAGTGTTGCTCAACTTAACAAGCAGATCAAGCATTATTTTCAAATGAAAATTGCTGGACTCAAAAATGTGACTTTTAATCATCTATTCTAGTGAAAGAGAAAAAAGTTCTTAAATTTTTACTACTTTTACTTCTACTATTACCTAATCAGCCTTTTTTATAGCCTTTTGGTTTTCCATACACAGGTTTTATTTTTGTTTTCTTTTTTGCAACTTATTGTAAATATGACATATGATATTTCTTAGGTCTTAAAAAAGCATCCCATTTTAGAAAATACCTCAGAAGTCACCACACTTCCGAACATAGTCAAAAGAAATTTGATTCTGTCATGAGCTTCCTAACAAACATTCTGCTTTCTTTTGTTTTAGTACAAGTCCAGGGGCATGAATTAAGGGCTGTCCCTAAACTTTTTGCCCACAGCTAATTCTCTACCACTTGAGCCAACTTCTGGTTTTTTGATGATTAACTGGAGTTGAGTCTCAAGGACTTTCTTGTATGGACTGCTTCCAACTGTGATCCTCAGTTCTCAGCCTGAGTAGTCAGGATTTACAGGTAGAGCCACTGGGTGCCCCACCTTAACAAATCTTCTGAATGGCCCTAAGACGTGCACATTTCAAAATGACTGTCATCTCTGAAGAAGCTTATCATATTGTCTTTTTTCCTTCCCTGTTCCATTTACTCAGTTAAATGTATTTTAAGTTATGAAACTTCTACACACTTAAAAATATTCTGGAAGATTCTATACACTCACCCAGTTAGACCAAAAGAGGATACTCACAAGAAAAACACAAAGGCACAATACCTACATGCCTCTTGATATTTATATAAAATTATATATATATGTATATATATATCAAAACAGACTCTAAAATATAGGAACAAGTGATCTTTTAAAAAAAATTTAAAGATTTACTTTTTGATGATTCTGTCTTCTTTTCTTTGTGTATGGTGTATTTGAGTATAGATTTTTATAAGGGTAGGGGTGAGTACAGAACTTGAGGGAAAATATATTTATATTTTCTATCTTGTGATCATAACATAATATCATTTTGATAGTATGGCTAAAACTCCTTATTTCAATAGTTGCTTTCTCATGGAAGTTCTCCCAGATGGATGTTTTACTTTTTTGATTATGCTTTACTTTATGCCTTTATATATGAGGAATTATTTAAGATTTTCATTGAAAATAGATTCTTTCAAAATTTTCATTCACTCTTGCCACAAGTATAAAATTTGGTTGTGTTTGTTTGTTTGTAAAATGCCTTATTACTTGGTCAGAGGCACCAAGCATGTCATCACTATAAAAAAGATATTTAGGATTACTTTTCTATTCTGTACAGATGCTTACTACTGTAGTTTGTTTTTATTTTAGAATCTTTAAGGTAATTTTTACCATCAATAAAACATAAATAGCACTTCAACAAAAAACACCAAACAACAGAAAACTAGGCAAGTATGTGAACTGGTGATTCAAGAAAAAATAGTTAGATTTTTGATATGAGACCCTTGTCTGTTGTATGGCTAGTGAAGATCTTCTCCCAGTCTGCAGGCTTTCTATTTATCTTGCTAGCTATGTCTTTTGCCATGCAGAAGCTCTGCAATTTCATGCAATCCCATTTGTCCAACCTTCCTTTGATTTGTTGTGTTTCTAGGTCTTTATTTAGGATGTTTCAGCCTGTGCTAAGGAACCCTACCATATCCCCTATCCCTTCCCATAATATGTTCAGGATCTCTGCTTTTACCTTGAGGCTTTGATCCATTTGTGTTGATTTTGATGCAGGGTAATATATAAAGATCTAACTTCAATTTTCTACATGTGTGTAGTCAATTCTGCCAACACCATTTATTGAAGAGACTGTCTTTCTTCCATCTGATAATTTTGATTCCCTTTTTGAAGATTAGGTGGCCACAGGTCTGTGGGACCATGTCTGGATCTTCAATTCTATTGGTCCTCTTGCCTGTTCATGTGCCAATACCAAGCTGTTTTTATAACTACAGCTTGACAACAAAGTTTGAAGTTTTGATATTGATATTCCTACAGCACTGTTCTTCCTGTTTCTGCTATTTTGGGATCTTCTATTGTTCCATATGAATTTTTGGATTGTTTCTTCTATTTCACACTTTTTAAATGGAAACAAAAAAGAAAGACCGCTATACTTTGCACAAAACCAACAAAGTGGTTTCTAGCTTTCTTTAATCATTGAAAGGTTTTCAACCCAATCACTTCAGATAGGAACTTGAAATCACTATTAACAGTTTTACTTTTAATTTCAATTAATGACTGGTTTGATTTATAAAGGTACTTTTAGAAGTAGCTTAGCTTGTCCTATGAACAAATCCAATGATCAAATAACTTTCTGGACTTAAGGAAGTTTAGAGACATACAGAGCTTCCCTTTCATTTTAAATATGAGGAAAATGAGAACAAAGAAACTTGTCTGTTTTAGTCAGAAAATTAATTACACTCCTAGTTCAGACCTCTAGGAAGTTCAATTTATCTCATTCCAAGTATTTTGTAAATATCATCTGTGCTTCTCAAGTGATTTTGGCAGCTTTTCATTTTCTAATCCCATTTCCAAATTATCTGATTAGAAAGTATTTCTTATTTATGTACTGGATCCAGTAAGAAAAATTTAGCATGGTCAAGGAATTTAGAACTTTCTCTTATCTAGTATTTTTTATCTTTAAAAAAAAAAACAGCTTAAGTAACTTTCTATACACAATGAGCCAGACACTGATATTGAGAGTGAAACCTAGCTATCTTAACACCTAGGAGACTGCTCTATATTTTATAATCATTTTACAGAATGAATACCCACTGACTAGCAAGATGACTTTGAGTAAGTCATTACATTCTTGTAAAATTTCCTGCCTCTTATCATGAGTCTGATTTTTTTAACTATTATTGTAAAGATGATGTACAGAGGGGTTATAGTTACAAAAGTCAGATAGTGAGTACATTTCTTTTTGAACTGTGTAAACTTTTTCCTTGCTTTCCTCCAGTTTTTCCCTCCTGACACCCCCCCACATGTTGTATAGTTCAGTTTCAACATAGTGTTTAGTGAGAATCACTGCTGCATTTGTTCATCCTTTGTCCTACTATTTCTGAGCCCTCCTTGCCCTCCCCAAAACAGGTAAGCTTACATACAAGACAAAAGTTACAGAAAACAAAAACAGCAACAAAGTACGAAAAAATAGCAAAAAAAAACCTCTGTTTCCATTTTTTGGAGTTGATTTTAATAAATATCATTTTTTATGATCAAATGCATGTACCAATTGAGCTTTTGGGATCCTCTCCTAAAAATATCCTCCTTTAGTCTCATTGTGTGAATGTCTAGAATCCTCTATAATTTATCATGTCTACATATATTTTTTGTCCTTTACCATCCAGCATGCTTACATGTAGATTTTTAGGCTCATGACACCTATGTTTCTTTGGGTCTGATTTACTTGGACTAGATAATGGATCCCAGAGGTAAGGAACACTACAGTTCAACCCCATGAACAGTTTTTTAAAGCTATACAAAACAAGCATCAGAAAAGAATGAAACAGCCGGGCGCTGGTGGCTCACGCCTGTAATCCTAGCTACTCAGGAGGCTGAGATCTGAGGATCGCAGTTCAAAGCCAGCCTGGGCAGGAGAGACCGTGAGACTCCTATCTCCAATAAACCACCAGAAAACCGGAAGTGGCGCTGTAGCTCAAGTGGTAGAGCGCTCGCCTTGAGCTGAAGAGCTGAAGGACAGCGCCCAGGCCTAGAGTTCAAGCCCCATGACCGAAAAAGAAAAAAAAAAGAAAAGAATGAAACAAACTACCCTATTATCCAGCAATTCCACTCCTGGCATTTACCCAAAAGATCACAAACAAGGAAACAGCAAAGCCATCAGCACAACTATGTTCATTGCAGCACTATTCACTATAGCCATCGTATGGAATCAGCCATGATGACCCTCATTGGATGACTGGATTAAGCAAATGTGGTATACCGGCACAATGAAATTTTACTCATCTATTTGAAAGAATGATATTGTACCATTTGTAAAGGAATGAAAAGATCTGGAAAAATTATGTTAAGCGAAGTAAGTAGGCCTAGAGAGACAAAGAAGGCATGTTTTCCCCTCATATGTAAAAGCAAGACTTAGCTTATAAACTTGTAAGTAAATCTGCTGGGTGGTATGCAGGTGTGTACAAATGTATTAACTGAAATATTATAGATTCAAATGAGATCTCAAATTGTATAATTTCTTATAAAAGCAAAAGTAAAGTTCAACACAATAAAACACCAGGAAGCTGGTACTAGAAGGTGCAGTCAAGAGAAAAAGGGTAGAGAAGAAGAGGGAGAGAATGCAGACAAGAATCTAATGAATATCCTACAAAATTAAGAAGAGTAAGGGAAGGGGCTGGGAAGGTAGCTCAGTGGTAGAGTGCTTGCCTTGCATGCATGAGGCCCTGGGTTCGATTCCTCAGCACCACATAAGCAGAAAAAGCCGGAAGTGGCGCTGTGGCTCAAATGGTAGAGTGCTAGCCTTGAGCTGAAGAGCTGAGGGACAGCGCCCAGGCCCTGAGTTCAGGCCCCGTGACCAGCAAAAAAAAACACAAAAAAACAAAAAAGAAGAGTAAGGGAAGGAGTGGGTAGGGGAGGGATGGGTAAAAATGTTGAAAGGAGTGATATGGATCAAGATATATAGTATTCATAAGCTGCTTTGATAAATGTCAACTCTTTTGAACAACTGCTTAAAGATAATAAAAGAAAAAAATTGAAAAGAATGAAATACAGGAATTCCTTAGGCAGATAAAACTAGCTAGTGACTCTAAGATTCTAGATTTAGGAACATTGTTCAAGTGGTAGAGCACCTGTCTAGCAAGGGCAAGGTCCTGAGTTCAAATTACAGTACTGAAAAAAAATTCAGTTAGGTTCCTCAAATCATCCACAATAAACATAAAATTACCAGATGCCAAAATTGCACACTGATTATAGGATTTCTAAGAAATTAATTTTTCATGAACCTTTTGTTTTCAACACTTAATGTGCTGACAATACTTTTACCAGACATATATGACTAAATAACAAGTCATATACATCACATATGTGACTAAGGCCAGAAGATGATTTTCCTTAAAACAACATTCAACAATGATAATAGTTAAAAACAAAAGAACAATAAAGTCTAAGTATGATTCAGATAGATTTAAGCATATAATAGCATGAATGTAGTCAACTTTTCTAAAAAAAATCATCATTGGTAGCCCTTAAATCCTGTTCATGAGTATTCCTCAGCTCATATTTTACAATCAAGCAGCACTTACAAGCACACATCATTAATATAATTATTCAGATCATTTAGAGAAAACTTAGGTCTACTCTGTACCCTTCATAACTTCAGGATAAAGGAAACTCCTGTACAAAGTTTTTTCACATTAAATTTATCTGATGTTTTTCCTTGAGATAAATCAATACATAAATGTAATATTTTCCAGTCTATTATCTGTCTTTCCAATCTCTGTACCCTAAAAACTATATATTTTCAAATAGGGTATGAGTTTCTGAATCTAAGAAGAGATTCAGGTCTTATCTCTACCCCATCAGTATATGCTGATCTCATTGAACTAAGCTTTATTCTTTGACATTCTCAATGGACTTCTATAAATTGTAGACTGAGACAGCTCTCCAGTGAAATGTGTTTTAAGTCTAAATTTCCATAAAGTCAACAGTTTGAAAAAAAGATTTGCCTATCTAGGTCCCCACGAGTATCCTAAAAACAAGGTTGGGAAAGGAGTCTGTCTGGAGATCAGGAGGACAGGAGAAAAAGATTGGTCTTTGTCCTTCTTTTCCAAGCTGGTTGGGGGTAGAAATAAAAAAAGGAGAAAACCATAATCCTTGCTGTTTTTAGAGAACATGAGAACAGAAATGATTTGTATCCCATTTCTCAGATAAGGTATATAGACATAGAAATTCGGATAGGTAAGTCTACCATTCCTGTGCCATCTGACCAGCAAGATACTCTAGGGGATAGAGAATATAGGTCAAGAGAGACACATGGAAAACCTAGTTCATAATGATTACAACTCAGTAAAACGGTGCATATTTGGAAGGATGTCATGTACTTACTGATAAACTTGTTTTGCATAGTCTCCAACAGAGCTTGGTGAGCATCTTCAGCTTGTAAAGCATGTGAACATTCTCTAGCCAGTATGGTGCGCACTAGATGCTCTCCACATCCTAGAAGTCCAAGGAAACCAACAACAGTTGAGGAAAAGCAATATTGAACACTGCTGCCTCATTAGTACTAAAATACCCTGAAAAATAGCAGAACAACCCACTGAGAGATGAAGTAGCCTCTATGAGCCAATCTGGTTAAATTAAGTAATGAGATCCAGTAGAAAATTTTAAAATGTTTAACTGTCTAACCTCAAAAAAGAAATCATGGGAATAAAAGGAAACTCTCTTCATAGGAGTAATTTACATTAATAGGAATGTACAAACGTACTAACGCATTCCCATTCCTGGGTGATTGCAAATGACCCATTTTCGTATTTCTTTATTTGTTTGCATTCCATTGACCTTAGTCTCCCAGTCAGTAAATGGCCATCTGTGGCCATCAGTCATTTTCAATGTTACATCCCACCTGTCTAGGATAAGGGAGAGAGGCAGGCAGCAGCTAGGAGCAGCCTAACTCTTCCCTGTCCTATTTTAATCACAATACCATCTCATATTAACACCTGTAGAGTAAACTAACAAAATAGCACTTATCTCATCCTCTTACAGGGATGTCCATACCTTAGAGAGATAAGTACTCTATGCAATTCTAAAAAGAGCAAACTCTACCCTTGGACCGCTGGAGAATACTAACTAAGGAGAGGCTTAAAAACAACATGAAAGACTAGAGGACACTGCCTAGAATTCTAATACTACCTGCAAAGGTACAGACAAAGAAAATACAATTTACAAACTAAGATTCTCTAATAAAATATTTGTGAAGAGCCTTCTTTTCTTCTAGAAATACAAAATTTTAAAAGCCTACATTGAAAAAAACACTGGAGGAAAAAGACTTTCAAAAAATAACATGGCATATCACATGGAATCAAATTCACTACTTAAAATGTCAGTGTCATCTCACCAAGACAAGAGCAGTGGATGTACAAGATCTCCATCAAAATTCCTTTCATGTAAAATAGTTGACTATTAAAAATAACTCCTGCCTAAAATACTACTTACTTATCTGTAAACTAAACCCTCCATTAATTTATAAAACAAGTAAAGGGAACCAAACAATCTAAGCATCCAAGGAGCCTAAAAAGGAAGTATGTCTAACTCTTATCAAAAAATATCGCAGCAAAAGAAAGAATTGTCTCCAGGAACTACTCAGATCCCAAATAGGATAGGGACAATGTAGTCTTTTCCCAAGTCATTGATCTTGCACATGTTCTTTGCAATCAAAATGTGGATTAAGAATGCTAAACAAAACAGCCTCTTTTAAATAGTGGCTAATACTTTCTGACAGTGCTGGGGAATCCAACCCAGAGCCTCATGCTAGCACTCTACCACTAAGCTATACTTCCAGCCCCCTTCACATTTTTAAGTTTATAAGATTAAAAGAAACACAAATTGATATGATGCCTACATAATCTATTTAGATAGTACTATGTGATTTACAGTATTAGGCACTAATAACAAATCTCCCCATGAGATATAATCTGTAATTGTTAAGTAGCAATAGTACTTTTCATTTTTTTGCTCCATACATCACCTACTCCTCCCCTCTTCTATTTATTTCCTTCCTTGTATATGCATGCACATATATGGTTATATATTATACATACATATACAATACATACTCACTGCTAAAAATATGAACAGTTCACAAAAATGTGAGCATTCTGGCTGGGGGGTATGGCTCAACTAGTAGATGCCTGCCTAGCAAGCAAAAGACCCTGAGTTCACAAAGGAGGAGGCTACAATGCTTGATAAGAAATGTACTCATGATCTTGCCCATGTAATTGTAACCCCTCTGTACAGTATTTTCACAAGAAAAAAAGAAAAAAAATTGTCAAAAAAAGACCCTGAGTTCAAACCTAAACACCACCACACAAAAAAAGTGATTTTTTAAAGTCACCTGACATTCTGCCAGAAAAAACAGCCCTGTGTTTTTAATGGTGTAAATACAAATAGCCTTTAAAAGTTAAGTGTGAATATCTCCACACACTAGGTGAAGCTCTAATATGTAACTTAATATTTAACTTCCACAGTAAGATTATAGCAATTTTTATTTTGTCCATTTTTTGCAATATTATTTTTATAAACAAGAAAAATATGACAATAAGTAGCAAAAAATAGTTTGACTTTATGTATGAACATTATTAAGTTCATGAAACTCCATAAAATTTAATTCCCTTTGCGTATACACATTTGATGTTGAACACTGAAATGGTATACTTTAGAACAATAATAATTGTTAGGAAATTGACATGCCATAAGGTAAACGAATGTTCACAAAGGTTATATATACATGCTTTAAGTCACAGAGCTAAACCGCATGAAGTTATTATTACACCAAAAATATACAATGAATGTCAGGAAGACTTATCCCTCTGTTGTTCTATGGAACTATGCCGATTGATTTTTATTAAGGAACTCTTAAAATTATGTATGTTCTCTGATATATATTACCTTTAACATAAGGACTATAATCCCCAAAGCTTGTTTCCTACAGGTTCCAATCAAATGAAATCTGTCTTTTGTGGTTTTGCCAACAAAATTCTAAGGTTGCTTAGAATATGCTGCCATCAAGTCGAAGTGTATCTCAAAGGCATTCAGGTCCGTGCATTAAGTCCTTCACTGCATTCTCTTTTTGTTCTTACTATATAAAGTAAGAATGTGTGTGATCTTAGATCTTAGCAAAACATGCAGATTGCACATAATAAAAACTTGAGAACAAATCTAGAACAAAAAGTTCTAAAAGAACTTAGAAAGCTAGTTACTTACTTACCATGACTAAAAATGCCAAATAAGAGAAAATGAATGACAGGAATGTAAAGCTGGTCTGATCACTAGGGGGAGAGGAGAGGGACAACTGATCGGTGAAGAAGGGTGAATAAAATCGAAACACTTTATATACTTATGCAAAAATGGAACAATAACATTTGTTGACATTGGATTGGGAAGGGTGGGGGACAAGAGAGAGAGACAGGAGTGGGTCGGATCGAGGTACATTGTATGCACATATAGACATGTCAAAATGAAACCCCTGGACCACCCACCTTGGGTGGGGGAAATGAATTATAAATGGCCTGACACATATAGCAAATTCATGCCTTACGCTTTTAAAAGCATTAGTCATGTTTAGAGGATGCTATGTTTAAAACTAATAAAGGGTCAGGCACTGTGGTACAAACTAGAAATCCCAGCAACTCAGCAGGTACAGATCTGAAGGATCATACTTCGAGACCAATCCAAACTAAAAGTAAGCAAGACCTCACTTCAACAGAGGTGGCACACAACCTGTAACCCCAGTTAGTCTTCAAGTATAGATATAAGGACTGTAGTTTGAGGCTGATGAGCAAAAAAAAGTATCCTAGCTGAAAGAATAACTAAAGTAACAGGAATAACATGTATAGTTCATATGTTATAGCCCTTCAAGCATGAATCTTTGAGTTCAAATTTCAGTATTACCAAAAAATTAAAAAAAAACTCTCAAGCATTTCTTTATTCTTCCCATAGGAACTTCTGATGGGAACTGCATAGCAAGATTACCAAACTGTTTATGAAAGGAAATGTTCTGTTATAGAACTAGCTCAAGTACTATATGAGGGAGAAACTAACACAATTAGAATAAAGTATAATCTGTAATAATTATTCATCTATAGAAGTTATAATCTACTGATTAATTTAGGTAACAAACATCAGTGACTGCTAATATTATAAAAAGATAAAATCAAGTGTTGTATGTTCTTGATTAAACTAAACTTATATATTCTTGTCTTTTACCAAAAGAATTGTATTTGGATCTCATCAATCTTCTAAATTCTTTGATCAATTTCCAGAAATACAGAGCATCAAAAACACCTACAGTCAACACTATACTTAATGATGAGAGACTGATTGTTTTTCCCTAAATTCAGAACAAGGCAATGATGTCTGTTTACATCACTTCTCTTCAGCAGTGTACAGATGTTCAAACCATTGCAGCAAAGCAAGATAAAGAAATGAAAGAAAGATAAAGAAAGAAAATCACAAAAGACTAAAGAAAAACCTCCCTATTTATAGATAACTCTCTATATAGAAAATCCCTGGGGATCTACTACTAACTGCTAGAGATATGTTTCTACATCCTTCCTAACCTATTCTTCCTGTCCTTTCTCTAGGACAAAGATAGTCTGTACATACCTGCCTGATACTTAACCAGTCTCCAAAATGTGGTTCTACTTGTCATTTCTTCCCCTACCCCTGAATATAGCAAGCAAGTATCAGATTTTCCTGCGGCTCAAGAGAGAGAATTGAAATATGTACTAGTGTAAAAATAATGATAAGGAGCCCTAAAGGGTAACATGAGAATGTCCAATGTACTAATAAGCTCTTTGGAAGAGAGAGGAAAAGTGCCCCTAGAGAAACATGGCCATACTGTGACCAAGTGATATACATATGAACGTGAAGGCTTCTCTGCTAAGGAAGACCGACAGAAAAGAAAACCTGGGTACCAGACAGCATTACTGAGTAGCCTAACGAGTCCCAGTCTCCTTCGCTAACATAATTCTTTGTAAGAAAATTCTTAAGACAAAATTCTAAGACAAAATTATCACTGAATAATTGTTGAGCAGACAGGCCAGTAGCATTAAGTACTGTACTGTGGTGCCACCAGTATCTTGATTCATTTTCAGAACTTTTTTTCTTTCCAAACTGAAACTTTCCATCCATTAAACACTAATTACTAATTTCTCATTTCCCTCTTCCCCATCCCTGACAATCCACATTCTTAATCTCTATGAATTTGACTACTTTAGCTAGGTATTTAATATAAGGAATTATGTAATATTTGTCCTTTGAGTTTGGTTTATTTAATTTAGTGCTATTTGTCTTCAGAGCTTATCCATGATGCAACATGTATGTCCAAATTTTCTTCATTTTTAAGGCTGAATATTTGATGGTAGGTAGAAAACATGCACATTTTATCATTCATCTGTCAGTAGATATTTAGGGACAAATGCACTTATAGAGTGCTTAGCTGATGAAAAATAAATAGCTCAGAAAACTTTACACTACATGAGGATGACTAAATACTTTGCCAAACTGAAACATGCATCTCTGTGTTGTTACAAATGTAATTTCTGATATGCTCATATGGATGTATTTAGCAGATACTATTTGCAACAACACATCAAAAAGATTACTTGGTCTGAGAACATGTATATAGTTTTTAGAGTCGGGAACCCCATATTTAATTACTTCTAACAATTGTATTTCTTTTTAATTCATTTGTTTTAAAGGGGAATAACTTTGTTAAAAGTACTTTTTGTTGTCTAAAAGAGGAACTTACAGATTTTGAGTCTTTTATCCATCTAAAGAATGACTTCTTCAAGAGTCACTTCTTAAGGGAGGTCATCTTTGGAACATCTGTTTGTGGGTTTGCTCAGAACCCAGAAAACAAGTTGGCAAAACTCTAAGGAAAGTAAATGACTTACTAGAGTATCTCTGTTTCCCCCTCATCTAACAATACTATCATTTTACTAGTGACTATATGGATGCATATTACAAAATCTTCTATGTCTTCAACAAAAAAATAAGTCTGAGGTTCTTGAGCTAAGCTTCAGAAATAGAATTAACAAATAGCATGGCTTTTATACTCTATTTTGTTCTCTATTTTGTTCAATTCACTTATTGATTCTCTCTTTCTTCCTCTCTCTCTCTCTCTCTCTCTCTCTCTCTCTCTCTCTCTCTCGCGCGCGCGCACACACACACACACACAGACACCTTTTAAGGTGGTGCTTAGCACTTATTTATTCCCTTTGTAATTTACCCAATTTCTTTTTTTTCAGAGCTGAGGAACAAAGGTGCTCTTGCATTGAGCTAAATCTCCAACCCCCCGATTTCTTTTAATAAATAGGTAACTTATTTTCAACAGGTTTACTGCTCACTGTGAGTATAGCACTTATGCATTCACAATACTTTGTCTTAAGATAGTAATGGGTAGAGCAGGGTCTACCATACTGGACTTGGTCCCATTCCCTTGTCTGTATGTAGACTGTGTAAGATGGTAAGAGTGAACTAAACAACTACTACATGGTTTTATTCCACTTGGCCTTCAAAACAAAGTCAGTTCTCTGCTTCAGTTCTAATGATAGAGCCCTCAAATTCAAATAAATAGTAATATATTGGTATATCATATTTTCTTTCCAAAACATACAACATAATAAACTAAAAATCATTTACAAAACTGATGGAAAAACATAAATATCTGGCATTTGTGTGTGTGTGTGCTTGTGCATGTGTGTGTGCATGAGTGTGTGTGTGTGTATGTGAGTGTGTGTACTGGCCCTTGAACTCAGGGCATCTCAATCTCAGTCAGCAATGAGCATTGCTGGAGCTTAGCCACTTGAGCTACACCTCCAGTTCCAAGTGTATGTCTGCCTGAGCCAGTTTTAAACCACGATCCTTCCTTAGATCTCAGCCTCCTGAGTAGCTCAGATTACAAGTATGAGCAATTGGCACCCAGCAACATTTATCATTAATTATGTTCAATTGTATGTATCCTTATCTTATATGTATATGTGTGTGTGTGTGTGTGTGTGTGTGTGTGTGTGTGTATTTACATCAGTAGCAACAGTGGTGATATTTTTGTTTTTCTACATATTGAGGGTTTAGTTTAGGGCCTCAGGATTGTTAGGCAAGTGCTCTACCACTTGAACCATGCCCCTAGTATAGCAGAATTGGTGGTACAAGTCACATTATTACAAAAGGAAAATTTTAAATTCTTTTAAATTTTCCATGAACTAATTTTTTTTTACTCTTTCACATTTTCCATATTTTAATGTAGTGTTGAAATAACTAAGAACAAATGACATTACAGTTTTTAGGAATAACTCATAATCTCACAGATCTTTCTCTCCCATAGCAGCCTTTATGTCTTCTATAAACCATTATAACCTCAATTCTAATTCACAGAACCCTAGAGGGAGGGAAAAGTGAAGTTGCACACATAGGAAAGATATAGCCCACATTCCTAGGTGGCCTGCACATAAGAGTACAGGAACAGCAGCAACAAAAGCTCACATTCAGTTAGTACAACTGGCACACCACACATCTCCAAGGATTACTGATGATTTTGAAGTATTTATGTCATCTTATAAATGCTGCCATTCACTCTCACTGTGGCTAGTGGGCATCTGAAAAAATCTTTCAACACATCTCCTGTTAGAAGTCCATGGGGACAGATAAGTAATGAGAAAAGGGCTTTCCAAATTTAAAAGGAAACATTTGGTACTTCAGTTTCCAGTATTGCAACATCTCTTTTTCAACAAAGGAATTTATTACACAGTACGTCACCTTTTCCCTGTTGGAGGATTTACTGCCAATTTTGGAGTTGGGTTACTTCTGGTTTTCAAGCCTGTCTTGTGAAATTAAAGAGAGGGCTGCCTTAAAAGTGATAGAACACACATGATTTCAGTCTTCACAGTGTCCCCATGGTTATCAAACCTGGAACCTATTACATACAAGAGGAAAACATACAGAGTTTTATAAAGAGATGGAATAAGTGGTGAAGATGTCTAATCGAGTCAAGCCCAAAGGTTACTGCTCACTAAGCCACATTCAGTGTTTCTCAAGGACCTATTCCTAAAGATGAATCTTAGAACCATACTACTTCAATCTGGACATAAGACCATCTTCACAAATTTATTGTAAAGCCACAGAGAGAGGAAACATAGGATTACAGAATCTGAAATGAGTCATTTAGAATCTATATTCCTTGTCTTCTTTACTTCAAAAATCAGACAACTAGCTTAAATGGCTTTAAATGCCTCACAAGACAAAATGCTTATACTTGGAAGTACTATTAGAACTCTAATAACTTTCTGGTTAAAATTTAAAGTCTTGCAATAGAAATGGACAGATCACTTAGAGAAAACTCTTTTTAAACATTGTTAATTAATACAAAAGTACATTTGGATTAAATTTAGTCATAGAGAACTAAATTTTTAAAGGAAAAAAGAAAAAAAAGTCATTGACTGACTCACCATTAATTGTTCAACTATTGTATATCTAGGGCTCTCATGAATACCTCAGTAAAGTTTTACAATTATCTTGTGAAAGTTACTATCATACCTGATTAGCATGACTCCAATTAATTATTTCACAAACCAGTTGTTGTTTCATGAATAAAGGGATTAGAAACTAAGAAAGCCTTTAAAGTCTGAATTTATGTTCAAGATTAGATTAAGAATTATCTAGATAAGTGGGTCAATAAGTTTTGACAGTTACACTTAGATTGTTGAAAACCCTCAATTTTAACCACAAATCTCTAAAAAATAGTGCTTTACTGACTATATTCACAAGTAGTAGCATTAAAAATTTGAGATTTTTAAGCCAGGCACTAGTTGCTCATGCCTATTATCCTATCTAATCAGGAGGCTGAGATCTGATCATCACTGTTAGAAGCAAGCAGGGGCAGGAAAGTCTGTTAGACCCTTATCTCCAACTAAATACCATAAAAGTCAGAAGCAGAGCTCTGGTTCAAGTGGTAACAAGCTACCCTTGAGCACAAATAGCCTGGAACAGCACCCAGGCACTGAGTGCAAGCCCCAGGACTGATAATAAGCTGGGCATGGTAGGGACAACTGTAATACAAATACTAAGGAAACAGGTAGGATTTTGAGTTTGATGCCTCTTAGGTTACATAGAAAGACCCTATAACAAAAGTAAAAAATAAAAATAAAAATAGATTTTGTTTTATCTCAAAGCCATAGTGTGATTTCATTAACTCTACAAAAATCTAAAATCCAATTATAAACAGCTACATATATATAATATAGTATAATATAAAATAAATACTTCACTGTACATATTGACTATATGTAGGGCATAAAACTCCACAAACTCATACTATACCATAAGTTTAACCTACAACTACTAAGCCAGTCAAATGTATTAAACATTTAATTAACAATTTTTAATGGCTTAAAATTCAAAAGTGATTTACAGAAGTAATTTGAATGGCCAGGGCCTCTTTAAAAACTGAATAAGGAAATTTGAGCTGATGTTATTTCTCAATAAATTCATCTGTACAAAAAAAGGCGTTATAAATCATTTCATCAGTTTTAAAGCTGTACTCAAAAGTTTAAAAACAACATTCAGTGCTTAAAAGCCACACCAAGCACAAGAGAAAAAAATTCTTAAATCTGCTCACCAGCCTTTGATTATTTATCCCTTTCTCTATTCAACACCAAATCTAGAGTAGTTTAGTGTAGGGAAAGATACAAGTATTCTAAAGGAAGAAGGCAAAATGAAAATTACATTAATTTATGTAGCTCAAAGTAGAATTTTAAAAAAATACTAATACAGAAGTAATGCATAATTTCTCTTGCCACCAACTAGCAAACAAATATATAAACAAATAAGGTAAGAAATGGGAAAAATAGGTTAGCTGCCTGAAATTCGTTTTATAGCAAAAGGCAAACTGTTTAATTTTTGTTTAACTGTTTTTAATACCTGTTAAAGAGAAAGAAGGATGATTTGGAAATCTGATCAGTTCTGGGTCACCAAGAGAAGTCTAAGACAACTTGCACTGCCTAAAACCAAAGAAACTATCAAAGATAGATATATTGAACCTAATGGGAGCTTCACTGATTTAAAAAAAGGGTGGGTGGGGGATAATTTTGCCAACCAAAGAATAATTCCAAACCCCTAAAAACGCAGCCCATGTTTCCCAATTGATGCATGGGACTTCCACTTCTATTTAGAATGGAGAAATATACAACAGTCACTCCAGGCCTAATAAGAGCAAGCAAGAATAAGTTACAAAACTACAGTTAAAAAAAAAAACACCCCTCTGTACAGTATGTTCACAAATAAAATAAAATAAAATTTAAAAAAAAGAAAGAAACAAACTAGTGAGAGATAGAAATAGAAAGAAATCAGTTCAAGACTGCCAAGCAAAAGTTAGAAAGACTATCCTACTAAAAAAAAAAAAAAAGAGCTAGACATAATGGTTTATGTCTGTAATCCCAGCTAGGTGGGAGGAAGTCCAAGGCCATTTCTAGGATGAAAAATAAATAAAATTTAAAAGACTGAGGTATGGCTCAAATCATAGATCGCTTACCTATCAAAGGCAAGGCCTTGAGTTCAAACTACAGTACTGCAAAAAATAAAAAGTAAAAGTAATAGAGATTAAGATGGGTCATTAACCCAAAGAGGAAGCATTATCTAGGAGAAAAAAACACAGTAGAACAAGAACTGGCATGCTTTAAATGGGAACAAAGAGGAGCTAGCTGAACTTTGTCAAATTTTAAGTGACTACGTGAGGACCTGCATGAATTAGAACAAAGAGAAGTTTCATTCACTGAGCAAATTGGAAACCATTCAACAACCCTTTCCTATAGGTCTTCACTAAGAGTTCCAAAACATACAGCACTGAAAAGAGGTAAAAGACATCCATGCCCTCAGGGATACAGGTCCTTGCCCATAGGAAAAGCAAGAGGAAGTCTGGGGTTGGAAACAACAGGAGAGTTAAAAACCCTTCTGCAGGCTATCAGGAGGCACAACTCTGTCACCAAAGTACAAGGCACCTGGCAGCAGATAATGGGAAAGGAAGGCTAAGAGAAATCCTTTAAAAGCAAATTGGGTCTTTCCTACTGCAACAGTATCATCAAAATGTAAAGGCACAGCAAAAAGACAAGATCTCACAGGTAGATGAGAATTTAACATCTCTCCAGTAACCCAATTAGATGCAAGCCTGGATATAAAGGCAGAAAGAGACAGAGATAGAGACAGAGAGAAGTTGCCCCATAGTTCCAAAATCTAACCACTATTTGGAGTTTTGCTTGTGTTCAAAACCCAAGCTCTGTTAAAATGTTAAGTCCTCACATTCCCATGAAAACATTTCAAACTAGGAATGCATCTGCTTTGGAATAACTGAGTCCCAACTCAACCACAAAAGATATTGACTTAGTAAGTCACATTACACATTACAAGAAGGAGTTTGCCTTTTTCCTACAAGCATAATAAAATAATAGCAAAATATTAATAAAGAAGAAAAACCAAACACTAAATTATTTGATTATACCATAGGAATGTTGGAAAGGAAGAACAATAAAATGAACAAAGACAAAACAAAAATAACCAATAGAAAAGGGGGCTTAGTTGTATGGCACAAATGGTAGAGAACCTGCCAAGCAAGTACAAAGTCCTCAGTTCAATCCCCAGTATTACAGAAGAAAAAGAAGAGCTAGGTGCCAGTGGCTCAAAACTGCAATTCTAGCAACTCAGGAGGGTGAAATATGAGGATAGCAGTTCAGAGCTAGGTAGGAAAGTCTAGGAGTGGAGCTGTGGCTCAAAGTGGTAGAGTGCTAACCTTGAGCAAAAGAGCTCAGGGATAGTACCCAGGCCTTGGGTTCAAGCTCCATGGGCAACAACAAAAATGAAGAAGAAGAAGGAGGAGGAGGAGGAGGAGGAGGA
>NW_012267229.1:3049333-3075854 GCF_000151885.1 Dipodomys ordii | reverse complement strand
AAGCAAAAAGAAAAAAGCCGGAAGTGGTGCTGTGGCTTAAGTGGTAGAGCACTAGCCTTGAGCTGAAGAGCTGAGGGACAGCGCCCAGACTCAGAGTTCAGGCCCCACAACCGGACCCAAAGAAAGAAAGAAAATGAACTTTACAAGTTCAGGGGATGGGAGGGAGGAGTTGGGGAGAGAGGGAGGGAAGAGATGGCAGGGGAAAAACAAAGGAAGGGGTAACAAAAATGCTCCATAGGAAATGTACTCAACTTACTTATGTAACTGTAACCCCTTTGTACAGTATCTTTACAATAAAAAAATATATATACTAAAAAATAAGTGAGTCTAAGAAAACTGGATATGCACATAAGAATAAAATTGAATGCTTGTACCATATACAAAAACAATTCAAGGATTTAAAAATCAATTTAAATGTTAAAGTATCTAAAATATCTAAAATAAAACTCTTAGAATAATAGAATCAAAATTGGTCTTAGAAATTATCTTTTCTGACTATGAAAAAAAGCACAGGCAAAACAAACAAAAATAGGAAGTTGGAACATTAAAACATTTCTACAAACAAAGGAGTCCACTGAATGAGAGAAAATATTTGCAAACCACTTATCTAATAAAAATGTAATGCTCAAAATGCAAAAGAAACTCAGAAAATTCAGTACCCCAAATTCTAACCTGACTTTAAAATTAGCAAAAAAATCTGAAGAGGGCATTATTCCAAAGAAGATGGTCTAGTAGGAATATAAAACAAATGATCAGTATTACTAATAACTAGTGAAATGCAAATCAAAACTAAAACGAGGTATTACATCAAAAGTTTTAAAGTATTGGTGAGAGGGTACAGAAAAGGGAATCCATTTGAACTGCTGATTCAAATGTAAATTGATACAACCAATGGAAAATGGTTCAGAGCTTCTTCAAAGAGTCAAAAACAACAGTTATATGAGGTATAGATAGAGAGACAGAGATATAGACATAAATATAATGAATGACATATTACCTAAAGGACCTATCTACACTTTCAGGTTCAATACAGCTTATTCAGAGTAGCCAAAAAAAAATGAAAATAATTAAGTGTCTAACAATAGATGAGGGGATGAAGAAAATGATGTATGTGTTTGAAATATATTTTTCCTGATAGAGTTACATAGAAATATTACTAAAACTTTAAAAATATGCAAATGACTACAAACCAGGCTACACTAAAGCCACCAGCACAACCATGCTTATTGTAGCATTGTTTACCATAGCTAAGATATGAAATCAACCCAGATGCCTCTCAACAAACAAATGGGTCAAGAAAATGTGATATAGATACACAATTGGATTTTCTATGCTTCCATCAGAAAGAATGACATTGCTCCATTTGTAGGAAAATAGAAAGACTTGGAAAAAATTATGCTAAGCTTTGATGCTATTCTTAAGGTATTTTATTATATTTTATAAATCATAACTTACATATACGAGATAGATGTTTTCATATGTATCTAATGGCATAATTTAAAAATCCAATCATGTTTTACTTAAAAACAAGTATATACATTCCAAGAAATGTGTCATTAGTGAATTTTGTATTCTTAATCCAAAACCAAGAACTCAATGACGAGTCTAAGGGAAATAATCTATACAACAGAATTTTATGTAACGGTTTTAAAGGAATAAAGCTATTAGCTTTATCACTAATGTAGGATATACTAAATTTATGAGTTAGATCAGTAATACTTAGGCTAACACTCCATAACTAAGCATTTATAAAATTTTGGAATTATGTATGCATTTATGCAAGCAATTGTATTCACATACACTTTTTATAGGAAGAAAACCCATAGTATTTAGGTTCTTAAAGAGAGAATGGTGGGGGCTGGGAAGGTGGCTCAGTGGTAGAGCACTTGCCTCACATTCATGGGGCTCTGGTTTTGATTCCTCAGCACCGCATAAGCAGAAAAAACAATGGAAGTGGTGCTGTGGCTCAAGTGGTAGAGTGCTAGCCTTGAGCTGAAAAGCTGAGGGACAGAGCCCAGGCCCAGAGTTCAGGCCCCACAACTGACAAGAGAGAGAGAGAGAGAGTGAGAGAGAGAGAGAGAGAATGGTGATCCAAAAATAATAATTACTGTTAGCTAGTCTCTAAAGATAGCTCCCAATAAAACAAACTTCTTGTTTTCCACCTTATGTGATCTCTTCCTACACAGCATGTGTACTGAGTAATTTACTCTAAGAAACATAATGCCAATCTTAGGCCTGAGCCCTATGAAGGTCTAACATGTTTCACTTTTTGTACTTTCAAGAATCTTGAACTACCACAGAAGAAATACCATTATCATGCAAGAAGGGGAAGGGACCACATTAGACAATGAGAACTCCTAATATTCCTTCTGACACATCCTGTCATATCAACTCACAAAGATGCCAGTCAACAGAGTGAAATGTCATAGACATTTAATGTGACATCCATAGTCACATTAGAATCCTCAAGAACAACCAGCAAAAAACAACAACAACAACAAAAACTCCATATCAGGCCCAATTAAAGCCCATTATCATGTAAAGTAAGAACATGGATATTGTGTGAAGTCATAGAAGTTTGGAGAGTGATAATAGGTAACCAAACAGTCATCTGGGTAATCTCTGTTCTCGCATGTATGCACACATACATACACACTATACTGATACTATTTTATATTATACTTACACTGAACAAAAACAACTATTTAGACCAGGCATGGTAGGTAGCTCAGGCCTGTAATCCCAGGATGTGGGAGGCTGAGACAGAGGGATCATGAGTTCAAGACTAGCTGGGTTAAATAGCAAAACCCTGTCCCCAAAACAAACAAATCAACTTTTATTTCATATATTAAATTTATATAGGTCCTTTTTATTATATAAAGTAAGATACATATGATCCATATAGGTTTGCACTTAGAATTAAGAGTTGTAAAGTGGAATGAGGATACTCAAAGAACTTTTTATTTTAAATATTACAGTTATTACTCATGCAAAATACCTTCTTTCCTCTGGCCAAATAAATGAATAACATCACATTGAAAGAAACAAGCAAAGCTCAAAAAAAATAAGACATAGAAGCTGGACGTAAATAATATACATACATAATCATAGACATGAACATATGGAGATAAATCTGTATACTACATATAAATATATATATATATATATATATACATGAACAAACACAGAACATGAGTCTAACTAGAAGATTACTTAGAAGAAGGTGAAGGGAAAAGAAAAGGAGTATAAATAAATTTGAGATACATGACAAGTATATGCAAAAGTAGCATGAAGAACCACAATGAACGCTGTTGATAAACAGGGGGTTAGAAGGGAGAAAAAGTTGGGAGGTACTAGTGAGAAAGATTTGGGCTTAACAAGGGTGAAAGATATTATGGCTGAAACTGACTGTTAGCATGTGTGAAAAATAGAACAATACCAAAAAAAAAGTTGTTTGAGGCTAAGGAGAAAGATATTTTTTACTTTACTAATGACACAGCATTGTATCGTGTTATATTAGCCTAATCACAATAATGTTTACTGAATAGAAATACTTTTTGCTTATTAATTTCCACGTTAATCTTGCAAATGATACTCAAGTAGAAAACAAATTCAAATAGAACTAAGAATCTTGCCCCAGAACCAAAAGGCAAAGCAGAACATAAACAATATGAAAAAAGCCAGATACCATTTCATCTATTCAATTTAAGTGAAATGAAGATATAAACAAACTTTGTGGTGGCATTTTTTTAATCTACTGTATTTGATTTTTCAAAATAAAAACATCCATTTTCCACAGCCAGTTCTGTTACTCAAAAAGGCAAGAGCCATGGCTTTGGTAAGAACAGATTTACTTGACAACTATACGTATTTTTAACTCTCTGAATACCTAGCTAATGATATTTCTAGTTTGTTTTTTAATTTAAAATTAGCCTTTTTTCTTGTTTCTCACATTTCTCTACCATAAGCAAGTTTTTTATATTTTCTTAGGCAGTACTTGGCCTTTTTGAACCTCAGATTTCTCATTTAAAAGTGCGAATCATTACATTCAAATCACTTACCAAAGGACCTGACCTTTGCAAACACTCAAAGTTGCTTGTGATTAGCATCCTTCTTATGGATAACAAAATGATACCAAGGATCAAGGTTCCTAGGATCAGGATATCTATCTACACAACAGGTATTCCTATCCTCTTTCCTAAGAGAACTTGTATTTTCTTTTATACTATTGCCCTCACCCACCTGTCTATAGGCAGGCAGGTCCAGGGCTTATCACTGGTTCATAGGTAGCACCACAACCCTTGGTCAGTATTAGCTCAAGAACAGGTGTACAATAGTATTCAGTTAATGAATTATGAGGAGTGGGCTGGGAGTGGGGCTTAGTGGTAGAATGCTGCCCTAGCATACATGAAGCCCTGGGTTCAATTCCTCAGTACCACATAAACAGAAAAAGAGGCACTGTGTCTTTTTTTTGGGGGGGTCCGGTTGTGGGGCCTGAACTCTGGGCCTGGGTGCTGTCCCTCAGCTCTTCAGCTCAAGGCTAGCGCTCTACCACTTGAGCCACAGTGCCACTTCCGGCTTTTTTCTTTTTGCGTATGTGGTGCTGGGGAATCGAACTCAGGGCCTCATGCATTGCAAGGCAAGCGCTCTACCACTGAGCTACCTTCCCATCCCGACACTGTGTCTTAAGTGATAGAGTGCTAGCCTCGAACACAAGAAGCTCAGGGACAGTGCCCAGGCCCTGAATCCAAGCCCCAGGACTGGCCAAAAAAAAAAAAAAGCACAGACTGAAATATGAAGAGAAACATTACCAGCAGACTTGAGGAAAGTGTTCCTCACTCCTAGAAAAAGGTTATATAGGCACATACCTTCAATCCAAGCATTTGGAAGGCTGGGGCAGAAAGTCTCAAGTTCTGAGCCAACCTTAGATACCCAGCAAGATCCTGTCTCAAAATAGCAGAAAGAGAAGTGCAAGGAAGGAGAGGAAGGGAAAAGGAGGAGGAAAAATGAAAGGAGAGGAAGAGAAGAAGAGAGGAAAGACAAGTAGGGAGAATAGGAAGAGAGAAGATAGAAGAAGGAATGGAAGGACAGTAGAGAGGAGGGCGGGGGGGGGAGAGAAAAGAGCTACAAAAGAGATTTTGATGAATCTTCTGGCAATACAATACTCAGCTATCCTGAGAAAGTGGCCAAAAAGTGAGGACAATAGAGCAAGAACTAGAAAGAAGGCAGAATGAGGTTCCTGATGTCATCGAGGCAGCACTGGGCCCAAACCACCTGGGAGCCTCTGAACACCCTTCAATTTGTAAAACCTTAGATGTGAAGCCAATTTCTTTTTTTTTATTTTTAATTTTTTATTTGAAAATGTTAAAAAAAAAACAGAGGGGTTATAGTTACGTAAGTCAGGCAAAGAGTACATTTCCTTTTGGACAATATTACCGCTTCCCTTGTTCTCTCATTTTTACTTTCTGTTATATGCAACCCAAAGCATGCAATGATAGATGTTCCTCAACTTAAAGCAGGATTGCAGTCAAATAAACCCATTACAAATGAGTTGAAAATGAATTTATCACATCCACTGAGCACATTATAGTTTAGCAGTACGGTCCACTGAAGACATCACTGTGTATTCTGGTGACCATGTTGCTAATTGAAAGCTTGCTACCATTGCAAGCACCTCAAAAGAGTATCCTACCACATACCAGTAGCTCAGAGAAATACCAAAATTCAACAGAAAAAAAAATTAAACATTTACACTCATGTTCATTTTCAAAATGAAAGTCTCTAGCATGATTACCTAAAACTCTGAAACAAATAGGAACATGAGCTCTGACTTTTCAATACAAAACAAACCATTTGCCAGTCAGAATCTGTTTGACAGTGCCTCCAAACAAAGAAAAGGTTCTTGAATTCAACTCAACAGGCATTTATTAAGTGCTTCCTGTGCCTTTAACTCACCAAACTTATCCTCAAGAATCTCCCCCAGCTTTGTAGAAAAGCAATGTCATAGTGGCTATGAAGTATCCCATGACACCAACTGATTTCAGTTGGAATAAATTTATGGTGCTGAGCATGGGAAGAAAGGATGAAAAAAGCATGTGAGTTAGGAAAGACATCAATGGGAATAGGGAGAAGAAGGAAGGAAAGTTGAGAGAGGAAAAGAAATCAGCTGCAGAAAAAGAAGATATTTGAATCTAATTGAAAGGATAAAAAAGCTTCATCAGATAGATAAGGAGGGAAGGGATCCTAAACAGAAGCAAAAAAAGAGAAACTTGCACTTACGATGCAACATCAATAGATAAAGAAAGTGACTGATGGTAATGAAAGCTTCCTATTCCTAAATGTTTCCCAGACTTGTAGATTAAAATAAAATCTACCTATACAATTTTCACAGTCAGTTGCTGGAAACTGTCTGTGAACTTGATAATGTAGGCAGGGTTTAGCCTACAAATGTTATTCTACAGAAAGCTCAGAAAGCTTAATACAGACCCAGACAGATGATTCTGATGAGAATAACTACAAAGAAGTAGCTGCTCCTAATGTGTAAAATGAAATCAAAGTAACTAAGACAAAGCAAATGAGAATGTTAAACAATTATATGAAAAAAAAAGTTTGAGAATATTGTATTTCTACATCCCATTTATTTTTAGCAAGAGAAACGAAGCATGTAACAGGTAAAGCAGGGGCACATCTAAACTTTAAGGATAAGAAAAAACACAATGAAACAAATGATCAGGAAACCTTAAATCCTTACTTAAAATCTTTATTATCAATTGACCTGAATTTTAGTAGCTATCTTAGCTAGACTGATTATAAAAAGTTTCAGCTGAAGACATGGCTCAGCAGTAGAGTGACTAGCTTAACAAACATGAGATCCTGAATTCAAAATGCCAGTTCTGAGGAGAAGAAAATCAGAGTACATTCCACTTCTCCATTACTGCAGCAGGCCTGTAATTCAGTGAATGCCTCTATTTCCTGGAAGACACATGAAGTTCTTGATTTCAAGGCCAACCTCAGCGACAGAGAAACTGTCTCAAAATAACAAATAAAAAACAAAAACAGACAAACCAAAACTTTTGTATTTGCAGAACTCTTAGAAACTGAAAACCCAAACCAAAATTTTATGTCTGAAAAACCATGCTGAAAATGTTCAGGAAAAACTTTTAGAGGAACTAAAGACCTACACTTTGAGTACCTAAGAGCTAAAGCCTCAAATTCCCAAGACATCAATTTTTCATAACAGTTTGCCAACATCAGACATACCACCAACCTTCAAAAAGTGATGAGTTATACCATGTACAACTTTTATAGCAATAAATTTTCAATTTACAAAACTCAAAGTCAATACATTGTACCTCATAATCATTTAAGTTGGCAAGACTTTACATAAAAATTTAAAGTAAAGCATTGGAAATATTTGATTTATGTTACACAGCACTATGGAATTTAAACATTTGTATGCTCAATCAAACTCTACTTCTGGTCAATTCACTCACTGATTAGCTTAAATATAACTTCCTAACAAATACTTTCCCAAATGTAATATGAAAATCTTTAAAGAATTATCTTCATATTTTTTAAAGAAAATCTCAAGTCAAGTAAATTTCCTAAATAGAAAAGAACCACCACAACAGAATAATATCCCAACATGACCTTGTGCTATAAAAGGCATGAGCTGTATTGAGTGAATTCTGCCTCTAACAAGAACCTTCTACAGAGAGAACCAAGAAGGCAAAGCCACGAAGGCCTTCAGTCCAGTAAGAGCCACGAAGCAGCGTGTCAGAAAGAAATTGTTTTTCTGCTCCTTTTGATGGGTTATGCTTTCAAGTCAGGAAATTAGAAACAGGTGTGCCAGAGGGCACACACATCCTCGCTCCACACTGAAAAACAGGCGTTTTCAATTTTCAAACATGAAAGGGACTCCTGTTGAATGAAAGAAGAAATGAAAATCCAGCTCTGTTTCTGCGAACCATATGAAGGGAGCTTAGAAAGTCTTTGACAAGTTGCTTGCCTTACTCCTTCTCCAACTGACAGCAGGTAGTACTTGACAATAGGAAGGAAAAGGCATTCTTTTAAGTGAGAACAATCAAAGGGAGAAATACATGAGGGATCGCATCATTGGAAGTTTAACTCATCGCTTGATCTTATTACTCTTTTTTTTCCCACCATTTCTTTACCTCATGTTTTCAAATTAGAAGTCTGTTCTTTCACAAAACAACAACAAAGCAATGCAAACTAAGTATCTAGTGCACACACACACACACACACAAACACAAACACGTCTGAAAAAATGTAAACTTCAAAAGAACCTCTTGGGCTCCACTTGATCCGCTATAGTCAAGGTCTACCTCAGAGCAAGTCTTACCTTCCTGTATGACGTCCTGAGCACTGCTGGAACGCAGGACGATGGAGACATTTCAGTGAGTACATAAGTGGGAGCCGGGTGCTGGTGGCTCATGCCTATAAACTTAGCTACTCAGGAGGCTGATCTGGGGATCACGGTTCAAAACCAGGCTGGGCAGGATGAGCAATGCTAACCTTAAAGACATTAGTGTGGATGGAATTGGTAGGGAAGGCAGGAAGCGAATGTACTTAAGACTACAACAATGCTTGTCATCAGGTTCACTGAGGTGCCTACAAGTGACTCTGGGAGGCACACTACCAGGTTCCCCAGAGGAACAGATACAGCAGAGCATTAAAGCCTAGCAAACCTATCCATATAGGCAGTACTTAAACTGACAAGAAACTCCATATATCATCAAGTAAGGTCACAGCTTTTGAGCCTTTTAGGACTGAGTCTATGTTATTACTTCTCTTCTAGCATATACAGAATTGCACAGAATAAAAATCACTACAGCCAGGCACCATTGGCTTATGCCTGGAATCCTAGCTACTCAGGAGGCTGAGATGGGAGGACTGCAGAGGATTGCATTCAAAGCCAGCCCAGGCAGGAAAGTCCTTGAGATTCTTATCTTCAATTAACCACCAGAAAACCAGAAGTGGCCCAGTGACTCAACTGGTAGAGCACTCACCTTGAGCTGAAGAGCTCAGGGACAGCACACAGGCCCAGAGTTCAAGCCCCATGACCACCACCAACAACAATAACAAAATCATTACAACAACTGCTGCTTTATTACTTGAAAGCAATTAAAAGTCACTTTTCCAAGGAATAAAATACCTGTTAATTTATACATGAAAGTATATCCTGTGTTTTAAATTTTAATTCAGAAGAATAAAACATCCACTCACCTGTATGTAAAAAAACAAAGCTTAACATGAATTAAATAGTATTCCCACTTCTCTTTCATGGCAAAAATCCACCGAAATATTACTGCTATCACAAGACAGCAGAATTATTAGTTTCCTTTTCTGAATTATCGCCAATGAGCATACATTATGTCACAATCAGAAAAAAAAGCCAATTTATTTAAAACTTTTAAGACATTATAAGAAAAGCTGTCATATTTAACTGGTTTCTTAGGAAATGATCTGGCATAATTTAGAATTCTGCTTTACTGTGATCTACCAGTGACTTTCGTAACACTAAAAAAAAAAAAAAAGGCAATAAGCCAGACACTCATGGCTCATGCCTATGATCCAAGCTACTCAGGAGGCTGAGATCTAAAGATTGTGGTTTGAAGCCAGTTTGGGCAGGAAAATCTGTGAGATTCTTATATCCAATTAACCACTAAAAAGCCAAAGTAGAAAAAATTATATTAAGTGAAGTAAGCCAGACCCAAAGAAACACAGGTCCATGGTTTCCCTTATTTGCAATAACTAGTATACATCTACGATAATCTTACCAGACAAGCAGAAAAGGTCAAAAGCTATGCACATATGACCATATAAGGTGATGCTAAGTGAAAGGAACCCCAAGATAGGGACACAAGAGGTTTTATCTTTCTAGCTGTTCTTTTTAATGTACTCATAATGTACTGTGTGATTTTTTTGTTTCTTTTATACGTTCTTCCTCCATGGTATAACCCCTGTTTTCACTGTATTTTAATCCAGTGCCCTGCATCTTATATATACATTTTTCTAATTTGGAGAGTGGAAGGGAAATAACTAAATGCTGAAACAAGGATACAGGCTGACCCATTGTAACAATGAGATGTTCAAGACACTGTTGAAAACGAACTTTACAACTTGGGGGAGGGAGGAGTTGGGGAAGTGGGGAGGGAAGGTATGGTAGGGGAAAAACAAAGGAGGGGGTAACAATGCTCATAGGAAATGGACTCATTACCTTACTCATGTAACTGTAACCCCTCTGTACAATATCTTTACAAAAAATATTTTTAAAGGTAGAGCTATGGCTCAAGTGGTAGAGCGCTATCCTTGAGCAAAATATGATCAGGTCACCCAGGCTCTGAGTTCAAGGCTCAAGATTACCACACAGACAGAGACACAGACAGAGACACACACACACACACATACACACACACACAAAAGAAGTATTATATTAAAAGTACAACAGGTGTCAAGTCTCAGAACAGAATTACCAACCCAAATCATGATTTTAGTTCTTGGAAGTATGATAGGAATTTATATACTCTATTATTGTAAATAAATTATATTCTCCCCATCCCCAATATCCAAACAGTCCAAAGGGCCAAGTTCTTTTAAGATGATGATATTTACAAATGTTAGTGTTTCATCTATGCTCACATCTAAAAGTCACAATTCACTAAAGGGTTCTCATGGCTTTATTCCTAAGACTACTACATATAAGACCTCAAATTATTTCAACTTAAGTAGTTAGTCCTTGCACCAAGTACTGTAAGAATCTTGCTGAACGTAACAAGCTTTAAAAAGTTTATCATTTCATATAGACAAGAAGCTTCTGAAAAGCATAAATGTCAGCCCTATAGTGAGAAACATCACTGCCTCAACACAGTGGATTAAAGAAGTACAGGCTGAAAGGTTTGGATTCTACCAGTATAATTGATCTGTTTGCTTAATTGCTTGGCCAGTGTTGCTTCTTACTAGAAGAATCACTGCTCTTCATTGCAAAACAACTTCAGAGATGAAAAGTAGGAATGTTTCCCTACTGAAAAGAATATCTACTTCATACAAGGAAAAATTTGATTATTCAAAGCCTTCTAGAGGCCACCATCCAAGATGCCAAATTAAGCTCCAAATATCTCTCCCTTAACCCATCTTCCTCAGGCATTCTCTGCTCAGGACAGAATACATGATTTCCTTTTAGATAGGCTTGGCCTATCTCACTCTACCATGATGTATTTGGCAGAAAAAAAATAATGATAAAAGAAAAATACTCAGGGATGGTTACACATACCTATAATCCCAGCACTTGGGAATTACAGGCAGAATCACAAGTTTAAGGGAAGCTTGGGATACAGTTATATTTCCAGGCCAGTCTGGGTTACACAGTGAAATCTTGTCTCAGAGAGAGACAGAGACAGAGAGAGACAGAGACTGTTAAAGGATACACTATGGAAACAAAATATGGAGCGAGGATAAGAAGAATTACATAATTATATATTTTAGTCAAGGAAAATCTCCATGATCTCCTCTCCATAAGAAGACAAGCCAGGTGAACAAAGAACTGATATGGTAGAGCTGAGGGTTGAATACCTAACGGTGGAGCTCTGAGGGACAGGAAACAACTCAAGCAAAGGTCCTAAGATGGAAATATTCATGGCATGCTTAAAGTATATAGCAAGACAGCCAAGGTAGCTGAAACTGAGTGGCCAAGGGAAGATATGCAAAAGGACCAACTTGAGAGGAAGGTGGGACATATTTAAAATAAAGCCTTATATACTCTTCTTAAGAACTTGGCTCTTCCCTTGAGTTATATGGGAAGCAAGTGGACAGTTCAAAATAGCAAACACATGACTTGAGTAAGATTAAACAACGTCAATTTTAAGAACTGAAATTAGTAAACTCAAAAATAAGGGAGTGACTAGGTGGCTACAGCAACAATCTAGAGACCTTGGATCTTTTAGAAGCAGGGGAGAAAGAGACTAGCTTCATTCTAGAAGGAAGGGAAATGGAAAGCTAGAAGGAAGACTAAAATGATTGAACAGAGTTTTAAGCATAACTGGGCTTTAATTCACCAGATATGTCTGTGATAAATGGAATACAAATGAGGGAAAAATTACTGTACTGAAAAGGAGGGGGATGAGGAAGAGGAGGCGGTAGCTAGCAGTAGTGGCAGCAGCAGTGGCGGCAATATGAATTTTTGCCTGACTCTCCCCAACCCTTGAAGAGCAGTGGCCCTGTGGAACTTGTATCCATCTCAGCAGCAGTTTCCAGCAGACTATCTCAGGGTTTTTGAGGTTTTTTGTTTGTTTGTTTTTTGGTGGTACTAGGGCTTGAACTCAGAACCTCACTTGTTAGGCCAGCACTCTACTGCTTTACCACTTGAGCCACACCCCTATCCCTTTTTGCTTCCATTTATTCTCTAAATAGGATCTTGTGCTTTTTGTCCAAGGCACTTAGACCATAATTCTCCAACATTTACTTCCTAGTAGCTGGGGACCACAGACGTAAACCACCACAACTAGGCTTGTTTTTTGAGACAGGGTCTCACTAACTCTTTGCCTCCTTCTATTGGAGGATAGGATATAGACTCCCAAATGGTTAAGATTACAGAAATAACCTACCACACTCAGTCTAACTTTTCCATCTCTTAAAATCTCATTCACTTTCAAAGTTATTCCAGGCAAATCATGGCCACAATTCTCCACACAGCTCTGGTTTCTAGTCCTGCCCAAAGCTAAGACCTAGAAAAGCAAACAACCTAGAAAATCAGCAAGTACTGAGCTTCAACTAGAAACCAAGTAGCAGACATTTCTTCCCTCCAGATTCCTTTGGGAAGATTCTACATCTCCTAATATCTAGTTGTTATCACTGCCTTCTAGACCCAGTGTTTCTCTTTAAGAGGAAAAGAAAAACAGCACAGACAAGTCACAGAAGACGAACATTAAAGTCAAGCAGAGCATAAACTGAATCTTCTGCTTTTTTTCCTCTTTCTGACCTTCTAATGCTTCATCTGTTCCTCCTTTCCATAGCTAGAGACAGATCACAAAATGTATCTTACATTTCACATCTCATATGTTACTAAACAATTGTGTGTGATTGGCAAATTGAATCATATTTACAATGCTATATAAAGAAACTCCATGGTGAATAACCTTTTGCAAAAAGTAAACATCCTTGTAGAAGAGGCTGAAGCCATGTATATAGTTCTTAAGTGTCATTTACATATGATGCTCTTCCATCTGCAAAGCTCTTTACCAGGCACTCACAAGACATCCCAGCCTTTCTTTTTTTTTTTTTTTTTTGGGGGGGTCCGGTCGTGGGGCCTGAACTCTGGGCCTGGGCGCTGTCCCTCAGCTCTTCAGCTCAAGGCTACCGCTCTACCACTTGAGCCACAGTGCCACTTCTGGCTTTTTTCTTTTTGCTTATGTGGTGCTGAGGAATCAAACCCAGGGCCTCAGGCATGCAAGGCAAGCGCTCTACCACTGAGCCACCTCCCCAGCCCCATCCCAGCCTTTCTTTTCCCAAGAGATTGCTTTAAGAGGACCCAAAACAAATTATTTATTTTTAAAAAGAAGCTTCGAATAAAACCATCTTCCAGTTTAACCAATTCTAAAATATATTTTTGTCATATGTAAAAAGTTTCTGAAATCAGAACGTATACTAGTATGATGATGTCCTCCTATGCAATCCTATAAGCTATGGTGGCAATAAAGTACCATTGTCTCTAGATGCAAGCTATTCATATTTGTTGTCCTCTTCAGTTATATGCTTGACAGAACTACATGTGTTGAGTTTACAGCTATTTAGAATGTGTTTAAAGGGGGGCTGGGAAGGTGGCTCAGTGGTAGAGTGCTTTTCTTGCATGCATGAGGCCCTGGGTTCGATTCCTCAGCACCACATAAACAAAAAGAAAAAAGCAGGAAATGGCGCTGTGGCTCAAGTGGTAGAGTGCTAGCCTTGAGCTGAAGAGCTGAAGGACAGCGCCCAGGCCAGAGTTCAGGCCCCACGACCGGACCCCCCTCCCCAAAAAAAAGAATGTGTTTAAAGGGTTGCAATATGATTCAGTATTCAAATGAAAAGTGATTTCACATAAACAAAGGCATGGAAGCAGCGATAAGGTCTGAGCTCATTATTAGTGAAACAACTTCTTCTCACTAGAACAACATCCCCACTTCTACAGGTTCTTGTAAAATAACAACCATGTGTTAAGTAATGAAAAAACAGCACAACATACTTCATTAGACAGAGCCTTCCTTTTCTTTTTTTTTTTTATTGTGAAAATACCGTACACAGGAGTTACAATTACATGGGCAAGATAATGAGTACATTTCTTATCAAGCATTGTTGCTTCCTCTTTGTTTCCCCTTCCCATCCCTTCCCATACTCCCCCTACATCCCCCCACCCGATCCTCCCTCCCGCCCCCAGCCAAAGTTGTAAAGTTCGTTTTTTGATATAATGACTTATATATCTCCTTGCAATGGGTCCCCTGTATCCCTATTTAAACAATTTGTTTTTTCCCTTCCTCTCCACAAATTATACCAACACCAAATACAGTGGAAGCAGGGGTTATATCATGAGGGAGGGATATACAAAGCAACATAGAAATCATTTTATAAATGTTAGAAACAATTGCATGAAAGAAAAAAAAATATTTGAATACTTATTTTGGGATTCATTCCCCTAACATCAACTTATCTGACCTTTTCTGCTTGACTCAACATATACTAGTTATTGCAAATAAGGGAAACCATGGGACCTATGTTTCTTTGGTCCTGGCTTACTTCACTTAATACAATTTTTTCCAAGTTTTTCAATTTCCTAACAAATGGGGCAATGTCATTCTTTCTGATGATGGCATAGAATTCCATTGTGTATCAGAGCCTTCCTTTTCATTAGTATTATTTTCAAAAGTATATTCTATAAAAGTGGCTTAGATTCAATAGACACACAAAGTATGAAGCCTCTATACTGGGCCAACAAGTATACGAAGTGTCTTCCATCTATCAACTCTTTGCATTTGGATGGCAATGATGGATGTTAGTAGATAGTATTCCTTTTGTACAAATGTCCACCTGCCCAGGTCCAATAGCTAATGAGTCTGAGTAAGCAACAAGGTGTTTATTCTGCTCCTTATCTAGCTAGGCAAATTCCCATGATGCCAGAACATTTTGTCAAGAGTTTACAAGATCGGCTCCTGCTACTCCACCCCTCACTCAATTCTTCTCATTCAGTGATGAGAACAAGATGCTGGAGTTTATCCCTTAGGCTAATGACCAAATCGCCCGTCTGGCCTTGGGAAAGCCCTATCCTGACCATAACTAACCATCTTTTCTCTGCTTTTCAATTATCACCTTCCAAGATATATAAACCCAAAATGCAGGCCAGGTCTCTGGATTTTCTGCAATAGCCAAAGGCACAAATCTTCTTTATTTTGGAGAAACAATTGCAAAATCCTTTGTTCCACCTTTCTTATGACTTGGTCACCCAACTCAGCATGTGTTTCTATTGTCAGCGCCAAAAGAAACAAGAGTGGAACACACACACAAATCTACATACATGAAAGGAACCAAAGACCTTTATCTTCCTCAGGTCATGGTGGTTCATCCTTTAACAGGGGACAGCTGCAACATGACAAGTTGATTATCCAAGTTCAAAGGCTACTCAATAGGATGAATTTGAGATAAATGATGCAGGTGGGGCAAAAGACTAAATATCTAACAAGAAGAGGGGAAAAGCTTTAATTTCACAATTTTTGCTTTACTAGCCCACTACATTCTACTCAATAGAATAAAAGTCATGAAATACATTGTAAGTCCAATTTTTGTATCATCAAACTATGTTGGGCTAGGAATAGACAATGCCAAGGAGACTGAATTTCTTTTTTAGGGTGACATGTCTAGTAGGTTCAGTTTCAAATAGAATACAAACACATTAACATAAACATAAAACATAATAGCATCTTAAGATTCTTAGGAGAAAGGGGGTGAAATAAAAGCCATAAGGCATGGTTTAAATGGTGAGCAATGGTAGCAAGCCCTAAGTACCACCAACACTACCACAATAACAAAAAAAAAATTACTTGTTTGAGAGTTCACTTTGTTTGTGTACTACAATTTTCCATAGACAGAGGACTATTGTGTGCACAAGCTAATTCAGAAACATTACACACCAAGATTCTTATGTGCCATCAATATTAAATAAAAACTTAACCCATTACTAGATTTTGTTTACCTTTATAAAAAATTAAAAGACACTGTCTTGTCAGGGATATTATAATGGTTTCAACTGCACATTAATTCATGTTTACATTTCATCTCAAAGGCCAGTGGCTCAAAATCATATTTCTATACTCAAGTAAGAAAAGGAACTAGGTCAGGCAGCAGCCACCTTAGGCATACAAGGAAACACAGGTCTGAAATAATAGGACAGGGTGAGTAGAACTAGAAAGAAGCAACAACTATGACGATGGTGCCAAGATTTCAAACAAAGAATAGGAAAGTAAGGGGCAATAAAAGAGCCTGGAAAGCACCAGGAAAGGTGACACAGCGTATAGAAATGAAGAAGCTGACTGTGTATTTAATGCCTATAAGGGCAAGTCCAAGAAATCAGAAGAGATTTGCATGTACTTCAGGAGAAAAGTCCAGAGTAAACACAGATGTAGCTGATACCCCAAGAGAGAGTAGTTAAATCATGAAAACACTAAATCACCAAGAGAAAAAAAGCACACAAGGAGATGAAGAGAATCTATCAGAGGCCCAAACCTGAGATTGTAATCAATAGGAGGACACAGGAAGTGGAGTAAATATAGAAGGCAAAGATGCAATATGCTATAGGCAACACCTCCATAAACGATCACAGAATCAGTAAGCAGAAGTAGGCTGCTGGAATGGATGGTTTATTATCTTGGAGAAGAAATCAATATGGTAAAAAATTAAAGAGAGTAAAAAGAAGGCAGATAGATAGACAGATCAATAGATGGATAGACAGACAGACAGACCGACAGACAGATAGATAGATATGTGCATTCTTCTAATAAATCTTGAAGATATTATGGAAAAATGAATAAAACTGTAACTTGCTAGATAGCAGTATCACAACACAAAGAAAGAGAAAAGACTTCAAGCATATTAGGTACATGCATTATAAAAATCTGGAAATAAATGATCATTTTGTCAGTCTCCCCACACACAAACACCCACTTTCACTCTTTCTCTAAATGATAATCACTTTTCTAATATAGATTCAAAAAGAAGATTTACATTTCACTAAAAGTTCAATTCCAGGAGTTGAAATCATGACTATTCATTTTGAAATATACCATAAACTTTTATCAACATTTTACCCAAAAGATTATCTGCTAATTTTTGAAGCTTTTATAGCTCTTGTGGTCTAAGTTTGACACTATCACAAGTCATTTGAGAAAAATATACATGTACAAAAGGAAATTAAGCATGGTTAACTCTAGGTATGGACTGAAAATATCTGTAAAGTATTTACACTATGGTACTAAACAATCCTTAAAACTCGAATTCTAAAGATTTTTTATATGCATCAATGTTCTTGAATATCCAATGATTGGTATATGCTTTGTATTCCCCTAAAATGTTGCTTTTAATCATTAAATGGCGGGCAGATTTGTAGTTATAAAAAAATGGTTATGAAAGCAGCAAATACCTGAGGTACTCACAGCTGTGGAGTAGGGATTATGAGCTCCAGTATTTTCAGCCCAGCAGCCACATCCATAAAGAGCAGCCTAAGAAAAAGAATATAGGTATGTATACTATTGCAGAAATAGTAGATGCAATTATGATCTAAATACTCTCAGGAAAAAGTTCTCAACTTTCAACAGAAGACAAATGTCATATCCATTTAGTAAAGCCAGATTTACTAATGATGTATAGCAACAAGATGATAATATCAGAAGTTGTGTAAGAACTATTCAAACAATGGTTTCAACACTCTTGACATTGTTTTCTTCTACTTTGAGATAAACAATATTTACTCTGCTATGTCATAGGACACCTAACTTATTCAACCTAGCTGTAACATTGTTCACTGTGCAACCATCCAAAATCTCCCTCCCTCTGTTCTTCTCAGTCTCTGGTAATCCCATAGTATATACAAATCAAAATATTACACTATACCTCATAAATATCACAATTAAAGAAAATAGAAAATTAGTTTAAATAAATAAGTAAATAAATATTTTCAACCATTCAACTAAGCTTTTTTTAGTCTATAAGCAGTAGTTTGTGTTTTTTTTCTTTCCTTGAAAAACCTCTTCTTTTTTGCAATGTCTCTGTTGGTGATTCTTCTGGCACTTGAAATCAACATGCTAGCCTTAAAATAGTGGTTCTCTAACTATCTAGTAAGAACCCTGTTTCCTAAGATTCTCATTCAGTGCTGGCAGAGGACTGGGAGGACTAGGATGCAGGCAGTGCTCCTAATCACCTCTAGAAAACCTCGCTTCAGGAGATCTTTACATTGCCTCACTTAGCCAAACACAACAGGAAGAGCCAACACTCTGTACCTATGGGCCCAGTATATATTTGCCACCATGCTAGAGTCTATCGGATGAGAAGGAGGAAAAAAAGGTCTGTTCAAGCTAATCATTTTATTAAGTGGTGGAATAGACTTGTGTGTCTGAAACCACTAAGATCACAATAAGCTACTATGGTTAATATAAAAGATTATGACCACCATGCCTATTTGTTTCCAATCAAAACTTCTTGTCTTGGAAAGAAAAGAATCCTAACTAGTAACTTCACCACTCCAAAATTAGAAGCAGTTTGAAAAACCCTTGGCTAAATGTTATAGAGAAACATGGAAAGGCATAAGCAAGACTTCATTACCACTTGGTTAATAAAAATGAGAAACTGGGGGTCTGGGAAGGTGGCTCAGTGGTAGAGCACTTGCCTTGCATGCATGAGGCCCTGGGTTCGATTCCTCAGCACCACATAAGCAAAAACAAAAAGCCGGAAGTGGCGCTGTGGCTCAAGTGGTAGAGCGCTAGCCTTGAGCTGAAGAGCTGAGGGACAGCGCCCAGGCCCAGAGTTCAGGCCCCAGGACTGGAGCCAAAAAAAAAATTTAAAAAAATGAGAAACTGGGGAAAAAAAAACCCTAAATTCAATCTGTTGAGAATGATGAAAGGGATAACACTGATCAAGTCACATTGTATTCATAAACTGCTTTGTTATATGGCATTTCCTTTGTGCAACTACTGCTAAGATAATAAAAAAAAGTTAAGAAAAGAAATGGCTAAATGCGGTCTAACTGATAAATACATGGAATTCATAGCCAAGATATTCCCATAAGATATTTTTGAGGAGTTCACTTCTGAGGGCAGGAGAATACATTATTACTAAGTTGGCTAAATGTGGTCTAACTGATAAATACATGGAATTCATAGCCAAGATATTCCCATAAGATATTTTGAGTTCACTTCTGAGGGCGGGAGAATACATTATTACTAAGTTGGGAATATATTACATAAATTCTCTGGGGCAGAGGAACATATTACAAAGATTAGAAACAGCAACCACATAAGATTTCAGCTTTCTATGATACTCTATTTATTTTTTGTCTGTCATGGGGCTTGAACTCTGGGCCTGAGTGCTGTCCCTCAGCTCTTCAGCTCAAGGCTAACACTCTACCACTTGAGCTACAGAGTCACTTCCGGTTTTCTGGTGGTTTATTGGCGATAAGATGTTCCTGCCTGGGCTGGCTTTGAACCACAAGGACCTTAGGACTTACTGCCTCAGGAAAGGCAGGCAGGCAGGCAGGCAGGAAGGAAGGAAGGAAGGAAGGAAGGAAGGAAGGAAGGAAGGAAGGAAGGAAGGAAAGAAGGAAGGAAGGATGGAAGGGAGGGAGGGAGGGAGGAAGGAAGGGAGGGAAGGAGTGGGGAGGGGGGAGGGAGGGAGAAAGACACACACACACACACATACACACACACACACACACGTATTATGGTGCACACCTGTGGTACTAGCTATGCAGAAGATGGAAGGTAAGATGGAAGCCAGACCAGGCAAAACAAAGACTCAATCTGAAAACCCTAAAAAGTAAAAACGTGAGGAAACACGACTCAAGTAGTGGAGAGCTTGACTAGCAAGTTTAGGCCTTGAGTTTAATTTTCAGTATTTCCAAAAAGAAAAGACTATCCTGTAACATATACCTTAGTTTTGTGTCCAAATACTGCTGGTAATGGTAGAAACTAAAAGCCCTTCAGAAGTGACTCAACACTAAAACTGGCATACTTAGATGATCAGCCATTAAGTAGTACTCTGGGGACAGATGCCAAGTCAACTAGTGTCAAAGAACTTACAATCTTAGTGGAAGAGCCTCTCTCAGACATCTGTATATCATCTTCTCCACTCTCTACAAAATCTTGCTCAAGAAAACACACACACACACACACACACACACACACACACACACACACACGGATATCATAAAGCCAGAGGAAGTCCTCTTCCTAGGAAGAACATTGATGCTTATCATTTGTGTACTCTGTCTTCCTTTATGACATCCTCTTTTAATTTCATGACCTACACTTGTCTTCCTCCGGAAATTGGTTAGGATAAGATAGTCATAGTAAGATAAAACAAAGAATTGGAGCTTAGTCTCTCTTAACCACATCTTTGGGTAAAATAGAGCAACTTTAAGCAGGCTTTTAAAATAGTATTAGAAGCTTCTTTCTTTTGGCAGTGAAATTTTATTAAAGGAAATATCCAGTAGCAAAAGTAGCTTACACAAATGATATTTCTTAAACTTTCTCTGGGCCATTGTTTCCTTTTTTATAAAATGAGGATAATAAAAATACCCATCTAGGGTACTGTCATAGGACCACTTAACTTATTGCTCCTGATGCATACAGCAAATGCTTAATAAACCACAGGGGCAAATGTTATGATTATTAACTATGACATGTAGTGAAACACATTGTGTCATTTTATTTTGACAGGTTGGTAAAGTAGCTAGGATCCTCATTTTACATTTGTGAAGTCCACCTAAAGGGCAAATCAGGGAACATCACTGGGGGCTTCCATGAATCATTCAATGTTTCAAGTTTTGGCTAACTACCAAGACCAAAGCAACTGAGACATCAACTTTTATTCGAATGAGCATGACACAAAGCATTACAAGTTAGACATCATGTGTATGGCAAGATCCAAATATTGAGGGTTTATTTTCAACAAGAAAATACTTGTAGCTTCTTTAAAAGACTCTGAGAATGTCCAATTAAATTATTTATTCACTGAGCAAATATGTATTAAACCTATAGGTATGCCAAGTTGCTACATACTCAGGACACTTAGTGCATCAAATGTGTATTACTGCACTCTTGCTACAGACCTAAATATTGGAGAGAGGAAGGTAGACTGAAGATGATATTCAAGAGAACAGGGAATAAGCAATTTCAAATAAATTAGACACTCGCTGGTTTTCTTGAGTGTGTTGACGATCTGAAATCCTAGTTATTCTAACAAAACATCTAAAATACTTCATCAGAGCAGGATATAGAGTATTAAATGTTACTGTTGTTTGAATGGAGAAAATTGAAAGTGTAACTCTAAAATCATTTTCCTTCCTTAAAAAGCAAGCATAATTCTAGCAGAGGACCACAATAGCTCAATAGCTGTGCACATATGACCTTATAAAATGATGGTAATCAAAATGAACTAGAAGATATGTTAACAACATGTTTGTTTTTGTTATTGTTTTATTTGTTATTTCAGTGTATTGTATGCAGTTATCTCTTTTTTCTTCCTTTTGTCTATCTCCTGTTGTCTGTTTTTTATTTTGGTACCCTCTATCTTGTGTATAAGTTTATCTGAGTCAGGGATGGGTAGGGGAATCACAGAAATAGTGAGATAAAGACAAAGGGTGCACCAGTACAGCAGTGATACTCGCGAGCACTATGCTGGAAATGAACTTCACAACTTGTGGGGGAGGGGAGTCAAGGAGAAGGGAAAGTGGGAGAAAACAAGGGAGGGAGAAACAATGTTCAGCAAGAATTGTACTCATTTCCTTATTTATGTAACTGTAACCCCTCTATACATCATCTTTACAACAATAAATAAATAAATAAATAAAGCAGTAATATTGACAGGCAGTCTTTGTCCTAGAAAGTGATATTTACAAAAAAATTTACAGGGGCTGGGAAGATGGCTCAGTGGTAGAGCGCTTGCCTTGCATGCCTGAGGCCCTGGGTTTGATTCCTCAGCACCATATAAACAAAAAGAAAAAAAGCCAGAAGAGGCACTGTGGCTCAGGTGGTAGAGTGCTAGCCTTGAGCTGAAGAGCTGAGGGACAGCACCCAGGCCCAGAGTTCAGGCCCCACCACTGGACCCAAAAAAAAAAAATAGAAATCAAAAAAATACTAAATGTCTAGTCTCTGGCTTGTTGAAAGTAGTAAAACTAGGATTACTTGTTGATCATTAAGAATCCTATCACTATAAAATTTTTAATTTAAGACAGAATTCTGAAACCATATTTGGTTTATTTGTACTAGATAAATAATAATGGTGTTAGCCTGCATTGGTTTGCAGCCTTCATTGACTACAGGCTCATGTCTGTAATCCTAGCTACTTAGGAGGCTGAGATCTGAAGATCTCAGTTCAAAGCCAGCCTAGGCAGGAAGGTCCTTGTGACTGTTATCTATAATTAACCAGCAAAAAGTCAAAGTGGAGCTGTTGTTCAAGTAGTAGAACTCTAGACTTAAGCAAAAAAGCTCAAGGACAGCACACAGGCCCTGAGTTTAAACCCTAGCTCCACTTTCTCCCTCTCCCCACCCCCACATATACACATACAAAATCATTTTTCCCCCATATGGAAAAAAAAATCTGTAAGTAACTTAAAACCTGTGAGCTAGAATAGAAAACTTCATATTTAATTTTGAAATAAATGCTCACTTAAAAATCCACAATTCAGGAAGTGGTGCTGTGGCTCAAGTGGTAAAGTGCTCACCTGGAGCTGAAGAGCGCAGGGACAGCACCCAAGCCCAGAGTTCAAGCCCCACGATCGACAAAATAAATAAATAAATAAACATACACTTTATGTACAAGTTGTCATGTCGAAAACGAACTTTACAACTTTGGTGGCGGGGGGAGGATTGGGTGGGGGGGGCGAAGGGAGGCTGGGAAGGGGAAACAAAGGAGGAGGCTACAATGCTTGATAAGAAATGTACTCACTATCTTGCCCATGTAATTGTAACTCCTCTGTACAGTATTTCCACAATAAAAAAAAAAATCCACAATTCAGGGGCTGGGAAGGTGGCTCAGTGGTAGAGCACTTGCCTTGCATGCATGAGACCCTGGGTTCGATTCCTCAGCACCACATAAGCAGAAAAAGCAAGCCAGAAGTGGCACTGTGGCTCAAGTGGTAGATCACTAGCCTTGAGCTGAAGAGCTGAGGGACAGCTCCCAGGCCCAGAGTTCAGGCCCCACGACCGGACCCAAAAAAAAAAAAAAAAAATCCACAATTCAATGACACAGCTTACTTCCCCAACCAGTTAAAACAAAAATAAAGAATTAAAATCTACAACTACTCACCTGTCCCACTCTGCCTGGATGTTTCAAGGCTAATCCTCCACTGGAGACTGCAGCAGCAACGTTCCCTTCATGGTCCACAACTACAGCACCCACTGTGTCCAAAGTGCCTGCATCATTTTCCTATAGAGCAAAAGGGCCATGAATGTTCAACAGGCCTGATCTAAGACAATTGGGAATGACTGTGCAGGGTTTTTCAATACAATTATAACAGAACAGCTGAGTGTATTTTTAAATGCAATACTGAACAATATCCTAAAATTTTCTGTTCTCAAGTTGTCATTTTAATCCTGTGTAAGACAAAAAACTTTCCCTAGAAAAATCCTGAACACAGGGTGAACCATTGTTTTACTCTAATAATATTTTCTTGTTTTCCTCTAGTAAGATTAACATGGCCTTTTAAAAGAAAAAAAATGTTAATACAAATTACAGTACAGCAGGAATTGTTTGTGATTGGAAAAGTATAAAAGAAAAGATCTGTGGCATAAATAAGCCAAAAAATATATCCTACAATATACAATCTTCAGTGAGTAATATATTCAGCAGAATAAGAGAAGAGATTGTGATTTACAATCTTGTAGTATACCACACTATCATTTTCTCTCACAATTCCTTGATTGTGTATCACTTTATAGGATATTCCTTTCTTTGCTGTATTATTAATAAGCTTGCCAACTGTATGACTGAAAACTGTCTGTCCTGAGAGGCATCCTAATGCCTTTGCACCTTGTGTCAGGTCTTATGTGTTAAGACATTTTATTTTTAGTGACTATACATAGCTGTTCCTTACTGTAAAGGTTTCTGAATCACATAAGCCAGCAGGCAAACTACTGTATGAAAATCAAAGTTAACAGAAGGAGGGGAAAATATTTAATGACAATATACCCTTATACTTAAAAAGAGTAATGAATTAGTGTAGGTCTTTAGGTTAACAATAGTCATGAGTATTAGCAGACGCAGGCAAGTGCTTTTCAAGCCATGCCTTGGAAGCCCAGGCCTCAACCTTACTCCCACTCCATGCTGCATGAAAGAATCAGGGGCTTCCCCTCCACTGTGGCTTAGGTTTCACTTGTACTGACTGTCTTTACTTCTTAGCATGGCCCCAGAACTATGAGCTCTTGGGGCCATCTAAATTGAGTGGCGTAAAAGGGAGTTCTTAAAAATGAGGAACAGAATACAAACAAGACTTCTCCTTAAAACCACTTGGGGAAAAAAAAATCAGAGATCAAATACATCCTGAGAAATTTTACATTGAGTTTATTAGGAGAAGGTAATTACACCTATACACTAATATTTTTTGCTCTGAATTCTAACACCTTTTAAATATACTGAAACACCATGACAGTATTAACTTTGATTAAAAAAAAAAAAAAAGTAAATGACTAAAAGGAGTGTTATATTCCTAACCTCTCTTTTATCCATGCCTGGGGGAATCTCTTACCAAGGGATCTACATGGTTATATCCCAGAACATCATTGTTCTACTCATGGCAAAAGCCTAACTTCCAAGCTCCTATCCTGACCATAAATTCCCCGAGGAATGGGGTCTCCACTGTGTATCACTCTGCATACAGCAGATATTCTGGACACACTGATAATTGATTAAGATGATATGTATGTACTCATGGTTTCAAAACAAGTTACTGAATAAAGTAATGCAAGAGCTATGACTCTCCAGTTTCAGAACCAGTCTTCTACTTCCTTTTCTCAAAAGTGATTTTATGTAACTCTTGGGGCTGACACAAGAAAAACGCTAACAATAACCAGTTGTTTTCATTCATGTTGGATAAAGCAGTTATCTTTGTTGGTAGCTAAAATTAAGAATCAAAGTAAAGGGTTGTACAAAGAACAACCACACCTGGCATATGCCTGTAATCCCAGCTACTAAAGAGCAGAAGTAGGATCAAGATCCAAGCCTGCCCCAGGCAAAAGTGAGAGGCACTATCTGGAAAACATAAGCAAAAAGGGCTGGAGGTTCAGCTCAAGTAGTTCAGGACTTGCCAGAAGAGTCTAATCCTTAGTAAAAACAACAACAGCAACAACAAATAAAGGACTAGGAACCTAAGACTTTAATCCTAGCCTTTAATCATAACTACTCAGGAGGCTGAAATCTGAGAATCCTGTTTCCAAACCAGCCTGGGCAAGAAAATCAGAGATTTTTATCTTTTAACCATCAAAGAGCCAGAAGTGGAGCTGTGGCTCAAATGGTTGCGAGCTAGCATTAAGTCAAAAAGTTTAGGGACAGCACCCCATCCCTGAGTTTAAGCCCCAAGACTGGCGTGCGCATGCACGCACGCACGCGCGCGCACACACACACACACACACACACACACACACACACACACACACACACACACGGAGTGTTAAGGATTTTTCTGCCAAGGTTAGCTTTGAACCAAGATCCTCCAGGTCTCAGCCTCCTGTGTAGTTAGTTTTAAAGGAGTGAGCTATACCAGTGGCTTGGCTTCATGTTTGTTTTTTTGAAACAAACAACTTCCATACAATTAAACTCTGAATTTCTCTCAATTAAAAAAAAAGATTTTTTTTCAAAAAGGATTATTTTTTGGAAAATCATGATTTTACTGAGGATATATACCAACACATTGTCCCCTTATTCTTTGTTTTAAAGTTCTGGAAAACTTTTACATAACTTTTTCCCCAGCCCAGGTACAGGGGAATGTAAAATTATTATCTTTTTCTATCCTGATAAGGACAATTGTATTTGAAGAATAATCAAATTACAGCTTCCCTACTGTATCCATGGACCTTTGAATCAATAAATTAAAAAATTGTGTTTTATATAAATGTGTTTATATTTATATATGTATATTCTACATCTTCACTCAATGTTTTAATATCAGGACACATTGTAGGATGGTAAAATCAATAATATATGATTACTGAAGACAATAAGTTTTTTTCCTAAAGACAGAACTCAAGGGGCTGGGAAGGTGGCTCAGTGGTAGAGC
>NW_012267229.1:3046644-3047958 GCF_000151885.1 Dipodomys ordii | reverse complement strand
GGAAGGAAGGAAGGAAGGGAGGGAGGGAGGGAGGGAGGAAGGGAGGAAGGAAGGAAGGAAGGAAGGAAGAGAGGGAGGGAGGGAGGGAGGGAGGAAGGAAGGAAGGAAGGAAGGAAGGAAGGAAGGCAGGCAGGCAGGGTGAAAAGAAAAGAACAAAGGAAGGAAGGAAAGAAATCAAAGAAAGAAAGAAAAAAGGAAGAAAGACAAACAGGAAAGAAAGAGGAATGAAGGAAGGAAGGAAAAATCTCTTGAAACAAAGATACTTCCCACCAGAAAGTATACCTTTAACCTACTCCCTAACTCTGAAATAAATCAAGACACCATGTACCAATCGCTTATCTCATTAACATAACCTTTCCTTTGTACAGAATTATTCCAATATCATGTAGCTAAATACAGGAATAAACCTTGTAAATATAAGAACACATGTTGCAATTGGGAGTCTCATTGGATTATGCTAATAATTAAAGATAGAAATAACACTTTTAATAAAAGATATGCCAAGCTCTTACACTACACTTTTATTAAGTGTAAGAAATGGATGGACAAAGGGTGAACAATTGCAGCAATGGTACTCACTAGACACTTTGCTGTAAATAAACTATTCAACTTGTGGGTGGGGATGAGAGGGAAAAATTGGGAGAAAGCAAAGGAAGGGGTGATAGGTGACATTGTCCAAAAAGAAATGTACTCATTACCTGACTTATGAAACTATAACCCCTCTGTATAACACCTTTATACTAACAATAAAAAACACCAATGTAACTAGCATAACCTTCTAAATGTCTAATAGAAAAAGCAGATGACTTTTGCCCTATATGGTAGCACAACAATGCCCCCCTAAAGCTTTTTCTTCTTTCAGTATCTAAAAATACTCAAAGGACATAGGAATATTCCATGCACTTTCCCCCTGGAGCTAGGGGTTCTAGCCCAAGGTTTGATTCCTAGCACCAAAAGAAAAGAAGAAAATCATCCTTTGCTGACTAAAACTATAAACAACGATTCTTGTAAACAATGGTCAACATGTCTATTAGTTTTTTGTTTTGTTTTGTTTGTTTGTTTGTAATGGTCCGCAGGCCTGAGCTCGGAGACTGGGAGCAGTCCCTGAGCTTTTTTTTCTCAAGGCTAGCACTCTACCACCTGAGCCACAGCTCCACCTCTAACTTTTTACTGGTTAACTGGAGATAAGAATCACATGCACTTTCTGGCTGCATTGGCTTCAAACTGAGATCTTTAAATCTCAGCCTCATCAGCAGCTAGGATCTCAGGCATGAGCCAGTGGCACCCAGTTTAACATGTTTATTCTTTTTTTTT
>NW_012267229.1:3031713-3040369 GCF_000151885.1 Dipodomys ordii | reverse complement strand
GGCTGGGTTGGGCGGCCCCCGCCGGGTCGTTGCGATCGTGATTGGGTGGGTGGTCTGCTGACAGGTCCCTTTGTCGCGCTGCTGGTGCCGGGCGGCTTTGGTGGGATGGAGCCTCTCCGCTCCGGTGGAGAGTGAGGGGTGGGGGTGGGATCCTCGTGGAGAATCCCGGCTGGTAGGTTTCTCTGTTCCTGGCAATCCGCTGTTCTGCGAACCGGTACCTGGTGATCTGCAAGCGGCCCCCTGTGTCTCTGGTGCTCCGGCAGCCCCCGCTGGGCCGGCTGGCCAGCAGCCTGGTGCACTGCCGCGCGGCCAGTAAAGGTTGGGGGAGGGGTCTTCGCTCTTCTCTGTTCTGAAATTCTTCTTTTCCTCTCTTTCTTTTTTTATTTTCCACCTCTGGTTTTTCTCTGAGTGTTCGTCTTTTTGTTGTTGTCGGTCTCTTGGGGAGATTAAGCGTTGGAACTCAAACTCTGTTTTTGGTTGGAGAGAGCTGTGGCGTTTCCCTACTGCCCTGTCGCCATCTTGGTCCCCCCTTAACATGTCTATTCTTAAAACAGGCAAGTGGCGCTGTGGCTCAAGGGGTAGAGCCCTCGCCTTGAGCTGAAGACACAGGGACATGGCCCAAGCCCAGAGTTCAAGCCCCACGACTGACCAAAAAAAAAAAAAAAAAGCCTTAAAACAGTCATCTGTTGTTGCTGTTAGTGTTGCCATTTAACAGGAACGCTTTGGTCAGGCACAATGACTCATGCCTTTCATCCCAATTACTCAGGGAGGTGGAGACTGGGTGGATAGTGCTTCTGGGCCAACCCAGGCAAGAAGTTAGCAAGACTTTCATCTCCACGAATAAGCCAGGGCTGAAATTACAGCTACTCAGGAGGCAGAGGCAAGGAGGATTCACAATCCTCCGCTAGCCTGGGCAAAAAGTTTGATATCCTGTCTGAAAAATTAGCTGAAGTAAAAAGGCCTGGAGGAATGGCTTAAGTGGTACAGCTAAAGCCTAGCAAGCACAGATCCCGAGTTCAAATAACAGTACCTCCAACAGGGGGGTGGTGGAGGAGGGAAGGATGCCTTTGAAGTACTACAGACATTCCAAATATTTAAAACGAAGAATAAAATTTATGAAAATCTGTATTTATATCTTAAATTACTCAACAAAAGTTAATAATTTTCACTGTTATATTTAAGGTAGACAAGGGATTTCATATTATTAAAATTCTAACTTTTATACCATCTATACCATATGAAAGTTCCACAGGAACAATTACAAACACTTAAAGATACCTACGAACAAGGTTTTCCAAGTGGTCAATGTCTATCCATTGTTCTCAGATTTGCAACATTAGAGGTAGAAAGGAAAATGATCTTAATCCTGGTTTTTAAAACAATCTCTCAAATAAAGAATTGGTGATTTTTGTCTTCAAAATGGAACAATTTCAGAGCCTCGGTACATGGACAGTGAGATAAGGAAAAGATGATAACACAATAATAAAAATCACAAAACTTTTATGTAGCTTTAAATCATTCTTACTCATGTGCTGCTTAATTAATTATTATGTATCTTGTCAATCATATTAACCACTGAGTAAAGAAAACAAATGTAAGATATAGCAGAGTTGAAAAAAGTCAAGGATTTTAAAATTTCTGTCATGTTCCTTAGCATGACAAGAATTAGATCATTAAATTACATTCATCCTATTAAAATGCTTATACAATACATATCAAAGACTCCAGAATGCAGTTTTGAAATTCAGTGATAGATATATGCATTATGCCTTCCTATTTGTCTAAGATAAATGTTAATGTCAGTTATCTAACTTTTTTATTTTGGTCAGTTGTGGGGACTGAACTCTAGGCCTGGGCGCTGTCCCTGAGCTCTTCAGCTCAAGGTGAGCACTCTACCACTTGAGCCACAGCGCCACTTCTGGTTTTCTGGCAGTTAATTGGAGATGAATCTCAAGGACTTTCCTTGCGTTGGCTGGCTGTGAACTGCGATCCTCAGATCTCTGATTAGCTAAGATTATAGGCGTGCGCCACTGGCGCCCAGCTAGTTATCTAATTCTAAACCAACATTTGAAAAGTCTACATAGAATATAAAACTAGCCATCCTCCAACAACTAAAGATAAATTTATACATATGTATGTATACATGTATATGTTTTATATACTATGATATATCCAGATATATAACATAACTTTAAGAAATCAAAATAGGTAGTATTAGTTTCTGATAAGGAAGTATTTGTTGAATTAATTAAATTCAATAGACAATATTTTTCATCATTAAAATTTCAGCAAAAGCTTGTCCCTTCTTGTCCATTCCCTACTCCTTGCCTGAGATCTCCCCAGTAACAGCAGAAATTGCCATCTCTACCACACTTGTACTCCGTCATAGACAAATGTCACATCCAAACTCGTAATCCCCAACATACACAATATTAAAATTCCATCCATCCTCAACTCCTGCAGCCTGAGATAACTCCAAGAAAGTTTTCCTGAAATACTTATAAATACCAGGAGGTTTTTTGTGCCCTTAAACTCCTAGAACATGATGTTCTTCCCATACCAAGATCACATTAACTTGTTCTAAAATCTTTTGTGGCTTATCTTGCCCCTCATGCATCAGAAAACAACAAATAACAAATATCGTGAAATTAATGTTTTACTGGAATTCCATCGGCATCTCTAACATCAGACCCTCTGAAACAGCATCTTGCTCAATTGGTACACATGGTCTAAACTTAGCATACCTGGAGCAATTTTCCTGCTATGAAATCCTTGGCTGGTCTCCATAATAAGCACACTGAAGTCCAGATTAACTTCTCACAATAAAAGAGTGGTCTTTATTTCAGAAAGTGTTGTGTGTCCTTTGGTCTATAAACTGCTGTGGCACTAACCATTAAACATTAAGGCTCTCACTTTATCTACAAAGAAATTATGTCTGAGTTTGGTCACACATTCTACATTCAGTGTGTTATTTGGTAATACTTGTTTACCACCTTCTATCCACTAAGGTTATTTTTCAGTGGACTGGACTCTTTAATTTCTGACTAATTCTGCTTTCTTAAACTCCATGTTTTCTTGATGTCCTAAAGGACATCAAATAATATTCATAAGTAAGTAATATTCATACTGTAACTTTAATTTTGTTTTCTCCACTATAGTCAGTCATCACCATCTGGGAAATACATGAAATATATGAGAGAAGGAGAGAATCAAGTTTGTTTGAAATTTTAATTCATAGAGACATGTGTATCATACTACTTCATGGCAGAGATAGCATGACAAAGCTACCAATATACTAATAGGACATAAATTGAATACCTGGCCAAATCTTTAAAACACATAAATAAACAAGCTAAGACTTTGCTAATTAAATAAACAGCAACAACTCTCTTTATAAGAGCAGGCAACCTTTTTCAATTTAGTTGTCCAATTTAGCTCTTTCCAGGAACACCTGGCCATGGTCTGGACCTCTGGTCTTTCTTTCATTTTACGGCATACATTTACCTTCCCTGGATAAAATTACACTTTTTCTTTTAAATGCCAGAGCTCTGCTGGCCTTTGAACTATGTCTTAAAGCAGTGGGGAATAACAGATAAAGGACTAGAAGGTAACAGGACAATCTGGATTTTATTCCCACCAATGAAACACCGTGACAATTAGGATGGGTCACTTAACCTAATTTGAATTGGACCCGACCCTCTCCGCATAGAAGAGTATTATTTGATACTAATTTAATAGTATATTAAAAAGATGCTTTACTTGATGTGAAGTTTTTTAATATTTTTCTATTTGGTCATGAGCCATACATACAAAATTGTGAATTGCCATTCAAAATCATAAATATTTAATAAATAAATAAAGATAAGCATATTTGGAAGCAAAAAGGAAACAAAAATGCCTATGGACTCTTTCTCATTTTTGTGCCTCAACAGATTAAATCTTATTAGAGCCAATGATATTGGTTCATGACTGTAATACCAACACTCAAGAGGTTGAGAAATGAAGACCTTTAAAACCACATTTGACTATATAATAAGACTCCATCTCAGAAAAAGAGAAAATCTTACTGGAAAGTAAAGATGAATCAAAAAATTGAAGTAACAGAAAAGGAGTTAAGTAGATTCTAGGATACAAGTAATATATATTAAAAAAATCTAATGTCATTCAAATTCAGAGATACGTAATACTTAAAAGCCTGCATTAATGCAAATAGCCACCAGGATAGGTCCCATTCACATAGATTTCAAAACATACTTCTTATTAAGTACAGTTAGTACAAATAAAAGTAGCAAGATGGTCAGAGAGCACTCTGGCTTTTGACTTAATTTCTCTATAGGGAATTTTAGTTTGCTACATTCTGTGGACAGTTTAATCTTATCAACTGACATTTCCCCATTGAGAATTACAAAAAGCCAGAGTTGAGTTTGAAGAGCAAAGTGTAGTTTTATGTGCTATATATTGTTTTCTAATACCTTAAAATAGATCATATACTGCCAGTAAGTCTTAGTCTTCTCCTAGCCACCTCTTTCCTGCAGAAATCCTGTGGTGCAACCAAGCTCATCCATTTACAGGCCTCTGAACCTAAATCTTTCATCTTCTCTCCCCAGCTTAAATTCCTCCCTTTCCATGAACCCTGCCAAGAGAAACACAGCAAAACTAAGAGTGGCTTCTTTATCCAGTTCATTCTTGTTGCTCTCTTCAATAGTCTTACTACTTTAGTATAGTCTTACTATTTTAGTACATATCAAATGGCACTGTTTCCTTTGTTTGACTGTACTGAGCCCAATACATAAAAGGTAGGGCCTAAATGCCATATGTTTCCCAAAACCTTATTTATATTGTTTGGGTTTTTATGTGTAGGTATAAGTCCTAGGGCTTGAACTCAGGGCCTGGGCACTGACCTGGACTATTTTTGCTCAAGGCTAGCATTCTACCACTTGTGCCATAGCTCTACTTCTAGCTTTTCTAGTTAATAGGAAATAAGAGTCTCATGAACTTTCCTGCCTGGACTGACTTTGAACCGCGATCCTCAGATCTCAGCCTTCTGAGTGCAATTATATAGGATTATAAAGGCATGCTAACAGTACCCACCTTTATATACAGAGCTTTAAAAAAATATCCAATAATGATTTGCTGATGAGAATGTTAGGGGCAGGGGTTAAAAAATAAGAGGTATTGAATGAGGAAAGCTGAAGGTTGCATGAGGCCAGAACCTCTAGTGAAAACAGCACTCAAAGCCTATGTGTGGTTCTCAAGGTGATTTGCTGGTGAATTCCATATACCTGAGCACAATAAATAATAATAATAATAATATATACCTGAGCGCAATAAATAATAATAATGATAATAACTCTTCCTTGCCAAGCATTCTTGCTCACAGCTGAAATCCTAGCTACTCAGGAGGCTGAGATCTGAGGCTTGTGATTTGAAGCCAGCTTGGCAGGAAAATCCATGAGACTCTTACCTCCAGAAGTGGAATTGTACCTTAAGTGGTAGAGTGGTAGCCTTGAGCAAAACCTCAGGGACAGCATGCAGGCCCTGAGTTCAAGCCCCCAGATCAGCACAAAAAGGAAAAACAACAAAACAAAAAAGCACTTCTCCCTTCGGCTAATAATTGGAACACACTTACACATTCTAACACTTCTTCACAGAAAAGGTGACAATGCTTTAAAAATTAAAGATGTTCTCAACACTGCTTTAAAAAAAAAATCAAAAGCCCAATCATAAACTTGTGAGTTGTGCTGATAATCAAGCTTGCCCAATTACAAGGAAATTTACATTTCCATTGTACAGTATCACTATTGCTCCTTTGAAAACCACACATCCAAAATAACCATATGCTAGAAAATGGGGAGGAATTCTCGTCCCCTTGGAAAAGATGGTCTAGATGTACCTTTGTAAAACAGGCACATTTACCTGCATAATATGAGTCTCTTGGTCAAGTTTCAGTAGATGAGCATGCCCCCTTGTGGGCACTTCCTGACTCATGTTTACAGATTGGTCAATCAAGAGTATGATCAGGCATTCATTTCCCTCATTTACTTATTATTATATATTACCTTTAATAATACTGAAAAAAGTAATAGTTTTTAAAGCATTGCAGATAATAAACTCCATTTTCCACAAATAATGGTGAATTATTCAGCTGAATAAGCACCAATGTATCAGCATGCCAGAGACTACAAGTTTAATCAGTTTTTACAAGGGGAGCCTACATTGGGATCCAAGATAGCAAAGCTATCTTGACCCTCTTCAACTCTGTGAGTCCTAAGGAGTCACTGGGTATTGTTACTCACAGGCTCAGAATCTACAGGAATAGGTGGCTAGAATACAGAGCAAAAGCCATCCTGTCCTAGTCCTCTCTCACTGCAGGCAGCTCCAAATGAGGGTGGTGGCTCCTCAGGGCTTCATGGTGTGTAGTCTGCACAGTTCCCCCACCCTCCACACCAGTTTCTATCTTTTACCTCATCTGTGATTGCATACTTTGGTAAACTGAGAACTCATTGCTGGAACAAGGAAGTATACAAGTAAAAAAAGTGGTAGAGGGCCCTTAAAAGATAACCAGATAATACAATAAGAAATGACAGGAACAGACCCTAAGAAAGTGGATAACATGGCAGTAACTACCAAACGCTTCTCAGTTCTAACTCTCAGTATTAATGGACTTAACTCTCCAGTTAAATGACATAGACTGATTAGTTGGATCAAAAAGCAAGATCCAGGGATGAGAAGGTGGTTCAGTGGTAGAGCGCTTGCCTTGCATGCATAAGGCCCTATGGTTCGATTCCTCAGCACCACATAAATAGAAAAAGCCGGAAGTGGCGCTGTGGCTCAAGTGGTAGAGCACTAGCCTTGAGCTGAAGAGCTGAGGGACAGTGCCCAGGCCCAGAGTTCAGGCCCATGACCAACCAAAAAAAAAAAAAAAACAAGATCCATCTATCTGTCTTCAAGAGACACATCTTGCCCACAAAAACAAACATATTCTGAAAGTAAAAGGCTATAATAAAATTTATTAAGCAAATGGCCCCCATAAACAGGCCAGATTTGCAATGCTAATACCCAATAAAATACAATTTAAATTAAAATGAGTGAGAAGAGACAAAGAAAGACATTACATACAGGAGATATAACAATTCTAAATATCTATACACTAAATGCTGAAGCAACCAACTTAATTAAACAAATCCCACTTACCCTAAAAACACAAATAGACTCATACACATTGATGATGGTGACTTTAGCACATCACTGTCACCTTTGGATAGGTCAACACAGCAAAACCTCAACAGAGAAACCTCAGAACTAAACAAGTGCATAGACCAACTAGACTTAACAGACATCTACAGAACATTTCACCAAGCAGCATCAGAATATAGTCTTCTTAGCAGTGGATAGAACATTCTCCAAAACAGATCACATTTTAGGCCACAAATCAGTACAAATTCAGAAATATTTAAATTATTCCCTGTATTCTGTCACACCACAACAGAATAAAATTAGAGCTCAACACCAAAACCAACCATAGAAAATTCTCTAACTCATGGAGACTGAACAACACATTGATGAATGATCATTGGGTCACTGAAGAGATCAGAATGAAAATTCAAATGCTTATGAAATTTAAAAAATGAATGCACAAAATACCAACTCCTCTGGGACACAGCAAAGGCAGTACTCAGAGGAAAATTTATAGTTCTGAGTGCCGACACTAACAAATTGGAGAAATCTCAAATCAACAATTTAATGATGCACCTTAAGCTGTTGAAACAGAGGAAAAAGCCAAACCCCAAACATGGAAAAAGAATAATCAAAATTAAATCAGAAATAAATGAATTAAAGAAAAAGAAAAAAATAGAAAGAATCAACAAAGAGTTGGTTCCTTGAAAAAATTAACAAAATTGACAGACCTTTAGCAAATCTGATCAAAAAAAGAAGACAACATACACAAATAAGTAAAATTAGAGACAAGAACCAGAACATCACAACTGAAACAAGCAAGATCCAAAACATTATAAGGGAATAGTTTGAAAACTTTTATGTAATAGATTGGAGAATCTGGAATAAAGGGGAGAATTCCAAGCAAATATTGATATACCCAAACTAAACTAAAAAGATTTAAATCAACTAAATAGATCCAAATCAAGTAATGAAAGTAATATCAAGTAATCAAGCAATAAAAGACCTCCCATCCAAGAAAAGTCCAGGAACAGATAGATTCACAGCCGAATTCTATAAGGCCTTCTAAGGAGGATTTACTCAGATACTCATCAAATGCTTCAATGAAATTGAAAGGGAAGGATCACTACCAAACTCATTCTATAAAGCCAACTTAATCCTCATCCCAAAACCATCAAAGAAAAAGAACTATAGGCCCATCTCTTTATAAGCATCGGTGCAAAACTTCTTGATAAATTCTGGCCAACCAAATTCAACAACTAACCAAAAAAAAAAAAAAATCATACACTGTGATCAAAAGGGATTCATTCCAGGGATGTAAGGATGGTTTAATATGGGCTGGGAAGGTGGCTCAGTGGTAGAGCGCTTGCCTTCCATGCATAAGGCCCTGGGTTCGATTCCTCAGCACCACATAAGCAAAAAAGAAAAAAGCCAGAAGTGGCGCTGTGGCTCAAGTAGTAGATCACTAGCCTTGAGCTGA
>NW_012267229.1:3016419-3028098 GCF_000151885.1 Dipodomys ordii | reverse complement strand
TGAGTGCTGTCCTTGATCTCTTTAGCTTAAGGCTAGTGTGTGTGTGTGTATGTGTGTGTGTGTGTGTGTGTGTGAATTTGTGGTGCGTGTGTGTGTGTGTGTGTATGTGTGTGTGTGTGTGTGTGTGAATTTGTGGAGCTTGAACTCTGAACCTGAGTGCTGTCCTTGATCTTTTTAGCTTAAGGCTAGTGCTCTACCACTTTGAGCCACAGTGCCACTTCCAGTTTTCTGGTGGCTAATTGGAGATAAGATTCTCATAGAGCTGGGTGCAGGTGGCTCATGCCTGTAATCCTAGCTTCTCAGGAGGCTGAGATATGAGGATTGCAGCTCAAAGCCATCCCAAGCAGGAAAGTCTGTGAGATTTTTATCTCCAATTAACCACCATAAAACCAGAAGTGGTGATGTGACTAAAGTGGTAGAGCACTCTCCTTGAACTGAAGAGCTCAGGGACAGCCCAGGCTCAGAGTTCAAGCCCCACAACCGACAAAAAAAAACAAAAAGGAGTCTCATGGACTTTCCTGCCTGGGTTGGCTTTGAATCTTGATCCTCCTATCTCAGCCTCCTGAGCAGCTAGGGTTACAGGTGTAAGCCATGGGTGCCCAGAGGAAATCTTATATAATCATATGAAGACATATTTTAAAATTCTGATTTAGAATCTGATATTAATTCTTAACATCATGGCCTGAATCAATTCCCAAACAGAAATATTTCTGTAGTCTCAACGAAATTACTTTCCCTGGAAGTATTTTCTACAAGAAAAGGTACACTCTAGTGATTTGTACATTACATGTAAGATGAGCTGGGGCTATTTCAATGATAATTTTTTAAATGTTATATCCCTGCATCAATACTGTCAAATGCTAAAAATTAATGGGTGCTTTATGCTAAAAATGAGGAAAGAGTTATTAGCTGACAATCCTTGATGCCATCTCATAACAAGCACTCTGGAAAATCACAGGTTATTTTCATTATAAAATAAAACCAGTTAAGATGTTCTAGCACTGACTTTCTGTCTCAATTTTATCTATATCTTTAAGATTTTATAAACTTAAGGTCAATCTTTACAAAAGACTTGTTGAAAAACTCCAACCTACTAGTTATTGAATCATTATAAAAACTTAGAAAGTTTTCCTAAACAGGCGGAAAAAAATCCTGCAACTGTTCAGCCATCAAGGGATGAAAGTGTGGGGCTTAGACACTGTTGAATCGATACAAAATACAGCAAACCAAACATTTGAAGAGATAGTGAAAAGAAATTTGATCATCAGATTCCATAACCTTCATGAATGCATTAAGTAGTAATAGATTTAATTAAGTTGTTGGCCTACCTAATTGATTTAAATGTAAAGTTTATAAGCTTGCCTAGTAATCAGAATAGTCATATATGAAGTTAATATAACTTTAACCTGTAATTCAAAGAAATTATTTCAAACAGAAGATAATCACTGAAAGAATTTTCCATTTTATGGGGGAAAAATGTCATATATACCTCTTTATGTAAAAGAGAAATGAAAGAAGTTTCCTCCTTCTGTTTACTAGTATACCCACATACCAACCATCTTCTTGAGAAACACAAGACACAAGATAAAGCAAAGTAAATTTCTCAAAAAAAGTAATGACTTCTTTCCCTGCACACATAGGCACAGGCATGTACACAAATACAAATGGAACAATCTGACCAAAGCATGTTGTTTTTGTGCATTTATTTTCTTTGATCTTAACCTACCTCTCACCCAAAAAATACAGTGATTTAGTATGATACAGTTAAGCGTTTACATAATAATTTCAAGATGGTGGATAAAAGGGGGAAATGTTACCCACAATATACTTCAAAAGAATAGAATATATTTATATGAAGCGCACAAAGCAAGGCCCAACATTTCCTTTCTGAAACATGTGGCCAATTTGATGTCCCAATGTGGTGGCTAAAGAACGCAAAATTAAAAGTTGTAGCATCTCTTTAGAGTGGTTTTGAACACATAAAATAATGTAAAAGCACCAAAATCATTGCAAATTTTTTTAAATTGCTTATTAGAAATTGAAGAATGAAAAAATTTTACACAATGGAAACGATCTGATTAGCTTTCATTTCACTATCCTAAGTACTGTTTTATTGAAAAACCAATGAAATCAATTGAAAACTTAAATTACTTCATAAAAATGGAGAAAAAAAAATAACTATGTATACTGAACTGGCAAGTCAGTTATTTAAAAAAAAGATGGAAACTATTTAAGCAATATGCTTGTGAAAAAATAGAGAAGAAAATAAAAAGCTTGAAACATCAAAAATGTTGAGATCAAATACTACCCCCAACCTCATTTAATACTCTAAGAATAAAAATATTTTCCAGTCATATGCAAAGCTAGATGTTTAAAATTGATATTTTTAACATCTAGATTATGATGTGTATTGAGTCAGTTTGTTTTCTAAATGTGACTGTCTCCTATTTTGTTGTTGTTGTTATTGGCCATGCGTGCCGTCCCTATGCCCTTGTTTGAGGTTATTGCTCCACCATTTTGAGCCATAGCCCCACTTCCAGTTTTCTGGTGGTTAAATGTAGATAAGAGTCTCATGGACTTTCCTGCCCAGGCTGGCTTTGAACTACAATCTGCAGATTTCAGCCTCATCTTGAGCAGCTAGAATTAAAGGTTTAAGACACTAGCACCAGGCCAACAGTCTCTTCTTTTACCAGTGAACTCTCAGTCATAAAGCAATTCAGGCAGCAACAGCAATTTGCCAATGAGTTAATTACAAAGGAAGCTTCCTCCTCCAAAAATGATAAAAGCCAACAGTAGTACAACTATTCTACTCTTTTTCTGACAGAACAAAGCAAAAACTAAATTTAAAACAAGTAAACATTTCCTCACACTTACCACAAGAACTAAAGTTATTGGGTTTGTGGCTCAAGTGATAGAATGCCTGCCTCACAAGTGACATCAAACCCCAGTACCACCAGAATTTTCTTTTATTAAAGAAAGTGAGGCTGCATATGTTAATTATTCACTAATTTAAAAGAATAAATTGGTTATGGCACTAACTCTTGATCTCACTTCTCTATCACCAAACCATTGACAATACTTCTCAATACTTTTCCCTGATCAACCTACAGAGAAAATGTGCCTATCTAGATCAACTATCTCCAGGGACCAATCTAGTGACCACTCCTCTATCCACTTAGCTATCTTCTCAGCAGCATTTGGTACAAACAATGCTTCTCTCAGAAGGACTCTTTATTTAGCTTCCTAGAAAGTTTTTCTAATTGTGCCTCTGCCTTACTTGCTGCTCCTTGTTTTTTCTTTGTTGGTCTCTTTACTCAACCTCTTTCCAAAAAAGTTTTAAAATCTGTGAGATACAGAAATATTTCTTTGCACAAACATCCTAAAGTGATGTCACAAAAAAGTATAAAAATTACACAGCAGTTTTATTCATAATAACAAAAAGCTGAAAATAACCAAATCATCATCAGAACAATGGATAAATACATCACAGTGTTTATATTAGTAAATGTTATTTAGTGATTAAAAATAAGCTAATGATACAATGTCTCAAAAACATTTTGTGAAAGAAGGCAGCAGAAAAGAGTACATTCTACATTAGAGAGGAATACAAAACATCTGTGGTGATAAAGACTGGGTGGGGAATGTCTGCACAAAGAGGTTAGGAACTAACTGGAGGAAGCATCAAAGATCTGAAAATATTCTATATTTATACAAGAGTTTGGATTACATGGGTATACACATTTATGAAAACTGACAAGAATGTTCACTGTATGTAGATTTTATTACTTTTTATTTTCTAGTCTGAATCTTTTGTTGTTGTTGTTGTTGGTTTGGTTTGGTTTTGGTTTGTTTTTTTTTTTGGGGGGGGGATGGGGAAGGGATCATGGGGTTTGAACTCTGGGCCTGGGCATTATCCCTGAGCTCTTCAGCTCAAGGCAAGCACTCTACCTCTTGAGCCACAGTACCACTTCCGGTTTTCTGGTGGTTAGTTGGAGATAAGAGTCTCCTGGACTTTGCCTGGGCTGGCTTTGAATCATGAGCCTCAGATCTCAACCTCTTGAGTAGTTAGGATTACAGGTGTGAGCCACCAGCGCCTGGCTAGTCTGAATCTTTTGATCTTCTGCCTCAGCCTCCTGGGTGCTGGAGAATTATATGTGTGCACCACAATAACCAGTTTATCGCATTTTATTCTTGGCAGTACTAGAATTTGAACTTAAGGCCTCACCCTTGCTTAGATGGCCTGCCACTGGAGCCATACCACAGACCTTTTTTGCTGTGTTGTTGGTTTTTTGGGTTTGTTTTTTTTTTTGGAGAAGTTCTTACATTTTGCCTGAGTCAGCTAGACCATGCTCCTAGTTACACCTCCAAATAGCTGAGATAACAGGTGTATGTCACCACTATACTCATCTTATTAGTTAAAATGAAGGACTTAGTAACTATTTTTTTTTCTTTTTGCTTAGGCTAATCTCATACTGCCATTTTTCTAATATTTACTTCTAAGTAGTGTAGATTACAGGTATGAGCCACCATTCTCACGCTCATCATTTTTTAAAAGTCAAAAGTTTTAAATTTTTTCACCCAAGTATCAGGATACATAAACAGACCCACACTACTATCTACTTTCATCAAGATCCACATATTAAGTTGTTTATTTGCTTCCTACATGCCTACTCTTGTACAGCAGAAAAATTAAAAAGATTTGGACCAAACTGGTAAATTATAACATGAGCCAACATAACAAGAAAATATCTCACTATGAGAGATCATCAAAATTATAAAAGAGCCGGGCGCTGGTGGCTCACGCCTGTAATCCTAGCTACTCAGGAGGCTGAGATCTGAGGATCGCGGTTCAAAGCCAGCCCAGGCGGGAGAGACCATAAGACTCCTATCTCCAATAAACCACCAGAAAACCGGAAGTGGCGCTGTAGCTCAAGTGTAGAGCGCTCGCCTTGAGCTGAAGAGCTGAGGGACAGCGCCCAGGCCCAGAGTTCACGCCCCCGGCCGGCCAAAAAAAAAAAAAAAAAACAAAAAAAAATTATAAAAGAAAGCATTGACTACAATGGAATATAAGAACCATTGTAGAAGAAATCATCAATACACTGTATTAGTGAAATATTAAGGTGTATCAATAAAATGTGGTCAGAAAAATCTCAAAACATAGGCTAAAGAAAAAGTTTTCAACTTCTTTTTAACTTCAAAAGCATCTTAAGGAATACCATACATGGACAAATAATGGCACACTGACATGTAAAGGGCAAACAAACAATGCAGCAGAAAAAGGAACAGTGATACATATCATAAAGAATCTATATGAGGAACCATGCTTACAACCCTGTAATCATAGTTACCCAGGAGTCTGAGGTCTAAGGATTGTGGCTCAAAGCCAGCCCAAGCAGGAAAGTCAGTAAGACTCTTATCTCCAATTACAACAAAAAAGTTAGAACTGGAGCTGTGGCTCTCGTGGTAGAATATTAGCGATAAGCACAAAAAGCTCAGGGACAGCACTCCAGTTGAGCTGAAGCCATAGGACCCACATAAAAAACAAAAAAAATAATCTATGACTCCATGTATATTTCCTTATACTTACACTCTATCCAAAACAGCTATGTTAAGAATCACTGTCTATAACTGCAAAGACTAAACCAGTAGCCAAAACCAAATGTAGCTACTGAGAAAGAAAAATGAAGCAAGAGGAAATGAGAAGCTGAATTTCAAGTTTAATTGAATTAATTTGAAAATATTCAAGTATTGTTTTAGTTTTAATATATTTTAGTATGCTTAGAATCTATTTTTTCAACAGTTCATTTTTATGAAATATAAATGAAGATCAAATATATCCAATAAAAATCTATCATTATAATTTAATGTAAAAAAGTCAAGTGGGTTTAAAGCTTAATAACAAAAAATATAAAACACTATCAATTTTTCAGCTGACTATATTTCAAAGTATATTTTGGATTCACTGATTTAAATAAAATACATCATCATTAATGTGGCGCTAGGGTCATGACTCAATAGCTCTGACTTCAAACTCCACCATCACCCACCAAAAATAACAAATAGATAAATTTACTTTTTTGCAATGTAGTTACTGAAAAGCTTAAAAAATACATGGGACAGGTGTCATTTTTCTACCGAATAAGTACTGTTCTAAAACTTCTATATCTAAATGTGGTTTACAATATCATTATTATACATTAATATTTCAAATAACTCCTGACCTTTTCGCTTGATTGTCTTCTTTTCTTTAGTTGAATGAAATCTGTTTCCACCTTTTCTGCCAGTTCTAGTTTCCTCTTGTTCCTTTTAAATGCAGCTAAACTGAATCCTGAAAAAGAAACATTAACAATAACATTTGAGAATCGGAGGGGCAATAAAGTAAATAAAATATCAGGAAAATCCTTCCCAGACAAAATCCATAAGAAAACTGCACTAAGGGTTTTTTAAAGTCCTTTCAATGTGCCCACACAGAGTAAGGAATAACAATAATGTAAGGATTTTTAAAAATCCAGAAAAAACAACTGAGCTGGGAAGGTGGCTCAGTGGTAGAGTGCTTGCCTTGCATGCATAAGGCCTTGGGTTCTATTCCTCAGCACCACATAAGCAGAAAAAGCCGGAAGTTGCACTGTGGCTCAAGTGGTAGAGAGCTACCCTTGAGCTGAAGAACTGAGGGACAGCACCCAGGCCCAAAGTTCAGGCCTCATGACTGACAAAAAAAAAACCTGAGACAAATGTTCCTAATGAAAAGCACCTACTTATTTAATTCACCTCCAATTCTGGTTTCATAGCTCTATGCATAGGGACAAAGATGAAATCTGGGAGAAATGTAGCATTAAAAAAATATATTAGATGGCGCTGTGGCTCAAGTGGTAGAGCGCAAGCCTTGAGTTGAAGAGCTGAGGGACAGAGCCTAGGCCCAGAGTTCAGGCCCCAAAACCAACAAAAAAAAAAACAAAAACAAAAAACAAAAACATAACTATGTTATATTTTCATTTTGTTATTTTATTTCACTATTCATTTCTCTATTTTAACTAACTATAAGGATATGAAACATCCCTTTGTTTTTTAAAAAATAATAGAGATTATCCACAAAAACACAATGGAATCTCAAAAGTTGATATGTTAAAAGGAAAACAAACCACTAAATACAATGAAACAACAAAGATATGTTTCAGCCTCATTTTAAGATGCAAGGATTAAAAATAAATCAAAACTAAGGGCATTCAGCCAGGTGCCAGAAACACACACCTATAACCCTTGTTATTAAGAAGGCTGAGCATAGTGATTCAAAGTCAGCTTGGGAAGCAAAGTCCACGAGACCCTTATTTCCAACCCCTATCAAAAAAACAGAAGTGGAGCTTTGACTCAAGTTGTAGAGAATTAGCCTTAAGCAAAAAAGTAAAGAATAGTACCCGGGCCCTAAAGAAAATTTCATATTATCTGTGCAACTTGAAAAAAAAATAGTGATTTCACTGTGTCAGTGCTTAAGGTCTCCACTTACAATTTCAAATACTCCCTGAAACACACACACACCTTAATTCACTAGGACCTCAAAGTATTCTCATATTTTAATCACCATAGTTTTAAAAGAAATACTTGTAAAACACTTCAGAAACTACTAAGAAAAAAATCCAACCAGATATCAGAAAGTATATTCTAATTTGCAAAAACCTTGTAATAAAACATAAAACATGAAAAATAAAGGGAAAGTATTTGAAATATAACTAAGGAGGAAACTGATAAAATGATGAGGAAGATGTGAAGACAACGCAAACAGGCTTCCAAATTCACTATACAAATTTGTTTTATGTTATTATACCTATAAAACATTATGATTGCAGATAAGATGCTTATTATATATCTCTGCTATAATTATAGACTATTATTTCTATTAATTATATGTATTTAGCAAACATTTCAAAACTTGATTTATGAATTTTAACAGCCACTTAGACCCACTTAGACAATTTAGAATGTACCACTGATGTTTAGTTTTCTTATAATAGCAGACTGTTTTTCAGAACAATTCTCTCACTACTTAGGAAGCTAAGAGCTGAGGATCATGATCATACACCAGCCCAGACAGCAAAGTCCTCTTATCACCAGTTAACCACCAGAAAGCCAAAAATGACACTGTGGTTCAAAATGCTAGAGTGCTAGCCTTGACGGAAAAAGCTCAGGGATGGCACCCAGGCCCTGAGTTCAAGCCCTAAGACCAAAAAACAGAAAATACAACTTTTAAAGCACTAAAGATCTAATGTATACCTTTAAAGCATTGAAAACCTTAACATAATGTACCCAGCTAAATGCTGGAAGATAAGCCAAGGAGTAGAGCTACTAAGGCTCTGCACATCTGCCAACACTAGCACCCTGTGTTTCATTAAATACTAAGAGAAAATATAAGTCTAGGGCAGAGTAAAGGTAGAAAGATTTATAGGAGATCATTTCCACAATAATCTAGAATTTTAAAGGGCTACTATTCTAACAGAAAGAGTAACAGAGCTAAATGAGTATCTCTCCCTTCACCTCAATAGCTACTACATGCAAGCAAAATTTCTCCAAATCATAACAGAGTTTGAGAGGAGGAGGATAAAAAGGGCAAGGAGAAGAATTAAAGAAAAGAGGACTGAGCAGAAAGAAGTATTTCTGAGAAAAGTTTCCTCCAACGGAGCCACTGCTTGGACTTGCAAACATATACACAGTAAAGTTCCAAGAGGAAAAGAAAACAAAAAAGAAGAGTGAATTTGAATAAATAACAGCAGAAAATTTGCAAAACAAGATGAAAATCATAAATATAAGCATAGAAGAGACTCGACAAACTCCAAGTAGAAAAACCTAAGAGACATACCCTATGGCACATTATAATCAGCCTTCAAAGCACTTTGACAACCATCCGCCTGCATTGTGCTTGCGGCAATGCCAATAACACGTATGGTCTACACTCTCAGAATCATAAATGTCAACTACTTAGAACTGAATCTACACCACCACTGGTACTTGACTCAGCATGGCCTCAGAACATATCTCTCCATACCTATGACATGGCATACTGGGGTCACTGCAATCCAAACTCACCTCCAAGAAGCCTGAATTCATGAATTCCCAGTAGCCTTACCCCAACAAACTCCTACTGTTAAACCAAGGGCTCACTTGCTGTCATTGCTTAAACTGATTATTGCCCAACAAATCATAAGAAAGTTGTATTTCTATCATATTCAGAACCAAAGCTAAACTACCTACACAATTGCTGCTCTACAACCATCTAAACAAAGTCATTCATGATGTAAACTGCTCTAGAATTTCACTAAATGCATAAAAACTCAGGAAAGTGGAACACTGAAAAGGAACACAATAATTTTCCAGTAACAGCCCTAATTAAAGGAAGTCTGTGAATTCCAAAGTATCTTAAGTAGTCTTGGTGAGGTTGACTCTTACTATATTATAGGGAATACGTTCTGGTGGTCTCTGGCATAGCAGGATGAATATAACTAACAATAATTAGTATAGATCTTCAAGTAGAAAGGAGAACTCTGAGTGGGCTCACCATTATATACTAATTAGCCTTATTAGATCATCACCTACTATAAATATGAATCAAAATACCATATTCAGCACAACTATGTTCACTGCAGCATTATTTACCATAGCTAAGATATGGAACCAAGCCAGATGCCCCACAGTAAATGAATGGAACAAAAAAATGTGGTATATATACACAATGGAATTCTGTGCTTCCATCAGAATGGCATTGCCCCATTTGTAAGGAAATGAAAGACTTGGAAAAATTCATATGACGTAAAGTAAGCCAGAAACATAAGCTCCATAGTTTCTCTCATTTGTAATAATTAATATATGTCTAGTCCTAGCAGAGGATCACAATAGCTCAATAGCTATGTACATATAAAATGATAATAATCAAAATAAACTCCAAGATATGGAAACAAGAAGATTTTTCTTTGTTGTTGCTGTTTTTAATGTACTGTGTGAAATTATTTCTTTTTTCTTTTGTTTTGTTTTTTTTTCCTCCCTTTGGTTTATCCCCTGTTGTCACTGTTTTTTATTTTGTTACCCTGTGTCTTGTATATACACTTATCTGATTTGGGGAAGGGAAGGCAAACTATAAAATGGTGAGACAAAAGACAAAGGGTGAACCAATGCAACACTGGTACTCATAAGACACTATGTTGGAAATGAACTTTACAACTTGCAGGGGTGGGGAACGAGTTGGAAAGAGAGAAAGTAGGGAAAAAAACAAGGGAGGGGATAAAAATGTTCGACAAGAAATGTACTCATTAACTTACATATGTAACTGTAACTCCTCTGTACATTACCTTTACAATAAAATTAAATTTTTTAAATCATTATGTTTAATGGCAGGCAGTACTTAGAAAACTATATTGTTTAATTTCAAAAACTAGTGGGTAAATGTAAATGGAAGGCAATGTAAAAAAAATCATTAAACTTCATAGATATATACATAAATGTCCATTCAAATTATTTAAGTGATAAACATGTTCAAATAATCTTCTCTTATAATAGGTACTTGCTTATTTAAATATTCATTGTGTAAATATAATACTTTCTATTACATTATATGATATATACAATAGTATTTTATTATTGTATTATTTGTATTATATTTAGTAATAACATGCATTTGTAGAGCACATGTTCCATCTCATGGTATGAAGGAACAGTAAGACTAGGATACATGTTGATAATAATCACAAAATATAAAAAAAAGAAAACTTTTAAAGGAAAGTAAAAACAATTTAAAGGTGAAGAAATAATGGTAGATTTGCTGGATTTGCCAGGTGCTGATGGCTCACACCTGTAATCCTAGCCACTCAAGAGGCTGAGTTTTTTGTTTTGTTTTGTTTTTATTGTGAAAATACCGTACAGAGGATTTACAATTACATGGGCAAGGTAGAGTCTAAGATTTGAGGTTCATGGTTCAATCTGGGCAGGAAAGTCCATGAAATTTTTATCTCCTATTAACCAACAGAAAGTCAGAAGTGAAGCTGTGGCTAAAAGTGGTAGAGTGCTAGCCTTGAGCAGAACCGCTCAGGGACAGTGACCAGACCCTGAGTTCAAGCCCCACAACTGACCAAAAAAAGAAGTGATAGAGTTAGCAGAGAAAGAAAAGAAATACACTAAGTATGCTAAGAACAACATTCATGTACTTTCCCCAAAAGACACTCCTCATACTACTAAATGCACAGAAGACAGAACTCAAGTAGGATGTTAAAGATGTTCTAGCATGGGACAAGGAATTTAGAATATAAAAGCAGCTAGATTGCTTCCTGAAGCAATCTTAGAGATGTATAAGCTACAAAATCTATCTAAACATTCTTCAAATCCTAGATCTGTAGAGAAATCCTGATCATAGAGACTAAAAGAGTCCATAGAGATAAATAAGAAAAACAGCACCTGAAAAGCTGGTAGACATTTTGGTAAGTGTCTACTATATAAAAATCATAGGATAGGAGCTGGGAAGGTGGCTCAGCAGTAGAGTGCTTGCCTTGCATGCATGAGGCCCTGGGTTCGATTCCTCAGCACCACATAAGCAGAAAAGGCTGGAAGTGGCGCTGTGGTTCCAGTGGTAGAGCGCTAGCCTTGAGCTGAAGAGCTAAGGGACAGCGCCCAGGCCCAGAGTTCAGGCCCCATGACCAGCAAAAA
>NW_012267229.1:2998329-3016369 GCF_000151885.1 Dipodomys ordii | reverse complement strand
AAAAAAAAAAAAAAAAAAAAAAAAAAATCATAGGATAAAGTTTGAATCTTCCAGTGAAAACCAAGAAATCCCCAATTTCAGCAGGGTAGGCTGAAACCCTATGACTAAGAGAAAAGTACATATGCCTCCTTTAACAAAACCTCAAAACAAGCTGTAACAAAAAAGATGATCTGCAAATAATTTAATTATATGCTATAACAAATCTCAATATTCTTCAAAGAAAAATAAATATATAACCTCAAAGACATTATCATCTACAACACTGTAGTTTGTGGTCTAAAAAATTATATACAGCACACAGCAAAACAAGAAACTGTGATACAGAATTTTAAAATAAGAAAAACAAATGTTTAAATGTGTATAATGGGTAAGACATGGGGAATTTTAAGGTAACATGAAAACTGTAAGAAAAGAAAAAGGAAAACAGAATCAAAAACACAAATGCTATATTTTGTGTGGGAGACAGAGACAATGAATTCAGGGCCTGGGTGCTATACTTGAGCTATTTTACTCAAAGCTAACACTCTTAACACTTGAGCCACAGCTCCACTACTAAGCTTTTGTTAGATAATTGGAGATAAGAATGTAATGGACTTTCCCTCCTAGACTGGCTTCAACCTTCAATCTTTAGCCTCCTGAATAGCTAGGACCACAGGCCAGATAAAATGCAATGGTTTTAAGACTTTTACAAAGGATTAATACTATACTTTTAAAAGATGTTTACACAAAATTAATATATTGGACACAAGAAGAAAAGATGGGTAAATTTGAAGAAAATTCAACAAAAAATTATACAAAGTAAGATCGTTAACTTGATTGGGCCATGGGGTATCCAGATATTAGTTAAACATTGGAACTGTTGCAGTGAGTATTTCTTAAACAAGATTGCATGTTACAAAAGCATATTACTTTCCCCAACAGAGTTGTGCCTGTCAGTAAAGGAAAAATTTTTCCTGCCTAAATGACTTTAAACTAAAACATCTACTTTTCCCTGCTTTCATACAGAAACATCAGCTTTTCCTAAATATTGGGGATGTCTGTCTTCAGGATGAGATTATAGGTGACTCTGTCTCCAGCTTGTTGAATGACCTTACAGATCTTGAGATTCATCAATCTCCATAATTTTATCAATCAGTTCTTTATGATTCATTTATTTTCTTTAAACAGTTTTTATATGAGATGACAAAAACTGAAGATGTGAAAATGGCTAGTGGTTGCATAACACTGTGAATACACCTCATACAAATGAATGACACACTTTAAAATGTCTAAGATGGCAAAAGTTATGTTAGATATTTTATGTTTTAAAAAAATGGCAGAAAAAATGTTCTAACCGAGAAAAATCTACCCCTGTAGAATTCTATATCCAGCAAAAATGTTATCTTAAAACTAGACACAAAATAAGCTGGGCATTGTTAACATATACCTATCATCCTAGCAACTGAGGAGACTGAGACTTCAAGGGCCACAGTTCAAAGCCCACTCAAGAAGAAAAGTCTGTCAGACTCCATGTCCATAGCTCACATGGTAGAACATCATCTGAGAGCAAGTAAGGCTCTGCTTATAAACCAGGTTTCAACACAAAAGAAAAAAAAAGAAGGGGCTGGGAAGGAGGCTCAGTGGTAGAGTGCTTGCTTTGCATGCATGAGGCCCTAGGTTTGATTCCTCAACACCATAAAGTAGAAAAGGCCAGAAGTGGCGCTGTGGCTCAAGTGGTAGAGCACTAGCCTTGGGCTGAAGAGATGAGGGACAGTGCCTAGGCCCAGAATTCAGACCCCACAACCAACAAAAGAAAAGAAAAGAAAGAGAAAGAGAGAAAGAAAGAAAAAAAGCAGGCAAAATGAGGCACTTTTTCAGAGAATGACAAGAGCCTGTGAGAACACAAACCTACACTATCAGAACTGTTAAAGTAAATTGGAAATTTCAGACCAAAAGCAATGGTATTGTCATCAAATTTTTCAGTAATAGGAATGTTCTGCATCAGAAATACAAATCTGAATGAAGGAATAAAATATCAAGTATAAATGAATTAAATGTAAAATAATTCTACAAAAAATCTTGCAAGTCTGATCAACTTATTTAGGATAAATTTCAGGACATTCTAAAATATTTTGGAGTTCTTAACTGAAAAGTCTGTACATTATACTCCCTCCAAAAGATAATCTAGTATAAAATATATCACTAACCAAAATACAAACTAATTTTTATTGAGGATTAGATAAGTGGCCTAACATAGGCATTTCTTTTTATATTCCTTTCATCTATGTAATAGTTGTAATTTTTCATTTCAATTTCCTAAAAGGTTATTACCATTTGTTTTTGCAAAAAGCAGATTTATATATCACTTCAAATACCTTATTTATTCAGGGAACATGTCTTTTTGATTGGTTAATTAACTCATAAGATTATCTATATTATATTTGTTAATTTAAAAAATGAATCATCAAAAATATCTTTGTCGCTGGGCACCAGTTGCTCAGAAGGCTATGATCTAAAGATCATGTGTAGCCCAGCAGCCCTGGCAAGAAAGTCTGTGAATCTCCAATTAACCACCAGAAAACTGGAAGTGGTGCTGTGATTCAAAGTGGTAAAGTTCTAGCCTTGAATAAAAGAGCTCAGGAGCAGCACCACCCAGACCCTGAGTCCAAGCCCAATGGGGGGAAAAAGTCATTCTGTAAAATCTAGTCATAACCATCATACATCTTTTATATAAATGCTCTAAAGGAATTGAGAATAAATATATGAGTTTATCTCCATAACCTAATAAAACCCTGCCAAAAAGAAATTAAGAGGAAAAAAGAGTCGTATGTAGAGAATGCAAACTTAGGATGATACTGATGATAAGAGCAATATAGGCACAATCTTAGAAAATAAAATAATGAATTGATAAATAGTAATTAATTAAGCAGAAAAGAAATGAACCCTACTATCTATTATACAAAATACCACAAATTCCTGCCAAATAAACCTAAAAATTGTTTGAAAGAGATGACATCTTGTAGCTCTGAAAATGAGAGTGGACTTAAAAAAAGAAAATCTTGTAGAAACTATGAATGAGGAATATCTATGCCCAATCCTCAATTCATGCTTGCAGGAGAAAAAAAAAATGAAGTTTAATCTAGAGAATGGATCAGGCCAAAATTTAGTTAATATCAGGCAATCACTGATGACAGGTATTAGGTGCCCTACTGAAAAGAGAAGTTTACATAAAAGTCTGAAAAAGAAATATAAGGAGCTAAATGTGTAATACAGAAGAGAGGGCTTACTAGCATGCAAGAGGGAGAGAGAAAAGGAAGGAACAAAGGAAAGGAAGATTAGTTTTCCACATATTTTGCTTCTTATGTCAATAGAATAATGGCTATTACCCAGCCAGAGATGGGCAGCCGGATAGACAGAAAATTTTAAGTGGAGAAACACACCTAAGAGAGTCCTCCAACAGAAAAACACATAGAGTTCACAGAAAGCTTGACAATGGCTTTTAAGTGCCTTACTTATAAATATGAAAACAGATGGCCACTAGATTGTGAAGAAAATTTGTCAATGTACATTAGAGTCCACAACAAAATAAAAAGAATGCAGAATCAGCAGGTGAGAACAAACAACAAACCGCAGTACCTAATAAAAATAAGTAAAAATACTGTGCTCTTGACTTAAGAATTGTATGCTAAACTGGGTGGCTGATGGCTCACGCTTGTAATCCTAGCAACTCAGGAGGCTAAGATCTGAGCATCACAGTTCAAAGCCAGCCTAGACAGAAAAGTCTGTGATACTTTTATTTCCAATTAACCACCAGAAACCCAGAAGTGACACTGTAGCTCAAAGTGGTAGAGTGCAAGGCTTGAGCAAAAAGAGCTCAGGAACAATGCCCAGGCCTAGAGTTCAAACAAAATTTGTATGCATGTGTGTGCACGTACACGTACATCTCAGAGCACATGCTGGTACTAGGGTTTGAACTTAGGCACTCCTGCTCTTCCTTGGCCTTTGCTCAGGCTGACACTTGGCCACTTGAGCCACAAGACACTTCCCAGGATGCCAGCTTAAAAAAAAGATAATCAGTGATGGAGCTCCAGAAATTAAATATTTTAAAACCAAAATTAAATATTTGTAAAATAATAGCAATTAGAAAAACAAAATATGGAGAACAAAATTACTTCCCAAATCTTGCTTTATTTCCCCCAAACTAAAGCACATGATTTTCCAAAAAAAAAAAAAGAGTACCAGCATAAAGAATGAAAGGAAAGAAAAAAAAAAGCACAGGAAGATAATTCATGCAATAAGCAAAACATAGGAATTAAGAGCTTCCTTCCAGAGACAAAGTACACAAGAACTGAGAGCCTTGCAAAACTGGAAAGAGAAGACTTTCTTCAAAAACTTAAGGGAAAATAATTTCCAGTCTCATGTATAACAAATAGGGAATAAAACAAGAAAGAGAAACACACAAGCTTCATGAAACCAAGAATATGATACTGGAGAGAGGCAAAGGGAATCCCCAAGGTAAAAGTGAGGTCAAGTCCAGGGATGACAGCTAAGCCACAGATCTAGTAAGGGTGGACCGAGGCAGGGGAGAGGGGGAGGAGGTGCTTGGGGGGGGGGGGGGGGGCCTGGAAGATAGCTTGATATTTTTTTTTGCCTGATGCATAAAATGCACTAGAAACATTTTAGGGCAGAAATAGTAATAGGACTGAGAATTTATAATACTCTTTTACACATACACACACACACACACACACACACACACTTCTTTCCAACTCCCCTATGTTGCAATATTCAGCTACAATATTTGTGGGACCAATGAAATAAAATCATAGCTTATATCTTTTAATATAGCTTGGTTTCTTAGATTTAATGATTCACTCTTCCATTTGATTAAGGTAGACTCAAATTACTCTGGTAATAAACTTTCACTTAAAAAGCAGTAAGTAGGCCAGGTGTCAGTGGGTCACATCTGTAATGTAGCTAATCAAGAGGCTGAGATCTGAGGATGGTGTGAACCACCTGCCAATCTGGGCAGGAAAGTCTGTAGGACTCCTATCTCCGACTAAGCACCAGAAAAGCCAGATATGGCTCTGTGGCTCTAGTTGTAGAGCACTGGCCTTGAGCAAAAAAGCTCCGGGACAGCGCCCTGACCCCACGTTCAAGCCTTACAACAAACAAACAAAAAAAAAAAAGTCAAATGATCTTTATTGTTCTATCAAGCTGTGTAGACCACCAACAAGAACAGCAGAAAAATTACTAGGAGAATGCCAAGACCACTTTAGAAAATTATGAGCAATCAAATGTCATTTATGCCACTTAAGCTGGGATGACTTTTTTTATTCAGCTACAGATACTGAAGGTAAGGGTCTCGCAGAAAAAGAAAGAAAGAAAGAAAGAAAACACCACCCAAAATTCCAACAAAATAAAATGTTTCCATTTCCTGGGATTAGTTTTTGATAGATAATATTTTAGATGTTCAGAGGAGAAATAATATTTTAAATGTTCAGAGGAGTTACATCTTTTTTAAAAAAAATCATTAAATTTAATCATTATCAGACATAAGTCTTGACAAGAATTTATAGTTACTTTGTAACATTTCATTATAAAAATTTATGATGATTTACCAAAAATCCTCAAGATATTTATACGTGTTTGTTTGTTTTGGCCAATATTAGGGTTTGAATACAGGGTTCCATATCTGCTCAGCTTGCTTTCTTGGCAAGCTATTTACCACTTGAGCCATACCCCCAATCCTGCTTCTGGCTGGTCATTTTGGAGATGAACACTTGGACTTCAGTTCAGTCTAGCCTCAGACCATGATTCTCTGGATCTCACCAGGATTACAAACTTGAGTCACTGTCCTGGTTTGGGATTACTTATTCTTAATAATGTTCATTGATTTCACAATAAAAAGAATATATATATATATATATATATATATATATATATATATATATATAATGTTCATTGAGCATTCTTCTACATAAATTGTCATCTATATCTCCAATAGCATGTTACTAGAAGCAGAACAAATTTAAAGATTGTGATATATACTGTTGTGCAGATAGTAAAATCTCTGCCGAGTTACATTTATTTGAACCTACAATGTACTATGTTCATATCACTACATAACATCCATAGTAACAAAGTATAGTTAGCCCTTTCACAAGTTAAAATGGAACAAGTTTAATAATACTTCTATAAAGGAATAAAAAGCAACAAAAGACTCAAGAATATTTCTCAAATATTGTATTATATGGGCCATAAAAGATACAACATAAGAATTTCAAGTGTGTATTTCATAGAACTTAATGTCTGAAGTTTTTACTCACTGGTGGTCATGATGTTAGGAGGGCAAGAGGGAATCCCGTGATCCACTGCCCATCTGTAGGCACCTTCTCCAACTAAAAAGCTAACAACAGAAATAATTATTCTTTTAAAAATGAACAGGGTCACCTTCTACATAGTCAGTAAAGTAATACAAGTAAGATCATATAGCATCTGAAAGAAATCTTACATAGAGATATAATTCTAGAGTTAGCTCAAAATAAGATGGCTACATGCTCAGATTTTATTTGAAATTTTCCTTATAATATTTGTCGAATAAAATTTGGAAAAAAATACAATAGAAAGCAAAAATAGTTGACCTCCCAGAGGAATATGTCAAGATTTATCTTACATCAATAGGATTCTGAATTTATTACACAAGATCTATTTAATCAGGGTGAGGCTAAGGTAAAGTGAACTGCTTCAAATACAGAGTTCTTGCTGAATAGAATAACTGAATCCATTCAAAGTAAGATGTACATATATCAATATGTATGCATACTCCAACATAAGAATATATGCTTATATTTTTAAGCTTCAGTGCAACAAGAATATATGCATAACCCTCTGAGTCATTTTTACTATTGTGAATAAGTACTATGGTATATATATCAAAAGCAAAGTTAAAGCCCTAAACTAGAAGTTTTAATATAACAATATGGCATACTATGAAACACTCATATTTCATAAGGGATAATTAACAACCTGTTTCCTAAGTAACTTGAAGCACATATTAATGGTAAGCAGTGATTATAATAATCAATCATTAATCTTCTTCCATTGCCAGCTACTTAAAAAGATTTCAGCCAGCTAGTAATGGATTCCTTGAATTTGTGCCTGCTTGTGAGTTTTTACTATTTTTGTTTCTGTTATTCTAATCATTCAAACACTAAAAACTCAAGAGTAATGCATATTAAATGTCTTATGATCTAACTATCAATAAGACCAGTAACAAACTGGCAAAATAAAAATATAGGCAGACATTCAGAAATATAATGGTTCCAATGAGAAACAAAACGTTTAGTTCCAATAATTTGTGTTTTTAATAAACATAAATGTAGGAACAGAAAAAGCATTGAAAAGGTAGAGTAGAGAAAGCCTGTTGGCTTAGCTGGACACAAGTGTCTCACGCCTATGATCCTAGCTACTCAGGAGACTGAGTTCTGAGGATCCTGGTTCAAAGCCTGAACAACAAAGTCCGTAAGACTCTTATCTCCAATTAACCACCTAAAAAGCCAGAAGTGAAGCTGTGGCTCAATTAGTAGACCACCAGAATTAAGTGAAAAAGCTTAGGGAAAGCATTCAGGACCTAAATTCAAGCCTGCCCTAGGACTGGCACACACATGTGCACACACACACACACATACACACACACACACACGCACAGAGAGAGAGAGAATAAATAACTTTATTTCTGCAAGCCTCAATTTAAAAAAAAAACTCTAAAATATTCCGAAAATAGAAAAGTTTTTCCTAGCTAGAGGCATGGCTCATGTGGTAGAATACTTGTCCAGAAAGTACAAGGCCCTAAGTTCAAACCACAGTACTGCTCCTCAAAACAATTTCTTAATTATATATAAGTTATCTACTGCAAAAAAATAAATCAAAAATGGAAGGAAAAACTGGAAGAGAGTGAAGGAAGGAGTGACATTGTCCGAAAAGAACTGTACCTGACCTATTATAATTGCAACCCCTTTGTACATAATCTTATAATAACAATAAAAAATTTAGAAAAAAAATCTACCATATAAAATCCTAATGTTCCTAAAATAGGAACATGTAGATCTGAGTTGTTCTGGTAGCATTGTTAGTCATTTGTTCTTCTAGGAAAAAACTTGATTAAAATAATAAACTTCTCTTAATGTGAAGATGTAAAAGATGCCAAAAAAGTAGACTCAATGATCAAGATAAAAGAGTTTGAAGATGCATCTTTCTTATATTCTCAGCATTGATTAGTCATTTAAATGTAATCCTCATATCTGGAATCTGACATTTTACCTAATATTCTCTTTTATTTTTTCCTCACTTCATCATTCATAAATATAATTATAAATAAAATTAATTTTATACAATCTAACTATGAAAATTTTTAAATATTTTAGTCTTTCACAGAAAGGCAAATATTTGGATGTCATTTAAGTATATTATAAACACACTAAATGTATGATCTTTTCTTACTACAAAAAATATTGTCTAAAATTGTCTAACAGTTATCAACACAAAATGTCATATAACTTTTAATATCATTTTAGCACACATTGTTGCTAAAAATTATACTAAAAATCATTTTTTAAAAACCACTTTCTCCAAAACTAAATTCAATACCAACTTAAAATTTTCTCAAGCCTTCTTCTGACTCTTCAAAGAGAAACCTTTTTTCAGTTTATGAGTACTATGGATCTTGAACAATATCACTATTTTCATCATTCTCACCACCCTTCAATAATAATGGCAATCTTTTTCCTCAAACTCATAAAATTTCATGTCATGATTACTCTTTACCAGAAATCTAAAAGCTCGCAAATTGATCTGATTCTCATCCTCTCCCTAGTTCATCTCGTATTCTTCTTGCCTCCGTGGTACTTCATTCTAACCTCTTAGAAAATCATTCCAAGAAGCTCTTGCTGTAAGGGGGTCGAAATAATCTCATGAGGGAGAGGGGATGAATAAATCTTAAGCTAGGACAATGCCTAAAGCACAACAAACATTTTTCAAGATAATAGATTTTTATTTAACAAAATACTTCACATTTCCTACATTAAAGGACAGTATTTTCCTTGTGTTATTTTTATCTTAAATTTTACATTAAATTAGGTCTAACATGTTTTAAGCAAATCAACAAAATTCTGCTAAGACCAACCCTGAAGTGGCATAACAAACTCTTGAGAACTGGGAATGTGGCTCAGTGGTAGAGTGCTTGCCTAGCATGTGTGAAGCCCTGGGTTTGATTCCTCATTACCACATAAACAGAAAAAGCCAGAAGAGGCTCTAAGACTCAAGTGTTAAGAGTGCTAGCCTTGAGTAAGAAGCTCAGGAGCAGTTCCCAGGCCATGAGTTCAAGCCCTAGGACTAGCAAAAGAAAAACAAAAAATCTCTTGAATACTGTTGCAAGTGCCTGCAAAGCAAAACACATGGAACAGGCTATTTGGATAAAAGTAGGAGTGTGCATTATGGACAATCCATTTTCAAAGAACCTTGTTTCTGTATCACTATAAATGTGCAATTCAGTGATTCAATATATCTCCAGAATTCTCAGGGACTCCATCATTAAAGTGTATTACATGTAGAAGAAAATAACAATATTTTTAATTTAAAAACTAATTCCTATTAATTTCTTATCCCAATAAAATTTTTAAAAGACAAATTAGGCTATGATTATTTAAAGCTTACAGCCATATAAGACATAAATAATAAAGTTTGTGATGCACTTGCAATATATGAAGTGTAACATTAAATAATAAAAACTCTTACTATTATTCCTTAATTTCACTAAATTCCTCTAATTCCTTGTACAGAAATTTTCAAAAAAAATGTCTCAACTAGCTTATTGGTTAGGAGTAACTTCTACCTCAGGATGGCTTCTCTGCTTCTTGAATATCTGGGATTACAACTGTGAGCCACTGCACCCAGCCTTTGTTTGTTTGCTTGCTTCTTTCTTTCTTTGTTTTTCAACTATCACATTTATATAGCAAACTTCCAAGTATGTGAGAAATTTTGACTTCTGAACATCATGGAGTAATAGAACCAATGAGAAAAACAACAAAGAAAATATATACTTTTTAAAAAGCAGTTTTAGACATTAAACATCAGAGGACAGTCATCTTTGAGAAAAAGGAAACAATATAAATCTTGCCTTACTGAAATAATTGGGTTCATTACTAAGAGAGTTTCTAGATCATTCCACAGGATCCCAGCAGTGTCTGGGTTGGCCAAACCTGGGCAATCAGAGAAGCCACAGTGACCAGAATTCACAGGAATAAGTACCAGAGAAAAGAGAGCTGCTTAGAAAGAGGACCTGAGAGATATGCACAGAGAACTCTTCTACTCTTCAGTTAAGTGGAGTTCAGAACATACATAAAAGAAAATCATCCAAAACAAATAACTTGACAGTTCTAAAGAAAATAGCCCCCATGTTCAAATAGAACCAGGAGTTGTCAAAATAAAGAGTTCTGGAAGCTAGAAAAAAAAAAATCCTCCTTCCAGTTGCATTACCTCACTAACCTCGTGTGACAAAATTTAAAGCAAGTTCAGAAAGATCCCAACTGTTTTTAAATAACAGCCATATCTACTTCAAGAACATAGTCATTACAATAAAAACTATACAGTATTCCAAAAGGTAAAATATACCGTATCTGAAATGTAATAAAAATTACTAAGCACACAAAAATCAGAAAAATGAAATATACAATGAGTAAATCAGCCAGAACATCCTAGAAATAACAATCATTATAAAATGGTAAGCAATTATTTTTGTGTTTCATTTCCATTTTTGCAGTACTAGGAATCGAGCCCAGGCCTTCTACATGTTTGGTAAGACCTCTACGACTGAGCTATATCTGCAGGCCTAAAATTTAAAAAATAAATTAAAAATTAAAAAAAGTTGTAACTTCACTCATAAGCTGGCAGATTAGCCATATTTAAAAATATATATGTAAGCCTTTTTTAAAAGATAAGTAAGCCTTTTTATTGTCAGTCACTTTTGGTGACACTGGGGTTTGAACTCAGGGACTTGTGCTTGCCTACACAATCACGCTACCATACTGAGCCACACCTCCAGTTTGAAGCACACTTTTTAAAAAATGCAAACCAAACTTCTGGAAATAAAGACAAAAATGTCAGAAATAAAAAATAAACTGGATATGATTTGCAAGTAACTATAGATATTGCAGAAAAATAATTAGTTAAAATTTAAACCATAGCAATAGAAACTTCAAAATGAAACAAAAGGAATTTAAAAAGCAAACAAATCATCAGTGATCTGTAGAACTACTACAAGATGTTCCTTAACTTATAATGGGGTTATATCCTGATAAAATCGCAGTAATTGAGGATAGCCTATCCCTCCCTTTCCTCTCCATCTCTGTCTTATGCAACCTCTCCCCCATCATACTTCCAATGTGAGGACACAGCAAGAAGGCAGCCATCTGCAAGACAAGAAAAAAAGCCCTTACCAGAAACCAAATAGGCTAGAACTTCCCAACCTCTAGGTCTGTGAGATATAAATGTCTACTGTTAAAGCCACTCAACATAAGGTATTCTATCATGGCAGCTGGAGCAAATTTATATTAATATTAATCCATGTTATATGCAAATGTACTCTATTTTTAATGCCATAAGGTATCTAATAAGATGACTAGAAAGCAATTTATTTAACCATTCATTCATGGATATTTAGGTGCTTACAGTTTAATAATCTACAAGCAATATTTTATACTACATATCTTTACTTTTCAGTATTTTTCCGAAGGAAGAAGCAAGAATTTATTCAAATATTTCCCACTATATAGTCCACTGTCTCAACACAATTTACTTAATATATCATGCTTTTCACTAAAACTACTTTGAGATGACATTATTACTATCGATCAAATTTTCTTATATTTAGAAAACTTATGGTCTTGCAATTCTATCCTAGAGATCTCTTATTTTTAGTGAGATAAAGGACAACATTGTAAATTACTAGTGCCAAATAACAGGTTCAACAAGATTATTTACAATGTTCAATGTGCTTTTATTCTGAGAAATGTTTCAAATCAATTACTTCAGTTGGACTCCAACATGTAAGATACTTTTAAAATTTAGCAGTAACATAATCCCAATTGGGCAACCAGCAACAGCAAAATCTTCTCAAGAATCAACTACAAAGCTAAAACTTAACTCTGACCTCCTAGGCTTTAATCCACAAGATTCTATTCCATCTGGAAGTTTATCAAATGTACAAAATGTTCCAAGATCACAGAAGAAAGTATGTCTTATTCTCAAAGGCATGCTACTGCTGGCGCACACCCAACAGCCATAGTCTTCTGTGGATTGAACAACTTTCAAACACTGCATGCACCAAAGACCAAAGACACAAGAAAAGTCAAGATGAGCAAAGTGGTTACCAGGGAGGAATTCTTCCAGCTGAAAGCTTGCCCTTCTGTCCTTCACACAACAGTCTGTTTGCAACTGAGACTGGGTTCTTGATTCCTAGAAATAAATTGTCAGAAAAAGAAATAAAAAAATACCTTCAAATTTTCTTTTTTTGGGGGGTGGGGGGGGGTCCGGTTGTGGGGCCTGAACTCTGGGCCTGGGCGCTGTCCCTCAGCTCTGCAGCTCAAGGCTAGCGCTCTACCACTTGAGCCACAGCGCCACTTCTGGCTTTTTTCTTTTTTGCTTATGTGGTGCTGAGGAATTGAACCCAGGGCCTCAGGCATACAAGGCAAGCGCTCTACCACTGAGACACCTTCCCAGCCCCCTTCAAATTTTCATTCAAAAAAACAAATTTAAAACCTCTTAGAAATGTTTTCACTTTCAAAGTATATGAATGTCTAGTAGCCTCCAGAAAAGAATATGTGTGTATGTTCATTTTGCCCCATGTTACAGCAGCAAAAATTGAGTTTTAAATGCTATTTTTAATGCCACAAGGTAGCTAATAAAATGACTAGAAAGCAATTTATTTAACCATTCATTCATGGATATTTAGGTGCTGACAGTTTTATAGTCTACAAGCAGTATTTTATACTACATATCTTTACTTTTCAGTATTTTTCCAAAGGATGAGGCAAGAATTTAATCAAATATTTCCTACTATATACACTGCCTCACAACACAATTTCCTAAATATATCGTGCTTTTCCCTAAAACTAATTTGAGGTGATATTATTACTATCGATCAAATTTTCTTATTTATAGAAAACTTAATGGTCTTGTAATTCTATCCTAGAGATCTTTTATTTTTAGTGAGATAAAGGCGAAAGCATTGTCAATTATTAGTGCCAAATAACAGGTTCAACAAGATTATTTACAATTTATTTAAATTAAAATTTATTAATCTTCAAAAGGATTTCTATCACACATGACAAACTTATTCAATGGGGAAAAAGGGACAACTTTGAAAGAAAAATTAAGAGGTCTTAACCTAGTGTAGTAGCACACGTAGTAGTCACAGCAGTTAGAATGTTGAAGCAGAAAGATCATGAGTTCTAGGACAGCCTAGGCAACATACTGCATTCTAGACCAACGTGAGTTATGAAGCAAGACCATGTCTCAATTTTTTAAAAAAGAAAAACAAACAACAAAACACCATTTTTTATTCAAAACTACTAATAACTAAAAGTGTAGCCTGGGTACAAAAAAGACAAATACACCAATGGAACAGAATAAAATTAAAGTGTGTATTTAGATGTTTATTATTTATATGTAATATAAATAGGTAAGAATAGACTACACAAAAGACAGAAAAATAGAGTATAATGTATAGGAGTTAGACTATGTTATAACTATACTAGCCATCACTTTAATCCTTTTCTTTTTTATTATTATTTTTTATTGTGAAAATACTGTACATAGGGGTTACAATTACATGGGCAAGATAATGAGTACATTTCTTATCAAGCATTGTAGTCTCCTCCTTTGTTTCCCCTTCCCATCCTTTCCCCTCCTCCCTCCACCCCCCAACTCAATCCTCCCCCACCCACCAAAGTTGTAAAGTTCATTTTTTCACACAACAACTAGTACATCTCATTGTTGCAATGGATCCACCAACTGCAAATTCTCCCTTTGTCACTTGATCTACAAAGATGTATACAATCCCCCTTTTTTAAAATTTTTATTTATTTTTTATTGTGAAAATACCATACAGAGAGGTTACAATTACATGGGCAAGATAATGAGTACATTTCTTATCAAGCATTGTAGCCTCCTCCTTTGTTTCCCCTTCCCATCCCTTCCCAGCCTCCCCACACCCCACACCAAAGTTGTAAAGTTCGTTTTCAACATGACAACTTGTACATTGTTACAACGGGTCCACCTGTATCCTTATTTAAATGACTTGTTTTTCCCCTTCCCCTCCACAAATTATACCGACATCAAATACAGTGAAAGCAGGTACAATCCCCTTTTTCATCTTTCGTGGAGGATATGAGAATGGAGGCCAGGGTCTTACTATAGAGCCCAGGCTGACCTTGAACTCACAACCCTGCCTCAACCTCCTCAGTACTGGGATTACAGGTGTACACTGCAAGTCTCAGTACTAAATTATTTCCTTTGCCAGGTGGCACAACAGTAAATTTGTCAGTAGAGGGCACTGGAGACACACTGTAGTAGGAAATGTAGCTGGCTAGACAGGTTTCGGTAGAGTACAGTTTCGTCTCATTTGTCCTACCTGGTAATCTCGCTCCACTGCTAAGTGCCTGGAGGGTGCAGCTTTTTCTAGGATTCAGCAACCACATGTTTTGTTCAGGTCATGATTGAGGATATGTACCTTATCATTGATCTTAATACCCTTGGTCCAACAGATCACATATAAAGTGTTCCATGATGATAGATATAAGCCAAAAACTGAATCTTCATTCTATACAAACAAGGGTTGTAGAGTGCTTGCCTTGCATGCATAAGGCCCTGGGTTCAATTCCTCAGAACAGAAAAATCTGGAAATGGCACTATGGCTCAAGTGGTACAGCCCTACCCTTAAGCTGAAGAGCTGAGGGACAGAGCACAGGCCCAGAGTTCAGGCCCCATAGCTGACAAAAAACAAACGAAAAAAAACAAGGTTTACTTCATGCTGTCTAGATCTCTTCTGTGCCTACCTACCAGCACAAACTCACCCACGTACCACAGGATTAGTCCTGAACATAACTAGTCTTGACCAGTACTAGCCTGGATAATCCAGGTTTTCTGGCCACATAGTGGACTGCAACAACCCCTATTCTATAAGGTCTAAACCCAGTTCCAAATCTATCTTTCTTTGGGTATTCTCCCTCTGTTCTAGGACACACTTTAAGTTCTTTCCCCATCTTTATGTAATTACTCTCTTATCTCTGTTTTAACAATCTGTATATTAAACTATTCCTGTTTAAACTATTATATGGTTTCTGTCTCCTAGTTTGATTCAGATACAAAATATTGGACAAACTAAATCTTGGGCTGGGCACAGTGTTCAATGCCTATAATCCACTGCTAAGAAGGCTTAGGCAGGAGAATCTCAAATTCAAGACCAGCTTGGGCTACACGGTGATTTCCAGGTCAGCCTGGAAATCCATAATGAATCCTCTGAAAATAAAATTATATATATAGGCAGTTACTGATGGCTCTTACCTATTATCCTAGATAACTCAAGAGGCTGAGGTCTGAGGATAATAGTTTGACATCAGCTCTAGCACACTAATCCATGAGACGAATTTCCAATTAACTGGCAAAAAGTAAACGCTAGAGGTGTGGCTCAAGTGGTAGTGTACCAGCCATGAGCAAAAAAAAATGCCTAGCAAGAGCTAAGGCCTGAGTTCAAGCTCCCCAGCATGCAAAACAAACAAAAACAATAAATAAATCCTGTTTGTTTCATGTGCTTATTTGTACAATGATAATAAAAGTATTAACTTCACAAGGTGACTACCAGTTAGCAGGCTGGAGTACTTTTGCTCTACCTGGACAAAATTGCAAGTCAGCAAGTGGAAACTCTTCTGTTGTTGGCAGTCTTGAGCCCTTGAGCACTCAAGTTCTAGAGGCTGCAATGGCAGACCTAGGGCTTGCAGCTTAATGCACTACTGCTTTATGCTTTAGAAGGCACAGACTTATAGCTTGAGGGACACAGGTTGGAAGCTCATTGCTCTAGACTTTAAACAGCACTAGACCAGGATATATTACAAACTTACTTTCAGCAGTAAAGAGAAGCAGTAGCACATAATGACTGCTAGTGTTAGAGCTCCTGAACAGGCCTTATATGTTGGGATTCTCAGATCCTACTACTACTACATCTACAGCTCTCAGCTTGAAGGTTTCTCAGACATTTGGCCCTTATGACTTGGCAGCTCTCTGGAAGGCTCCGAGTGCTCACATTACACAGTTTTTCTGGACAACCCATTTTCATTCTTCAGCTTTGGCTGTACACCTTCTCTTTCTTCTTCTCTCTACTTCCCTTATAGTGGTCTCTGCTCTTAGTCATTTCTGCCTTGGTCACTCTCTGAAGCTCTTCAGTCACTCTTTCCTTGTTACTGGTTTTATAGCCATTGCCACTGCATCCAACACTGCTATGACTCCACTGCAGCTTCTGCCATCTGCTCTTCATGCTACCAGCTCAGCCCACTCTACTAATGACAAAGATCAGAAGAAGAAAAAAAAAAAACCTATTCAAGAAAAGCCTTTAATTTGGCCAGCTGTTACAACTCAGTGGACAGACAGCACAGAAAGTTATCACCCAGCTGATTCAGAAAGTGAACAGAACCTGCTATTATAACCAGAAAGTGGGATGTAGCAAGGGTGTATGCACCAATCTCAGGCCTGTAGGGGGCCAGTAGGAGAAGTGATCCCTCTCTGGCCTAAGAGAAAGAAAATGGCTTTATATGGCAAAAAAGGATCTGGCTTCCACTGTCTCCACTGATATGAAATGCCTCCTGGAGCCTAATTGTGCATCAGCAGCAAGTAGCCGTAGTTGCTATGTAGCTTCTGCAAGGAATCCATGAATTGTTCAAAACAAACATGCTGGCTTAAGGGCAATCCAGATAGATGCTTGGTGGACAGTTCTCCACACAAGGTTATCAGGACTTCAGACAAGGGCCATACAACTGTCAACTAGGGAGTCAAATTACCTTGGCCCCCAATATCTTAGTTTACTTAAAGAAAAAATAAATACTAAAAGGGATGCCACAATAAGAGATCATCATTAATATTAGTAGTGACCTAACAGCACTTAATAATGCTCTACTAACAACCAAATACTTGGGAAAAATTGGGCTGTTTCTTCTGACTCCTAGGTATATGTTTTCTATTTCAATATCCTTTGTATTGTATAAAATATATACACATCCTAGGAATATATTTGTAGATAGATAGATAACATACATTGATACATAGATATCTGTATACAACTGTAAATATACACATTTTTAAAAATTCATGAAAGTGGCACATTTAACACTGTGGTGTACTTCACATACATTTAAGTGAATTATAAAACTTAGATAATTTTTTTATGTATAGTTGTGGGAAAAATATCCAACATATCCTATTTTAAAAAGCCAGTGGGTCATGCCATTAATTCTAGCCCTCAAGGGGCTAAGATCTGAGCAGGGAACTCCATGAAACTGATATCTAGCTAATCAGTAAAACCAGAAGTGGAGCTGTGACTCAAGCAGTAGAGCATTAGCCTTGAGCAAAAAAGCTCAGGACTGAGCCTAGGACCTGACTTCAAACACTAATAGCAAAAGAATAAAAAACTAAGTTTCATAGTAATATAGTTATTTTATAATTATCATATTCACAAAATAAAACTATATTGCTATTTGCTAGCAAGATCAATAGAAAGCCGACGGATTGGGAGAAGATCTTCACTAGCCATACAACGGACAAGGGTCTCATATCTAAAATATATTGGAACTCAAAAATTTAAATCCCCCAACAACAAATCCTCAAAGAAACACCTGCCCAATAAATAAGTGGGCAAAAGACTTAAAGAGAGACTTCTCTGAAGAAGAAAGAAGGATGGCCAATAGACACATGAAGAAATGCTCAACCTCCCTAGCCATAAAAGAAATGCAAATCA
>NW_012267229.1:2988926-2996429 GCF_000151885.1 Dipodomys ordii | reverse complement strand
TCCTCTGTACAGTATTTTCACAATAAAAAAAAAAGCAAAGATTTAGAAGACCAAAGGTAAATTTCAATCACAACATCTGGAAATTGTTAATAAAAGTGTTTATATATTTTGAATTGCAAAGTTAATAGGATATTCTAAATCAAATGGTGGCTTGAAATGTGGCATAGTGGTAGAATGCTTGCCTGGCATGCATGCCCTGTGTTCAATTCCTCAGTACCACAAACACAAAAAGCCAGAGTAACACTGTGGCTCAAGTGGTAGAGTGCTAGCCTTGAATAAAAGAAGCTCCGGGACAGTGTCCAGGCCCCAAGTTCAAGGCTCAGGACTGGAAAATAAGTAAATCAAATGTTAAATGTCTCGAATCTCTTGAAGGGATAAAGGAAATGAATCTAATTCTAATAAAACTTAGACATAAGTTTTATTGTTCCTTTTGTTGTTGTTGTTTCATAGCGCTAGAAATCAAACCCAATGCCTCATCCATGCTAAGTACTCTACTAACAGAGCTACATCTCCAGCCTTTGCTGTTTCCTATTAAATATTCAGTCGAGTTTTGTATTTTAAATGCAATAAAAATTTTGTTTTCAAAACAACTTCCAACAAGAATGATTTAAAAGCCTGAACTAAGTCTTTAGAAAGTGTGAATGAGATATTATAATGCCCACATACCACTCAGTGCTCCAACTGCTCCAAAATTTAAAGATTTTCCATCCATAATGCTGGCATCACATTCAATTTCCCCTAAGAGATTTAAATTAGATCCCATTCCTGCATTTGTAAAAGGAGAATCCTAAAAGACAAAAACAAAAATTAAATATCATTAGGCTTTAAGTCAGAGCTAATATTAATGCTTCATAAACTCTTCTAAAACCTAGGTAAGAAGTATTTCCAATTCATTGTATGATGCCAGTACTACTTAAAACAATACAAAAATAACATGAAAAAAAGAAATCTAGAGACAAATATACCTCGTAAATATCAACACAAAATCACCAAGGAAAACTAACAACCCAAGTCCAGTATATTATGAAAAGAATTTATATCATGAACCAGAGGGATGCCAGGAAAGTAAGTTTAGTTTAATATTTGAATAATCAATTGATATAATATCCCATATTAATAAAAGACAAGACAAGCTACAAAAATTCGAGAGCTAAGATTCTGATGGATGGTGAAAGTGGTGATGTGTTTCTCATCACTTCTATTTACATACAAACACACACACACACACTTGTGAAACAACTAGGCAAAGACATAAAAAGCAGCTAGATTAGAAAGAGAGAACTGAAATCACTATCTGAAAATGACATAGTCTTGTATACTCAAAAGGAGGACCTTCAGGACTCTATTACAAAACTATTAATGTACTAATATGTTAAGTATGGTTATAGGATACATGATCAATATACAAAAATAATTACATTTGTATATATTACAATGAAAAAATTCAAAAATGAAATTAAGAAAATAATCCACTTATCTCAGGAGGTAGAAACAGAAGGGCTACAGTTCAAAGTAAGTCAGGACAAAAAAAAAAATTAGCAAGACCCTGTCTCAAATAACAGCTCAATAGGGTAGCATATGTCTGTAACCGCAAGCACTCAAGAAGGTAGAGAATTGCCAGCAAAACACAGACCCTATCTGAAAACTAAATTACAAAGCCAGAGAGGATTTGGGAAAGACTCAAGTGGTGGACTGTATTCCCAGCAAGAACAAAGCCATTCGTTCCAACAAAAAGTGGGGGTAGGGCCAATCTACTAATAACATCCAAAACAATAAAATATCTTAACAAATGAAAATGTGGGACTGGGGATGTAGCTCAAGTAGTAGAAAACCCACTGTGAACAAGCAAGCTGAGTGAGATTGTGAGTCACTGAGTTCAACTCCTAGAACAGGGGAGAGGGGGAAGAATTAAAGATGTGCTGCCCACAGTAAACTCTGACAGTGACTCACACTTGAAGTCGTAGCTACTCAAGAGGCTGAGAGCAGAGGATTATGATTGGGAGCCATCCTGAACAGGAGAGTCCACAAGACTCTCTCAAATTAACCAGGAAAATGCCATACTGGTGATGGAATTCAAGTTGTAGAGTAACAGCTATAAACAAGAAAACAGAACAAAAGTGCAAGATCTGGAGTGCAAACCACAGTACTGGAACCCAAAAAAGAAAAGGAAAAGAAAAAAGAAAGATGAGAGAGACTTAGACACTGAAAAAATATAAAAACATTTCCAAAATTATGTTTTTAAAGGAAAGGACATCTCATGCAAATGGATCAGAAGACTTAATAATGTTACAATAGCAATAACTTCCTAAATTGATCTCATTCAATACAATCCTTTATCATATTTAGTTGCCATTTTTGGTAGAAGATGACAAACTAGTCCTAACATTTATATGGCAATGCACCGAAACTAGAATGCCAAAACAATCTTGAAAAGAAGAGAATTAGAAAATTCTCATTCAGGGCTGGGAAGGTGGCTTAGTGGTAGAGCGCTTGCCTTGCATGCATGAGGCCCTGGATTCGATTCCTCAGTACCACATAAGCAAAAAAGAAAAAAACTGGAAGTGGCGCTGTGGCTCAAGTGATAAAGCACTAGCCTTGAGCTGAAGAGCTGAGGGGCAGCACCTAGGCCCAGAGTTCAGGACCCACAACACCAAACCCCCCCCCCAAAAAAAAGAAAAGAAAATTCACATTCATAGGTTTACAACTTACAGTTACCAATCATTACAATAGAAATGAGAATCCAAAAAGGAAAAACTTTACATGTGTTTTCAATTAATAAAGGATGTCAAAACAATTAAGTGAGGATAGCCTTTTCAATAAATAGTGCTGAGACAACTGGCTAGCCATAAGAAAATGAAGTTGGACTTTTTTTTTTGTCAGTCATGGGGCTTGAACTCTAGGCTTGGGCACTGTCTGAGTTCTTCAGCTCAAGGCAAGCACTCTACAAAAATTTTACTCAAACTTTACTCGAAGTGGATCAAAGGCTTAAATATAAAAGCTAAAACTAAAAATTTTAGAGAAGATATAAGAGCAAATATGCATCACCTTGAATTAGACAATTGTTTCTAATATTTGACATTAAAAGTAACCAAAGGAGCGGGGCGCTGGTGGCTGACGCCTGTAATCCTAGCTACTCAGGAGGCTGAGATCTAAAGATTGAGATTCAAAGCCAGCCCCGGCAGGAAAGTCCATGAAGATACCTATCTCCAATAAACCACTCGAAAACCAGTAGTGGTGCTGTGGCTCAAGTGGTAGAGTGCTCGCTTTGAGCTGAAGAGTGCAGGGGCAGCGCCCAAGCCCAGAGTTCAAGCCCCACGACCAACACACACACAAAAAAAAAAGTAACCAAAGGAAAAGAACCTAGATAAACTGGACATATTCAGAATTTAAAACTTTTGTGTTTTAAAGGACACTAAAATTACCCCAAAGCATGAGGTTAAAACTGAAAATCATATAAATGATGAGGGGCTTGTATTCAGAATATAAAAAAAAACTTCCTACAACTCTAAAATTAAAGGATACAATTTGAAAATGAGTAAATTATATAAATAAACATTGCTCCAAAGAAGATATATAAATAACTAGCAAACACATGAAAAGATGCTCAAAGTCATTTGTCATCAGAGAAAAGCAAATCAAACCCACAATGAAATACTACTTCACACCCACAGGATGGCTATAATTAGATAGATAATAACACATGCTGGCAATGATATGGAAAAATTAAAAACCCCACGCACTGCTGAGGGGAATGTAAAATGGTGCAGCCAGTTTGGAAAACATCTGGCAGGTCTTCAAAAAGTTAAACATAGAGTTACCATTTGACCCAACAATTCAACTTGTATACCCAAGGAAAATGAAAACATATGTCTACATAAAACATGTATATGAATATTTAAAGTAGCATCATTCATCAATACCAAAAAAGTAAAAAAAGATTCAATGTCCATCAACTGACAAAACAGACAAAATGTGCTATAGCTATACAACAGAGTACTAATAGTGATAAAAATATGAAAAAAAACTTTGAAAGAAGATATTATGGTAAATAAGTCAGACACAGAAGACATTGCACTAGAGTACTTCATTACATTAAAAAATCCAGGAAAAACAAATCCATAAAGCATATTAGGGGTTGCAAGGACAAGGAGACAGGAAGAATGGAGAATAACTGCTAATATATATGGTGTTTCATTTTGGCGTCTGGAAAGCAAACTAAAATTAGACAATAATGATGTTTGTAGAACATTGTAATCTAGTACACCGTTACCAAATACTCAAAATCATCAACAAACTTCATTACCACCCCAGAATTCTGCCATATCCCAGAAAAGTGGGCCATGACATTGACAGAATTTAAAATATGTACATACAACTTAAGCAAAAGTGTCAGGGATTAGAGACTAGCACTTAAGACCACAGGGCAAAAACAAGAAAAAATGTACAATTAAAATGAAAGTAAATAATTGAAAATAATTAAATTCAAGAAGAATTGCCTAACTATGAAATGGAAAGGATTAACAATAGGTTTCTGGGAAGACAGAAAATGAAAGTGTCTACCAAGAGCACTGTCAAGAGCTGGGCACTGGTGTCTCATGCCTGTAATCCTACCTACTCAGGAGGCTGAAATCTGAGGATTGAGGTTCCAAGACACCCTGGGCAGGAAAGCCCAGGAGACTCTTATCTCCAATAAACTACTCAGAAAAAGCCAGCAGTGAGCTGTGGCTCAATTAGTAGAGCACTGGCCATGTGCAAAAGAAGCTCAGGGACAGTGTCCAGGCCCAGAGTTCAAGCCCCAGGCCTAGCAGAAAAAGAAATAGAAAAAGAGAAAGAAAAAGAAAAAGAATACTGTCAAGCTGTGTTGAACTATAATCTCCCATAACCACCTATGTTTCCTCTTAGTAATTTTCCACTCAATGACCTCCATCCTGCTTCTTGATTGCAAATGTCTACCTGATTATTCAATATGTAGTCAACCACAATCTCTGTTGTTTGCTGCAAAATTGCTTATCAGTGGTCACTAAATCCACAGCATTAGTGCCCCCCTTAAGTCTGAGGTTTCACAAGTGTCATGAACTTTTTTAAAGTACTAGTCTTTAGGAAAATGCAAATAAAAACCACCAGATACTGTACAACCAATAAAATAAAATTAAAGAGACTGGCAATAACAAGTATTGGCAAAAAATGTGGAGCAACTTCTTACGTGGTCAGTAAGAATGTAAATGGAAAACAGTTTAGCAATTTTTGTTAAAGTTAAGCACGAATTTACCATATAGCCAACAATTCTTTGTGTGTGTGTGCACGCCCACGCACACGTACACAAACATTCTCATCCACTTTTTTGCTCAAGGTTTATGCTCTATCACTTGAGCTATAGCTCCACTTCTGGCTTTTTGGGTGCTTAACTGGAGATTAAGAGTCTCACAAAATGTTTTGCCTAAGCTGGATTCAAACCACAATTCTGAGATCTCAGCCTCCTGAATAGGATTACAAATGGGAGTCACCAATGCCTAGCATCAATTCTCTTCTTTATATATTCAAAAGAAATGAAGGCTCATATCTGCATAAAAATTTGATGTAAATGTTCATATCAGTTTATTCATAATGGCCTAAAACTGAAAATAACCCAAATGCCCATCAACTACTAAATAAACAAATTGTTATGTGTCAAAACTCATCAAATGGTTAAATTTCAGTTTGACATTGGATTTTTTTTTGAGAAGTAAATGATACCTCCATATTAGCACTTGGGAGACTGAGGCAAAACCAACAGGAAATTGATATAAAATGTTGGACTACATTGTAAGACCTGTCTCAAAAAAAAATCAGAAAATCAGCAAATTTAAAATTATATGTACATTATAAGAAGAAAAAAAGAGCGTGTAAGTATATGTCAAGTAATAGGTATACTGCTTTCTTGACAGTTTCATGTAAGTAACATCATATTCAGTAGTAACCAATGATGCTTTCAAAGTCTTTCAAGCCCTGTTACTTCCCTGTTCAAAACCTTTCCATGGTTTTTCCACCAAAACTAAAATCCAAAATCCTAATTTTCAAGGATCACAAGGCCTTATAACATGCAATCCCTCCTTCCTCTTACAACCTGCAATCTTCTACTTTTCTCCTTTTCTGAACACGAGCCAGAACCGCAGTTCTCTGAGCATAAAAAGTATGACCCCACCTCAGGACCTTTGTTATAGTTGTTCATTCAGTCCTATGAAATAATTAAGATTAGTAGGTGATTCAACGAGGGAAGAAGATCATTAAGACCATATGCCAGTAAAACCTGTGTGCCAGTAGATTATGACTGTAATTCTAGATACTCAGAAAGGCTCTGATCTGAGATCAAAGCCAGAAGCTCAAGTAGGAAAGTCTGTGAGACTCTTATTTTCAGTTAACCACACATATACACACAAAGCCAGAAGTGGAGGTATGGCTCAAGTGGTAGAGTGACAACGTTGAGCAAAAGAGCTAAGAGACATTGCCCAGTTCCTGAATTTAGGCACTGAGTTCAAGATCCAGAATCTGCACAAAAAAATTAAAAGTGTAAATATACATGTACATCATGTCCAAATAATCAATAGCCTCTGGTGACAATTATTATAAGAAAAAACAAAGCAGAATAAAAGCTAGATAAGTACTTTTTCTTTTGACTAAGATGTCCCCCAGTATCTTCACATAGCTCCCTTATTTCAATCATTTCTGCTATGATAACTTCTAATCAGAGGATTCTCACTGCTTTAACTAGAATAGCATTTTCCCAGCATTCCTCAATTATTTCCTTTGTCTTACTTTTTCACTCTTCTTAATAGTATAATTTTTGTTTGTATAATTCTTCTTACATGAATGAGCCTTATATATTATCTTTGTAAGTACTATACCCCAGTGTCTAAAGCAATTCTTAGCACATGGTAGGTACTCAATAAACATTTGCAGAATGGATATCCATCAATTACAATTAGATATAAACAGAATAACTGATTGTTATCAACTAGAATCCCTTAAGCAAGCTTATGTGTTCTAATTCTTTTTTTTTTCTTTCTTTTGGTCGGTCGTGGGGCTTGAACTCTGGGCCTGGACACTGTTCCTCAGCACTTCAGCTGAAGATAAGCATTCTACCACAATAGCCACAGTCACTTCCAGTATTCTGGTGGTTTATTGGAGATAAGAGTCTCACTGTCTTTCCTGTCCCAGCTGGCTTTAACAGTGATCCACAGATCTCAGCCTCCTGAGTAGCTAGGATTACAGGCGTGAGCAACCGGCACCCAGCTGGTGTGTTCTATTTTCACAGAGCATTCCTAAAGAAAAATGCCAGGGGGCTGGGAAGTTGGCTCAGTGGTAGAGCGCTTGCCTTGCATGCTTAAGGCCCTGGGTTCGATTCCTCAGCACCACATAAGCAGAAGAAAAAAAAGCCGGAAGTGGTGCTGTGGCTCAAGTGGTAGAGTGCTAGCCTTGAGCTGAAGAGCTGAGGGACAGCACCCAGGCCAAGAGTTCAGGCCCCAT
>NW_012267229.1:2968302-2988876 GCF_000151885.1 Dipodomys ordii | reverse complement strand
GAGTGCTAGCCTTGAGCTGAAGAGCTGAGGGACAGCACCCAGGCCAAGAGTTCAGGCCCCATGACCGGACCCAAAAAAAAAAAAAAAAAACAAAGAAAAAAAAAAAAGAAAAGAAAAATGCCAGGAAAATGTAATGGAATGTTGAGACACTTTTCTTGACTTAAACAAGAGGAACATTTCTTGATTTTAATTACTATGCTTTAGATACTGGATGAAAGTTATAAGGAAACGGCACCATTTTTAAAAACTTTTATGTAAGTGTAAAAGTAGATCAGAATAAAACATTAATTTAAGAAAAAGAAAAATGAAATAACTCAGGCAAAAGTAAAGATTAAAAGCAAAGTCTAATTTAAGCTTACTTGTAACCTTTAAAGGAAGCAATGCCTTTAGAAAGTGAGATCCTTCTAAAGGAAGGGGTGGCAAGGCTAAGAGGCAAGTCAGGAGCTACTGATACTGACCCACCATGACATGGAAGCTCTGTTCTTTAATGAAATTTGGGAACACCATGCAAGGGCAAAGATCTACAAAACATTATTCTTTCACTATAAACCAAAACCTGTATTAGCCATTTTAATTTCCTTTGCTGAAAGCATAAAATAAAACAAGAACTGCTAGCAAGGCTATAGGGTACTGTAACTCTTAGGACTTATTATGTAACTTGCATTAACAGCTCAAACAGACGAAAACAATTAGTTTGGAAATGCTCGACAAAAACTCAACTGGCACACTATAAAGTCATTTTAGATATGATTTATGTTTTTCTACTTTCTCATCTTCCTTTAAAAAGTAGACATTAACAGGAAATTACTTTGTGACTCCAGTGCAAGTTCAACAAACCTATCACTAGATGAATGAAATACTGAATGTTTTACAATATAATACCTATTCAAAACTAAGTATACTATCAAAATTATTTTAACCACTGCCTCCATGAACAGATAGCTTTATTTATGCTAAAGTGATGAGAAAGGAGAATAACTTCTGAAACTAATTTTCTTAAATTATTTCCAGTGAGAAATAGGGGTAGGCTGGGGATATAGCACAATGGTAGAGCTATTACATGTACAAGAACCTAAGCTCAATCCCTAGCACCACAAGTTTAAAAAAAAAGAGGAATAAAAACATTATATTGGGGCTGGGAAAGTGACTCAGTGTTAGAGTGCTTGCCTCATGAATATGAGGCCCTGGGTTCGATTCCTTAGCACCACTTAAGCAGAAAAAGCCAGAAGTGGTGCTGTGGCTCAAGTAGTAGACAGCTAGCCTTGAGCTGAAGAGTTGAGGGACAGTGCCCAGGCCCAGAGTTCAGGCCCACGACTGACAAAACAAACAAACAAAAAAAAATAATATGTTTACTCCAGATCATTAGAGCCCTTTTCAACTTAATACCAGAAAAATACAATATATCTATCTTAACTAACACTACCTCTCCTAAGAATTATCCATTCCTTGCTATTTCACCATCAAGTTTCACTGTTTATAAGATGAATGGAGGCCAATAAAATTGAATTAGTAACCCAAAAATTATTTGAGGATTTTTAGCAGCAAATTAGGTTCAAATTTTCAAGAACTAAACGGTTGAAAGATTTCCAATTTGGATTCCTTTGAGATGGCAGAGGTTAAGATTCATTCATTCAACAAATATTTATTGGGCACTTATGTGCAGAGCAATACTTTTCTAATTCAGGCTTTGTAGACCACACAGTCAATGCTTCAACTACTCAACTCTGCCACTGTGGCATAAGGGCAGCCAGAAAAAATACACAAATGAATAACCATGGCTATGTTCCAATAAAACTTCATTTTGTAAACTGAAATTAGAATTTCATATAATATTCTGATGGCATGAAATATTAGGCCTCTTGATTTTGTTTCAATCATTTAAAAATCCAAAAACCATTAGGAATTTACAGGCCATTCAAAAACAAGCAGAACTGTTTGACTTTCTGGCCAGTTTGTCAAGACTTTTTTTTTTTTTTTAAATCTTGGGGCTAAAACAGTAAACGAAACAGAAGAATATCCTTGCCTACATGTAATCTCAATTCCAGCTTCAGGCAATAAGAAATTAAGTACAGGGGCTCAAGCGGTACTTTAATGGAAGAGCATAGGCTCAATATGCTCAAGGCCCTAGATTCAATCCACAAAAGCAAAAAAAAGGAGAGAGAAAGAAAAAAAAGAGAGAGAGAGGAAGGAAGGAAGGAAGGAAGGAAGGAAGGAGGGAGGGAGGGAGGGACAGAGCAAGCAAGCTAAGGAAAGAAGGAAGGATGGAAGGAAGGAAGGAAGGAAGAAAGGAAGGAAAGAGAGAGAGAAAGAAAGAAAGAAGAAAGAAAGAAAGCTAAGGAAAGAAGGAAGGACAGAAAGAAAGAAAGAAAAAGAAAGAAAGAAAGGAAAAAAAGACAGCCATTGGTATCCAAGATTGGTTTTAAGAGACTCCTGTGCTCACTTGCTCTCTCCCTTTCTCTCTTTCTGTCTTTGTCTCTGTCTCTCTCCTCTCCCTTCTTTCTCCTGTCATCTCTCTCCTTTCTCTCACATTCTCTCTCAGAGAGACAGACAGACAGACAGACAGACAGACAGGCCAAAATCTATGCATGCTCAATAACTTATACAAAGTGGCATAAAGGTTAGGGATGTAGCTCAGTGGTTAAAAAAAAAACAAACATGCCAGCATGCATGGGAACTGGGTTTAATCCCCAGTATTTTTTTAAGAGTGTGAATAGCCAGTGATACATATTTGTCAGGTATGGGGACATACATTTATAATCCCACCACTCAGAGGCTGAGGATCATAATTTTTGAGGCCAGCCTGGGCTACATCCCACATTCCAAATTAGCCTCTGAGATTCTATTACAAAAAGAAATGAACAAAAAAACTTTTTAAATAAAATGACATAGCATTTGAACATAACCCATACACCTCATTTTATACTCCTCCAATCATCTCTTGAATGCTTATAATACATAATTTGAATGCTCTGCAAAAAGTTGCTACACTGTATCATTTAGGAAATGATAAGAATCAAATCATATATCTTCAGTACAGACCCAATTGTTTTTGGAATATTTTTATTGTTTGGTTGGATTCAAAGATGCAGAACCCATGGGTACAGAGACTAACTATATTGGGTGGCTTAGTAGACAGCAGTAAATACAATGTTCAAAAGTATAATAGGATAGGAAATAGGTTATGGTCAGAAGGCTAGAAAAGGGAGACTAAAAGATCATAGGGCTATTCATAATTTAGTTTTTCTTTTGTTTTCTGCATAAATTTGGACTTACCCAAGTGTATTAATACTCTAGTATCCCTGGCACATTAAAAAAAAAAAAACTCCTTCAGCTTTTAATAATCCAATTTTTTAATGGGCAAAAGACTGAAAAAAGATAATGGCCAGTGGGCCATTTTTTCTATATCATTGTCACTGGAGAAATAAAAATCAAAACTATAATGAGGTTCCACTCCTTTCCACAAAGATAACCATAATGGCAAAAAAGAAAAGAAAAGAACAAGTTTGGTAAGCATATAGAAAAATTATAATATCTGCATATTATTGCTCAGAAAGCAAAATGGCTTGTTTGATTGCTGTGGTTAAGAGTTTGGTGGTTCCACTAAAAGTTAATAAATATGTAATCGCATATGTTCCAGAAATTCTAATAGGTATATACCCAAAAGAGATGAAAACAAGAACTCGAATGTCTATGCAGCAATGTTAACAAAACAGTATTCATTACAACAATAGGAGGAAAAAGCCCAATGTCCACCAATGGATAAATGGATAAAAGCATTATTTTATATACATGAACAATACCAAACATGCCCCCAAAAATTTAAAAAAGAAGAAATCAAGTACTGATACACTGCAATATGAATGGGCCTCAAAAACATTACATTGAGTGAAAAGGGTTACATAAAATTAGGTATGAGGGGTCTGGGAGGCTAGCTCAGTGGTAGAGTGCTTGCCTTGCATGCATGAGGCTCTGGGTTCGATTCCTCACCATCAGATAAACAGAAAAAGCCAGAAGTGGTGCTGTGGCTCAAGTGGTAGAGTGCTAGCCTTGAACTGAAGAGCCGAGGGACAATGTCCAGACCAAGAGTTCAAGCCCCACGACCGACAAAAAAAAATTAGGTATGATTCTACCTGGCACCAATGGCTCACATCTGTAATCCAAGCTACTAAGGGGGCTGAACTCTGAGGACCAAGGCCAGAAGCCAGTCCTGGCAGGAAAGTCCAGTTAACCACCAGAAAAGCTGAAAGTGGACTTCAGCTCCTGTGGTAAAGTGCTAGCCTTGAGGGAAAAAAAAAAAAAGCTCAGAGATAGTGCTCAGGTCTTGTTTACATGTCCCAGGAAAGGGAGCTTGGAAGGTGGCTCAGTAGTAGAGCACTTGCCTTGCATGCCTGAGGCCCTGGGTTCGAGTCCTCAGCACCACATAAGCAAAAAGTAAAAAGCCGGAAGTGGTGCTGTGGCTCAAGTGGTAGAGCGCTAGCCTTGAGCTGAAGAGCTGAGGGACAGTGCCCAGGCCCAGAGTTCAGGCCCCACGACCGGACCCAAAATATTTAAAATAAGATAAAAAAAAAAATATTTAGAACAAGATAGAAAAAGTGGTTTCACATCTATAAACACTTTAGAACTATGAAATTACTCTATTTTAAATAATGCCATCTCCCATTGTAGATGGGATGGCAGATGTGCACCATCTCAACAAACTATGATTTGAGAAGCGAGTCTCATAAAGTCTTCCATCAGAGCTGGCCTTAAACCTCAATCCTCCCCATTCTCAGCCTCACAATTAGCTAGGATTACAGACATAGAGGTATGAGTTCCCTAACACTTTCTCTTTATACACCTAATTGCTTCAAGCATTTCATTATAGTTATTAAACTAATAAATACAGTAATCAACTAAATAGCTGCTTAAGCATCTACGCAGGAATCACAATTAGAGGACCCAGGACTTGCCTATATGTTGCCTCTCCCAGTGTGCCTATTCACCATTTCTCTGCACTGCTTCTAGGATATGAGAGATGGCCTACCAAGTGTACTGTCCTTTGCTCAGTTCTGAATAGGAATTCAACTAAAACAAGGTCAAAAACATAACACATTTGTATTTTTAGTAACTTTGTTTAATTGTGATAACCTTATTTTCCATTACTACATAATTAGAGAATGTGGACAATGATAAAGAGCTGTACCATGGAACTCACAAGAGGTTTATGAATTCCTCCAAAATTCTAAAGAATAGAATTTTCTCTCAGAATTTGACTTAATGAAAGTCATCATATCTGTTTGCCATAAAGGTACAAAAAACAAGGTCAGCAAGAAGCTGGACAGATCATCTAATTTAAGGTTCAGTTTCAAATGAACTTTAATAAGTTTCTGCAGAATTAGCCGGAATATGTTTTTATTAGGCCCAAATGAAGTATCTTTCATTCATTAATAATGAACCACAGGGCATATTTAAAATTCAGAGGTTCAATTATCTTAAAAAGAATTCTTGCTGGAAGCCAGTGGCTCATGCCTATAATCCTAGCTACTCAGGAGGCTGAGATCTGAGGATCACCGTTCAAATCCAGCCTGGGCAAAAAAGCCCTTGAGACTCTTATTTTCAATTAACTACCGGGAAACCAGAAGTGGTGCTGTGGCTCAAGTGGTAGAGCGCTAGCCTTGAGCTGAAGAGCTGAGGGACACCGCCCAGGCCAAGTTCAAGCCCCATGACCAACCCCTCCCCCCCCCCAAAAAAAAGAGTTTTCAGGAAATTTTAAAAAAAAACTTTCCATTTTCATTCTGTAGCTGCTCCTTATGACAGAAAGTATTCTTTCTTTTTTGGCATTCTCTCTTTTTTCCCTTCCTCGGGACATATTTACAGATGCACCAGCTGCTTTGTACAGACATGCTAAAAGTTCTTACTGTGGTTGATCAAAGTTGGAATGCCTAAGGAAATTACTCAACTTAGACAGCTCAGAATTATATCTAGCCAAATAGTTACTGAGCTCCACTTTTAACATGTGTTAAAGTAATATTTTAGCTATCCTGGATTTAAGTTCAGAGAACATTTGTTTGTATCACACTCTGTGAACACTTGAGTCAAATACAGAATGTTGAATACTAAGGTTTAGTATTTGTGACAGTTTCCTTCTTTTTAACTGTCCCATTATACAAAAGACAACATATTTTATTCAAAGAAAAAAGAAAGAAGAGAAAATAAACTTCACACAACAGCATCTGTACTAGGAAAGCTGTTCTATGATCTTCTTAAAGAACCCAAGGTCTTTTGAAAATGTCAGAAAAGCTGGAACCAATGTTAGCATTTATTCATTAAAGCATTTGTTAATCTGGCATAAAATTTTCTATCAAAAAAGAACTATATTTTTCTTAAAATATTTCATTAAAAAATCATTGCACACCTGTACTCACCTCTCCTCTATTACTAATCTGCCTAGTTTATGAATAACATAGCATAATTAAGCAGAAAAATTACATCACAACAGTTTATTTTCACTTTTTTAATTGAAAGCCACAGAATTGCAGTACAAAGATTTACTTGTCAAATATAACACAAATCTCTAAAATAAAATATTGGCTTCAACAGACTTGCACATCTGAAATTGTTTTAAACTTTGTTTTAGTTGGATTCTTTATTATGTCCAGGAATAGGTTAGCGTACATGGTACCTGAAATTGTCCTTTCCATATAAGCTACAATAGAAAAGACAAATATAGCTATTTTTTCCAGTATTGTCAATTTTGGCAGCCACTTACACTTCTCTTCAACCTAAATAATTAACCTTTTAACCATGTTGACAATAATATGAAATATCACTCAAAAAGAACTTACCAGACCAAAGAATTACAATAATTTAAACCATCCTTCCATCATGTGACATGGTCAGAATGAGGTTACTTTTAAGTCCTCTCTTGCCTATGCTTCTTTTTATTAAAAAGATTTCCAACCAACTAAAAAATGCTAACATCTGCACATATTCCAGGAAAGTGAAACATAAATGAGTTTCCCACTCTGAATTTTCTGGGCAGCTTACTTATACTAAGGCATGTCATGGGTTGTCAGGAAATATGCATATCATGCAAAAAGCTATACCCTGGGTGAAAATTAGGACTGCCAGTAAATACTCCATGGCACTGCAAATGGGCAAAGAAGTTTTGTCATCTGAAATGTCTAGAAATCAATACAAAGCTATTTTCTGTAGTGACATGAAATAATTATTCTAACACTTAAGTCTGATGCATGCATCAAGTTAGACAGACAGACAGACAGACAGACAGATAGATAGTCACATATACACACAAATAATGGGGAAAATACAAGTAATGTTTTATTCTACTTTGAAACAAAATTGAGGGGAGGGGAAAGAAGGGGAAAGGAGAAAGGGAGAGAGAAAAAGAAAGAGGAAAGGGGATGGGGAAGGGTGAGTGTGAGGGAAAGAGAGAGGGAATGGGAGAGGAGATAGTTTTTCAAACTAAACAACATAGTATCAGACTTGTTAGCTTAGTTCCTTCATCACCAAAAGAAAATAAAAACAAAAACAATTTAAAAGGTAATTGTGAAAAAAAGGATGCTTCAAGTGATATGTATCCAAATAAGCACACATATATTTTTACATATATACATATACATATACACAGAGATAAAATAGTTTAAATACCACAACACTGTAAACTTTAAGACCTATACATTTCATTAAATGTTTTTTGTGTAATATCCCTATGAATATGGAACGAGAGATTATTTCACATTCAAGTCAAAACACGGGATTACCACCAACTCTCTCATACTACCATATGTTACTTTAAATAGCTCAAAACTAAATTTCAAAATGAAGTATATTACTAAGAGTAATAAGTCTCAGAGAAAAACGAGGACTCATATACAAAGCTACATGCTCCTCAGAAGCCGCTAAGTTTGGTTTTAGAACAAATCTACCCAGACTTCACCCACATGAAACGTTTGACAGGTCCACACAGTGTATCCAGAAATGGCTGGAAAAGGCTGAAACAATCTTCATGTTCCCACCAGGATAAAATAAAGCATGACAAGCTCAGTAAGTGTTCTCACTTAGTCAAAGCTAATACAAGGCTTTGATGTAGTATAAAGTTAATAAAAATTAGTTCAATTTTCTTTTTCTTCCTTTGAAAAAAAAAAGGATGGGGTGGGGGAAATCACTGCTTTTCCCTTAAGCAGATATTATGTGCTAAACAGCACATTTCATTTCTATGGTCTTAGAAAAGGAATAAATGTACCTAATGTGTAAACACAATCAGTAAGTTACAAGTTGCCCCTTAGAACTAAAGGCAAGAATCAGCATCACTACTCAAAAAAAAAAAAAAAAAAACAGGAAAAAAGAAAAAAGAAAAAAAAAGTGTGTTAAAAGAACGTAACTTACTTTTACTGTCCCAGGCTAACTGGGCTTTGTCTGGTGCTTCTTTGTCTGCACATGGCCACCCACAGCCTGTCTTCTAATTAAATCAATGCTCTAGCAGCAGAACAAGCAAACAAGTTGCCTCCATCTGCGTACAGCTCTTCAGGATACATTTCCCTTGGTCAGAAGGTAGAAATTCTTGGGAGAGGTGATTTTCTCTGCCTCTTCACAAGAAGAACATGGATACTTGGCTGGATGCAACTCCATGAAGTGTAACTGTGTGTGTACACCTCAAAAAATAAAACAAAAAAAAATGCAGAGAAACATAAAGACTCCATAAACAGCTGCTATACACAGAAACACTGAAGTACCACTGGAAACACTACTAAACAGGCAAAATAGCGTCTCTGAAATGATATCAACTCAAAAACACACTCAAAAAAAAAAAAAGAAAAAAATGAGCATCTAAAGTAAAAACTTCATTTCATGCAATGAAAACATACTAAGTACTAAAGGGGGGTGGGTAAATCTTGTACTTTACATACACAAATGTAAGATTTCCCCCTCCCACATTACAAGAATAAAAGATATGTCAACAGATGAGAAAACTGACACCTTCAAGTGTGGTAGGTCTAAAATTAGACTTACCAGTCACATTATCGTTAATTGGCATTTAGTTATATGTTATATAGTTATATATATATATATAGTTATATATATATATAGTTATATGTGGGCTAAATGCATCAAGCTGTCTTTCTGATGAGTTCAGCCCTGAAGTGGAGGGGATAGAAAGGGAAGAAGGAGTGGGGGGGGGCGGGGGGAGGATGGGAAGGGATGGGAAGGTTTGGGAAGGGGAAACAAAGGAGGAGGCTACAATGCTTGATAAGAAATATTCATTATCTTGCCCATGTAATTGTAACCCCTCTGTACAGTATTTTTACTATAAAAAATAAATAAAAATTTTAAAAAAGGAGCAAGCAGTTGCTGAAATACTCAGCTATCTTGCATTTTCAAAAGGATGTTTTCTGCAAATAAAAATATGCAGGAAAATGGATTTGCTAACTTATTATTAAATTAAATTTAATATCCCAGCTCAACAAAAATGACTTTAAAGCAAATGCCCTCCTTTTTTACAATAAAAATCAAACAGCTGAAGTGAGGCAGAGAACAGATTATGATAAAGCATCATTTCAGAGAAATGCCACAGCAAGTTTGGTAAGGGAAAAGGGAAATATATTAGCCCTTCTCAATATCCCTTGCCATCCTAGGTAGGCCCAAATGCAAATAACAAACAACACCATCTTCATGACCACTAAGCATTTCAAGTACTACTAGGCCTTAGGTATTCTTCTCCATCCCCCTGAAGCACATAGAAAATGTTGGCCAGAGGATAAATCCCAGGGTAAGTGAGAGTGGCCAATTACTGCAGCTGAACAGAGGCCCGGGCTAGGATCCACCTGCTAAGACTACTCAACAATAGTTAACATTCTGAACATACTGCTTAAAGCAATGTATGCAGAGTAAAGCAAAAAAATATAGCTATACAGACAAATGCATATAATTAATATAGATAGTAATGATGTAAGGATGTAAAATTGTAAATACCCATTTTCTCTTTTTATAACGCAAAATACTAGCCATCTGGATAAGAAATTACTTTCTAAAATATTTTCCTAGAGTTTTAGAAGCAATGAAAATACTGGGTTATATAACAACTCAAAGACAATGGGCTGTTTTTTGTAGAATGATATCAAAACCTGTGTTTAATATAAGCTAGCCTAGGAACAAGAAAGCATTTGGACAATAAATCAGTTTTAACCTCTAGTTCCCATCTTTTCTGTTCATAGGGTGCTGTAAAGATAGACCAAATTAACCAAAGAACTATTGGGTCCACTAAAACACACATGTGCAACAAAATACTTTCAATTATTTCATTTTGTTTTGCTTTGGTGTTGCGGGGGCGGGGGGGGGATGGCAATGTGATTGATTGTTTGTGGTTATAGAGCTCAAACTTAGGACTTCATACATGCTAAGCATATATTCTACCATCAATCAACATACCTAGATCAATAAAATATTTTTCACAAAGGAGCCGGTGCAATTTGCCTCTCACTATCCCTCACTATATAAAACTGAGAAGCAAGTCCTAATCATTATGCTTAATCCAGAGAATACTACCTACCATAGCCAATTTCAAAATGAACTGCACAACAATGGTTATAAGGTCTTCAAAATCTCTACAAGATTCATCAGTTTGTCACTCATATTTCATCTATTATTCCTCATTCAACCTTTTTAAGCCAGATCTTAGTACTTTTTTTAAGAAAACCATTAATATGCAGAGAGCTTACTTATTTTAGGAGTTGTTAGTTTTCAATTCAAATCCATGAAACACACCTTCTACCTTAAGGACATTCCTAAGAAGATGCTGGCATTATAACTCACACCTATAAGCTATTCCTTCAAAGAAAAAATTCACACTGGAAGCTGTACTATGTGAAATGTGCTAAATAATGGTCTGGCATTTTTAATCCACTGTCCCTAATGGAACCAGCCAAGAAAACAACTATCCCAGTTACACAGACCAAATTATTTCACAATATTAATCTTCTCTTTTGAAGAGAAGTTGTACTACCAAATGAATCAAATTCACTTCTCAAACATTCTAAAGGTAATCTAGAAAAAGACCATGGGACAAATTAGTTTAACAACAATCACCAAATATAACCTTTCCATTTCTTTCTGAAAATTCTCAAGACAAACTAAAATGACTTTGGAGTTATATTTCTATTTTCACACAGCAGAACACCTCTCATATAGTAATGACCACCCGGACTGGGAATGTAGTTTAGTGCTTGCCTAGCTTGCATGAAACCCTGGCCAGAAGTGGCGCTGTGGTTCAAGTGGTAGACTGCTAGCCTTGAACAAAAAGAAGTTCAGGGACAGTGCCCAAGCCATGAGTTCAAGCCCCAGGCCTGGCCAAAAAAAGTGATCACCTTCCCTCTCAAAACCTTTAAGTTGGAAAAGCTGGTCAAAATGATGGGTAATAAGCACCTACACAATCACTGCCCCTACTTTTCTTCTTCCTTCTTTCTTTCTTTTCTTTCTTTTTTCTTATTTGTTTATTTAGAAATAGGAAAAGGTTATTTGAAAGTGAAAGAAAGTAGTAGAAACTCTAATCTGGAGACTAAACTTTATTTAAAAAAAGAAAATACCCCCTCTGGTGTCCAGAAGTGGTAGTCTTAGGATGTAATACTTGTCTTTGTGGCAGTCTAGCAAACACAGGTTTTGATTTCTAAGCCCAAAATTGATATATTTAGGTGGCTTGAATTTGTTATATGGTAAAATTTCCTTTGGTTTAACTTTACCTCTTCCTCTTCTACTTCATCAAGTTGCTATCAGGGGCATTTTTCACTATTTTGAAAGAATAAATCACCATGTTATAATAAAAAAAATAATACAAGGCCAGATTTTCTAGACATTGCTAGACAGGACCATTTCAATTCAGAAATTTCTATCTAATTCAATATCTGCCAAAGTAATATTACAACAGGCAGACAAGTTTAAATAATACCACTTTTTTAAAAAAAGTATATAAACCTACCTATAATCCTAGCACTCAGGAGGCTAAAGCAGAGGATAGCAAGTCCAGTCTGGGCTACACATGTAAGCTTCAGATCATCCTGGGCTACACCACAAGACCCCATCTCTAAAAACTGAAAAAGGGAATGTGAGTTTAAGGAAGAGTCTAGCAAGAGCAGAAACTACCCATTCTCCAAATAATAAAAATAATAATAGTAATAATAATACAAAACAAATAAACCAATCTAAAAGATACCCTGACACCGGGCACCAGTGGCTCACGTCTGTAATCCTAGCTACTCAGGAGGCTTAGATCTGAGGATCATGGTTCAAAGCCAGCCTGGGCAGGAAAGTTTGTGAGACTCTTATCTCCAATTAACCACCAGAAAACTGGAGGTGGTGCTGTGGCTCAAGTGATAGTGCTCAGGCTCAGAGTTCAAGCTCCACAACACACACACACACACACACACCAATACCCTGAGATAGCTTTGATGGTTTATGCCTATAATTCTAGCACTCAGGAGGTAAGGCAGGAGGACTGTGAGTTCCATGCCAGCCAGAGCTACACAGACAGATTTTGTCTCAAAAATCAAGCCAGGTACTGATGACTCACACCTGTAATCTTAGTGACTCAGGAAACTGAGACCTAAGGATTATAGTTCGAAGCCTGCCTGGGCAGGAAAGTTTGTGAGACTCTTATCTCCAATTAGCCACCAAAAAAAGCTGGAAGTGAAGACATGGCTCAAGTGGTAGAATGATAGCCGTAAACAAAAAAGCTAAGATACAGCACCTGGGCCCTGAGTTTAAACTCTAGTACCACCATTAAATAAATAAATATCTCAAAGTTAAACGGGAAGGTAAATGACTGTCCTTATCTACACAAAAATTAGGACAAAATTTACTAAATAAATGAGCATACAATTCAGTCTGTTATGACCAAAAAAAAAAAAAGAATTTGTTCAATTCTTACCTAAATTTAATGAAATGGAGAACATACTACCTTAGTCCAGCATGCTACCATTATCTAAATGACTTATTCAGATCAAAAATAATATAACACGGGGCTGGGAAGGTGGCTCAGTGGTAGAGCATATGCCTTGAATGCCAGAGGCACTGGGTTTGATTCCTCAGCACCACATAAGCAAAAAGAAAAAAGCCGGAAGTGGTGCTCAAGTGGTAGAGTGCTAGCCTTGAGCTGAAGAGCTGAGGGACAGTGCCCAGGCCCAGAGTTCAGGCCCCATGACCAGACCCCAAAAAAATAATATAACACATTTAATTCATATCTACATTCTGAAAAGACACACACAAAAAAATTCCACTTAGTCATGAGTAACTCATTATTCAAAAATAATTTTTTTGAGGGGATAGTCAATCATGAGGCTTCAATTTTGGGCCTGGGTGCTGTCCCTCAGCTCTTCAGCACACTACTACTGGAGCCACAGCATCACTTCTGGTTTTTTGGTGGTTAATTGGAGATAAGAGTCTCACAGACCTTCCTGCCTAAACTGGCTTTGAACCACAATCCTCAAATCTCAGGCTCCTGAGTAACTAGGATTACAAGCATTAGACACCAGCGCCCGGCTCAAAATGAATTTTTAAGTATAAACAATCCCCTTAAAGGCAGGAAGAAAGTAGAATCAGATACGCCACCTAAGTATGACTGTGAAAACTAAAATTATTACAAAAACTTTTTTTTCTAACTTTCTTCAATTGTATTCATAGTCACCATTCAAGCACATTTTCCAGCTACGAACTACCCTTTTTTCCCCAAACCCATAGTGACTCTATATAGAGGTAATCTCACGACATCACCTTCTGCACAAAGGAGGGTAACTTCCAACTAATAATTTAATCATACAATATGAAGACCTTCTTGTGTGAGTGTTTTGTGTAAAGGTTAGGATTTGGCAGTGTATATATCAGCCTTCTTTGCTGTGTCACTTTTCTCCTTTTATCACAATTTACAATTCATCTTTGCCCTTATAAATTTTGTCATTAATATTGAACACAAACATACCTATCATTTCAAAATCATCCCATAACAGTAAAAATTGGTAACAGTTATGGGGTGCTTACTTTATGCCACAAGTATTTTAAGTGATTGGCATGTATTCATTATATACCAAATAATCAATTAACCTTCATAATTCCATGAAATAGGAACTGTTATTATCCTCATAAGAGAAACTGAGTCAAGGACAGGCTGATATACCCAGGGACATATGGCTGATGACTAGTATAAGATGATCATTCCCAGTAGGAGAGCACCACCATGTCAGATCCTCAGTGACCAAACTACAGTATAACTGATGTTCCCAGAAATGTTTACTTGCCTTAACTGCATTCACATGAAGTGTTACTAAGAAAGACTAAAATATATAAAGAAATGATCAAAAACACAGCTCCACAATTAAGCAATGGGGACTACACGGAAAGTATAGCTAGTATTTTTTTTAGTCAACTCCTGCTCAATTTTCCAATGAGTTGACTAAATGCCCTGAAAAGAAAGCCCAAACAAAGGCCAACATTGCAGTCAACTTGAAAATATTTACTTTAATTCTCATCTCTCTCAAACTCATCACTGTTCTGTCCTGTCTTAATGTTACTTCCCTTGTAGTTTTCTTCTCCAGAAAAAAAAAAAAGTGTCCACAATAATGCTCTCAACTATCACAAATCTATCTTGTTCAAGTTTGAGTCTTCAGAAGGCTTCAGCTCCTAAATAATCTCATCAAAGTTCCAAATTAAAAGAACATCATTTTTATAATATTTTTATAAGAGAACTTAAGACTCTCACTCTGAAATACAAAAATAAATAGACAATCTCACAGCCTCTCTACTCAGTTCCTCAATGTCTGCTGTAAACGAGCAACATACTGGGCCATCACACTGTGCCTCAATTGCTAGGCTAGTGGTTAAATGTCCTTCCACTCTGATACAACTTCCAAGAATTTTCCTACTGAAGATGCTGAGGAATTTTAAATATCCAGTCAGCTTTAACTTTTATATTCATGAATCTCACAAAAAATGGGAGAAGAAAAAAGAATCAAACAACATTTATATTACTCAGAAAAGTCCCCAATGAAAACAGGCTAAAACAATACTACTACCTTCTTAATAACTTTGTTAATATTGTTGGGAAACACTGGTTATATAATTTATGATTAACTAACTTATCAGTTTAATGCCATGTAAAAGTAAGAAGAATAAACTCATCAATAATATAAATAAAACATAAACAGAGAAAGGAAATACCTCAAGTTCCACCAGAGCTGCAGTCACTGCATCTGTCGCAAGAGCACCAGCCTGTAGTTTTTCAATTGCCTGTGAAACCAATGAGACAAATTCTTCATTGGAAAACCGTAACTTTTGCTGGGTGCTAGTGGCTCAAGCCTGTAATCCTAGGTATTAGAGAGGCTGAGATCTGAGAATCACAGTTCAAAGCCAGGCAGTAAAGTCCATGAGACAAACTACTTAGAAAAAAGAGTGAAGTAGAGCTGTGGCTCAAGTGGTAGAGCACTAGCCTTGAACAAAAAAATGACAAGGACAGCCACCAGGCCTAGAACCAGCAAAAATAACAAACAAACATACTTTTCCATCACAGCCATATAATTCCCACACATATTTAAAAAAATAGAGATGTTTGGAGTTAATAAAAGTTAGTCAGCAATTCCATTCTGCACTTTAAGTCCTATACTGCTCAGGTTTAAAACAAATAATGTATATATGCAGGTTACTTCATGATATATCTCAATATAACCCAAATTGAAAAAATGAATGAAATCTAGCTATTAAATACAATATACAAAGAATTTAGTTAAGTAAAAAAACCCTCTACTCGCCCGGCACTGGTGGCTCACGCCTGTAATCCTAGTTATTCAGGAGGCTGAGATCTGAGGATCACGGTTCAAAGCCAGCCTGAGCAGGAAAGTCTGTGAAACTCTTATCTCCAACAAACCACCAGAAAACCGGAATTGGCACTGTAGCTCAAGTGGTAGAGAGCTACCCTTGAGCTGAATACCTGAGGGACAGCACTCAGGCCAAGAGTTCAAACCCCAACCAAAAAAGAAAACAAACAAACCTCCACTCATCACAGTGCAATTCGAAGCAGATACAAAATTTTATGAATTTCCTTTGGTTAAAATATCTTCACAATTTATATTTTACATAGATAACTGAACCTCAGACAAGCTAGTATGTTCCCTGCACACTTTTTCTACTCTCCTCACCCACATTTTAAAAAGCCAGTTCTCAGGACTGGGAAGTTAGCTCAGCGGTAGAATGCATGCCTTGCAAGCATGAGGCCCTGGGTTCGATTCCTCAGCACCACATAAACAGAAAAAGCCGGAAGTGGCGCTGTGGCTCAAGTGGTAGAGTGCTAGCCTTGAGCTGAAGAGCTGAGGGACAGCGCCCAGGCCCAGAGTTCAGGCCCCACGACCGGCAAAAAAAAAAAAAAAAACAGTTCTCTGTGTGAGAGACAATGCTCAAACAGAAGAAAACGTTTAGTGAAAGTATTGTTTATACTACAACCAATTTCATATTTAAATAATATTTAATATTATTTTGCTAAATAAACTATAGAAAGCAAAGGCCTATAATATTTACCTTACTTTCCTTGGGATAAATTATAAAAAGAGGCCAGGTACCAGTAGCTCACGCCTATAATCCTAGCTACTCAGGAGGCTGAGATCTGAGGATTACAGTTCAAAGCAGCCTGGGCAGGAAAGGCCCTGAGACTCTTATCTCCAATAAACCACTTGAAAACCAGAAGTGGTGCTGTGGCCCAAGCAGTAGAGCACTGGCCTTGAGCTGAAGAGTGCAGGGACAGCACCCAAGCCCAGAGTTCAAGCCCCACAACCGACAAAAATTAAATTAAAAAAAAATAGAAAGGAAACAGCAAATAAGAAAAATATAAAACCACTTAGACGATATTTAGCTTTATTATCATAGGAAAATAATAATACAACCCTAATAACAAAATGTTCTTATTTATTTGTGGTATTCCAATCATAAGAAAAATCTTGGATCTGAAATAAAGTATAATTTTCCTTTTACATAGTTTTATAAAAATCTAAATGAAAAGAAGCTAAAGAAACTCCTATTTATTTGACATGCAGTATTCAATTAACAATATATGCATATAAAAAGAAATGGAAGGTTTGCCAAGAAGGTTTGGGGATCAAAATAATGACAAAGTCTTCTAAGTCCATTCCTGCTTCCACATTAAGTATTTAACAATTTAGTAAAACCTCAAAAGCAAAGGGAAAAAAAGCACAACTGAGTACAAGGGCAAAGCTAACTCAAGAATGACAATGAGTGTGGTTATGATACAAACTAGATGATGAAAAGCAGAAAGATAAAGTATTAGATAGCCTAAGAAAAGTACCCATTTTAATTTTTTTCATTACTTTCTTTTCTCCTTTCATGGAAAGACATTGGCTGACTTCAAACAGTTTTTCCTATCCCTCTACAGAACTCAATGCCTTTACAAAGATTTTAAAAGATATGATTATGTGCCCACAATTCCAACAGCATAGACTTCGATGTGGGGAAGGAAAAGAAAGAGCTAAGCATCATTTGGAGAATTAAAAACATAAAACACAGCAAGACAAGACTCCACAAAATAACTTTATATTACAACCAAAGGCTGCGCTGTAGCTGAAACCTTACATTTTTGAACTTCAATTCATTTAAATCATACACATTTTGTTCATACCTTCTGACAAGCTCGCTTGCATACATGTTTATATTCCTTGGCTTTCGATTCAGAATGATAACCTGCACCTGTAGTAAAAAGGTAAAAACCAAATATTAAACAAGAATCCTTAATATGCCTAAACAGTAATCTGTGCACATGTGTATGTGTGTGTACATGTGTGCACATGTGTGAACTGGGACTGGAACTCAGGGCTGTGAGCTCTCACTCAGCTTTCTGCCCACAACTGACATTCTACCACTTGAGTGATGCCTCCAATTCCAGCTTTTTGCTGGTTAAATGGAGATAAGATTTGTCTGCTTGAACTAGCTTTAAACAGAATCCTCAGAGCTCAGTCTTCTGAGTAGCTATGATTATAGGTACAGGCCACTGTCACCCAGCTCTAAACAATAATCTTGTTCCTCAAGAGAACTATAAGTGTTCATAGTGCCAATATTTACTAGGTCTAGTCATGTTTCTCTAGGAAGTATGACCCTGCATTAGAAAAATAAAAGTCAAACATTAGTTATGAATAAACTATCAAAGACCTTGACTACAATGATTAAAACGAATGCATTCAAATGACAGGTAGATGTACAGAGAGATGGAGAGAGAGAGAGAGAGAGAGAGAGAGAGAGAGAGAGACCATAGAGTTTAGACTCTGAATATAGGAAAATGAAAATGGGCAGAGAATAAAGAACCTGCTAAGAATTAGGTACAGTTGCACTGCTCTGAAATTCAAGACCCTTCAAAGATGGAGAGCCCAGATGTCAAACTTTACTGTGTGCTTCTTTATGGTTCTCTCAAACAGAGATTATAGGCAGATGTAAGATTGTTAGGCAGTTGCTTAAGGAGTTACTTAAGGGTTTTTCAGCTTCGCTTTTAGTTGGCACTCAAAGCAGCAACGTGGCTGAACTAATCATTTAAGTCAATCTCTCTGATCTTAAGGTCCCTATTTACAATACTAAGAACACATGCCAGAGTAAAATATCTCACTCCAAAACATACTTTTTTAAGCACATTTCTAGATGACAATTCAGAGGGACTTCAAACAGAAAGTGTAGATCTGTAGATACTATTTGTATTACTGAAATAGGCAGGATTCCTCTGAAGACTCCTTATTTATCTCTTCTAGATCATATCAAAACCTACCTACCACAGTTGTTGCAGCCTTCTGATGACTGTTACCTCAGGAACTTTCTCTCCCCAACATTTGTTCAAATTTTTTTTCTTTCTTTTGTGCTCTAATAACCTGTTCCCATCCCCACTCCAGGAGCCTCAAGCCCCGAATCCCTCTGTAGTTCAAAATGTTACTACAGTTTCAACTATCTAGCCTTGTTTGGGTGTCATCATTACATTATGGCTGCAGTGCAAATTATCAAGCTAACAAATCTATTACATATTTTTACCTGCTTACTTAATATCAGCTCATTTCATAGAATTATTGAATCTCCAGAGGTAAGAGGAAATTTTAAATGTTCAAGTTAACAAATCTATTTGTTTTTTCCTGTTTACTTATTATGAGCTCATTTCATAGAATTACTGAATCTTCAGAGGTAAGAGAAAAACTTTTAAATCCCCACAAAAATGAATTAGCTCGAAAATTGTGTAAGATGACCATATTCTAATATGAGGCCAATGAACACTTTTCAAAAGCATTATTCTAAACAACATAAACCAGTTTAAAAATTACTTTGGACTGGGTGCTGGTGACTCACACTTGTAATAATAGCTACTCAGGAGGCTGAGACCTGAAGATTGCAGTTTGAAGCCAGCCCAGGTAAGAAAGTCTGTGAGACTCTTATTTCCAATAGACTACTCAGAAAAGGCCAGAAATGGTGCTGTGGCTCAAAATGGTAGAGTACTAGCCTTGAGCACAAAGAGGCTCAGAGACAGTGCTGCTCAGGCCCTGAGTTCAAGACCCAGAAAGAAAAAGAAAAAAATGAGTTTTAACACCAATAATCTAAATACATCCATCCATTATATGGAGTCAAAGTAAATAATAGAGGAAGGAAGAGAAAACAACACAGTAATTGTTATTATATAAGTTTTGCCAATTGTAACTGGTAAAATTGGTTAAACACCTGTAGAAAACTAAAGCTAGATCCTTGTATATCACCCTGACCAGAATCAACTCCAAATGGATCAAAGACTTCAAGTCAAAGTAGACACCCTGAAAACATTATAGGAAGGAATATGAGAAATTATAGGGTGCCTTGGCACAGGTCAAAATTTTCTTAATGAAGACCCAGAAACACAACCAATCAAAGAAAGGTTGGACAAATGGGATTACATGACACTGCACAGCTTCTGCATGGCAAAGGACATAGCTAGCAAGATCAATAGAAAGCCCATGGATTGGGAGAACATCTTCACTATCATACAACAGACAAGGGTCTCATATCTAAAATATACTTAGAGCTCAAAAAATTAAATCCCCCAACAACAAATCCTCAAAGAAACAACTGCCTAATTAATAAGTGGGCTAAAGACTTAAAGAGAGACTTCTCTGAAGAGGAAATAAGAATGGCCAATAGACACATGAAGAAATGCTCAACTTCTCTAGCCATAAAAGAAATGAAAATCACAACATTGAGATTCCAACTCACCCCAGTTAGAATGGCTATAATCAAGAACTCTAGTAATAATCGATGCTGCAGGGGATGTGGCCAAAAGGGAACCCTCCTGCATTGTTGGTGGGAGTGTAAACTTGTTCAATCACTTTGGAAAGCAGTATGGAGGTCCCTCAGAAGACTCCATATAGAGCTCCCCTATGACCCAGCAATCTCACTTTTGGTTACCCAAACAATCACAAACAAGGCGTACTAAAGCTACCAGCACAACCACATTTATCTCAGAATTTTAACCATAGCTAAGATATGGAACCAACCCAGATGCCCCTCAATAGATGAATTGATCAAGAAAGGATGATA
>NW_012267229.1:2966466-2967227 GCF_000151885.1 Dipodomys ordii | reverse complement strand
AAAAAAAAAGATCTTCCAACTAAAGAGATAGGGAGGGTACCTCACCAGCTTAATATGAAACAAATTCCTCAGTTTCGTGTTTCTCCTGTCTGAGGTGAAACTCAATTCTCAGCGTACTTTAAAGCAAGAAAAAGAAAAATTACCATTAAGGCTTGCAATTCACCCTGAAGGTCTTACCTGCGTGCACCAGCACAAAGCCTCCTCGTTTCTCTTTATAGGACTGCTTTGTTTCCAATTCTTTGGCTGTTATCTTAACACCTGAAGGCTGAGATGATCTGGAAGGCAGTCCTTCTCCTGAACTCATCCCCTTCTCCATGGTCATTCTCCAAGATTATCATCTTCTATCAGGCAAAGGGCATACTTCTATCCAAACAGCAATTTCAGGAAAGGAATTAGCCTAGAGAAAAACAGACAAAAAATAGTATGATTTGTTATCACCAGTATGAAAATTACTTACAAAAATTCATGTGAAGATTTTTTATCTATTTTTAGTTATTTAAATGGATGCAGAAAATATGAAAAGGTTAAAACTTAAATATCCATCCAATGACAATACTTAGATAAAGACCTGTAGACAAATTAACTTCTGTTAGGAAAAAAAAGACCTAATATTAAGTCCAAAGATACTGTTTCTTTTTTTTTTAATTTTTTTTATTGTAAAGATACAGGGTTACAGTTACATGAGTGAGGTAATGAGTACACTTCCTCTTGAACATTGTTACCCCCTCCATTGTTTTCCCCCTACCATCCCCTCCCTCCCT
>NW_012267229.1:2928945-2963661 GCF_000151885.1 Dipodomys ordii | reverse complement strand
GGAAGGAAGGAAGGAAGGAAGGAAGGAAGGAAGGAAGGTAGGAAGGAAAGGAGGGAGGAAAGGAGGGAGGGAGGGAGGGAAGGAAAGAAAAGAAGTGAGGGCAGGGAGGTCAATTCTCTTTTTCAATATAAAATACCCTCTGTGTGTGTGTGTCCTGAACTCTGAGCCTGGGTGCTGTCCCTCAGCTCTTCAGCTCAAGGCTAGTGCTCTACCACTTGAGCCACAGAGCCACTTCTGGCTTTTTCTGCTTCTGTGGTGCATGCAAGGCAAACACTCTACCACTGAGCCACCTTCCCAACCCTAATCCCTTTTTATCTTATTGTAAAGGTGATGGATGTACAGAGGGGTTATAGTTACATATATAAGGTACATTTCTTTTTGAACAGTGTGTCCCCCCTCCTTCATTTTCTCCCACTTTCCCCAGAGTGCCGTTTTCGAATTTACCAATTTACGCTGCCATTACAAGTTTATGATTGCTCTCATTTCATTGTTCCCTCTTACCTTGTTTCTCTCGGCTAAAAATCATATTTGAGGACTGGGAATGTGGCTTAGTGATAGAGTGCTTGTCTAGCATGCATGAAGCCCTAGGTTCCATTCCTCAGTACCACATAAACAAGGCGCTAGCCTTGAGCAAAAGAAGCTCAAGGACAGTGCCCAGGCCCTGAGTTCAAGCCCCAGGACTGGCAAACAAAAAAAAAATTATATATATATATATATATATATATATATATATTTAAGCTGAGCAGGTACTAGTGGTTCACACTTGTAATCCTAGCTACTTAGAATACTAAGATGTGAGGATTGCAGTTTGAAGCTATCCTAGGCAGAAGGTCTATGAGACTTTTATCTCCAATGAACTACCAAAAAAGCTATAAATGGAGCTATGGCTAAAGAATGCTAGTTTTGAGCACAAAAGCTTGGCAATAATGTCTAGGCCCTGTGTTCAAGCCCACACACTAATAATAATAATAATAGATTGTAGTTTTATTTTGAATCTCTTTTGAGTGATGTTTAGCATCTTTTATTAAACTATTTTTTCTCTAACCTGTGTTTTATCTTTTAATTATTAACTATTAATTTGTTTGTGTGTGTGCTAGCATTGAGGTTTGAACTGGGCCTTGCAATCTTGCTTGGCTTTTTGGCTAAAGGCTAGTATTTTACTACTTGTACCACACCTCTACTTGTAGCTTTTTGCTGGTTAATTGAAGATTAGAGTCTCAGATTTGTTTGCTTGATCCTCAGATCTCAGCCTCTTGGGCAGCTAGGATTGCATGTGTTAGCCACCAATGAGTGGCTAACTCATTGTTGTGTTTAATCTTTTCATCATTTCTTGGCACTTTTTTATTTATTGACAAGTTAGACCTTCAATGAGTTTCTGATTAAACAAAATGGATGAAACTGATGTTTGAGTAGGTATTGCTTTATTTCCTCTATTTATTTTGGAGTATTGAGGTTTGAACTAATTGCCTGAACCATGCCTCCAGCTGTTTGACCTGTTTTGTTATCATTGTTGTTGGTATTGTTGTTGTTCTTACTGATTTACTAGGGATTGGACTCTGAGACTCATGCTTTGCTCAGCAGAGGCTGAGGCACATCTCCAGTACCTATGGCCCATTATTTTTTTAGATAGTATCTCACTTTTCCCCCCAGTAATGTGCCTGGGCTGCTATCTACCCTACCTAGGATAACAAGAACTTGTTGCCATGCCCAGCTCTCAGTTTAGAAGGGGTTTCGTCACCTTTTCTGCCTAGTCTGGCCAACTGTAATCCAATCTCACTCTTCCAAGTAGCTATGATTATAGATGCCACTGGTACCCATTCCTAATTGAATTCAAAATATTTCCTGTGTCAGGTGTCAGTGGCTCATGCCTATAATCCTAACTACTTGGGAGGCTGAGATCTGAGGATGGCAGTTCAAAGCCAGCCTGGGCAGGGAAGTCCATGAAACTCTTATCTCCAATTAACCACCAGAAAACCAGAACTGGTGCTATGGCTCAAAGTGGTAGAGTGTTAGCCTTGATCAAAAAAAGCTCAAGGACAGCTCCTAGCCACTGAACTCAAGCCCCACAACCATCCCATACTGAAAAAAAGAAAAAAAATCAGGCAAGTATGGTGGCACAAGCTTGTAATCTTAGCACTCCAGAGGTTGAGGAAGGAGGACTTTGAATTCAAGGCCGGCCTGAGCCACTTTGGGAGACCGTTTCAAAATCATTAAACATACAACAAAACCTAAAAAAGAAGAAGAAATAGAAGGAGGAGGAGGAGGAGGAGGAGGAGGAGGAGAAAAAAAGAGCCTGATCTATATAAGAGTTTACTTTGAGAAAATTAAACATAATCATTATATGAACCAAGCTAGGCTTTGGTACACAGCTGGAAGCCAAATACTCAGGAGGCTTACATAAGAAGATCTAGAGTTCAAGGCCAGCCTGTGTATGTAGAGTCTTAGGGGGTGGAATATATGTTACATAGGAGACCTTGTCTAAAAAAAAATGTTTTAACTAAGTTAAATTAAGTTTAAACAAAGGGTGAACAAATGCAGCAGTGAATTATACAACTTGTGGGTAAGAACGGGAGGGAAAAGCTGAGAAAGAGAGCAAGGGAAGGAGTGACAGTATCCAAAAAGAACTAGACTCATTCCCTGCCTTATGTACCTCTCTGTACATTACCTTATAATAACAATAAAAATATTTTTATTTAAAAATAAACAAAATTATGTTTAAATTAAAAGGGAAATAAAATAAAAATTTAAAAAGCATGTTAGTGTAGACATGCTAGTGTAATCCCAGAACTTAGGAGGCTCAACAGGAGAATCTTCAGTTCAAGACCAATCTCATCTATGTAGTAAGAATCCATCTCAAAAAGCCAAACCAAAGAAATTATCATATTATCCAGTAAATTACATTTCTAGATAGACAAGCAGAAAACTACAAATAAGTGTCACTACAAAAGTGTGTACCTTCGGCCAAGTTGAAAAAGCCAAATACCGCTTGTTCTCATTCATTTGTGAAGCACACACCTAAAATGATGATAACAGTAAAGGCAATGGGATACAATGTAAAAGCAATACTGGCCAGGAAGAGCTAAGTGGGAGGGGAGGTGGGGGGAAAAGGAGAGGATAATGAGGGGTAAGAAGAATATCACATATATACATGAAGACCAAATAATACTACCAAATGCTGTTTGAAAAGGTGAGGATGGAAATAATGAAGAGAAATATGATATAAGGAAGGAAATTGTTCAAAGTACACTTTGTGCATGTATAGACATATCACAATGAAACCATCTTATATGAGAGATGTATTCTAATTAAAAAATAATAAAAATATTTATAGCCAGATGTTTAGAAAAATTATTCAAAACAATCAAAAGGTGGAAACAATCCAAATATCCATCTAATAAAAGTGGACTTAAAAAATAAAAATGTGTCATATTCAGAAAATGAAACATCAGTCAGCCATAAAAAGGAATGAAGTATCAATACATGTGTAAATGTATAAATGAACACTGGAAACAATGAAACGAGCCAGATTAAAAAAGGCAACCTATTGTACAATCCCATTTATAGGAAACATCCAGAAGAGGTGAATTTAAAGACACAAGAAAATAAATGAATGGTTACTTAGGGATCAAAAAGAAATGGCAAGTAACTGATAGTAGGAGCAAAGTTTCCTTTTGTGGCAGCAATTCCTGAAAAGATATTTGTCAGGAACCTACTGATACATAATATTATGCATATCATCAAAGTACAATACAATGCCCATATGACCAATGCTCTAAATATTGATCAGGGTGATGATGGCTGTCCATCTCTATGAATATAGAGTAAGAAAAAAAAAGTCTTGTTTCCAAAAAGTGGCATATTTTGCAAGATACTAAATCCATTGGCCTTTCTTAATCTTCCACTTGGAACCTTTAATTCCTAGGATCACCAGCTTTTCTTGGCAAGCATGTTTATCTACTACTCTAGTTCTTCATGATCCCTCTGACCCTACTCTCAAATGTCTCCTTCAGAAATTCAGTCAACTTGGCAACCTTCAAAATCATCCTATCAGCAAATCAGATGTTTCCCAACTCTTTACCTTCAGGCTTGGGTTCTACACACTATTTTTCCCTCCTGGAGAACATCTTCCTCACTCTCAGTCTACCCAAAACAAGCTCACCCCAATGCCCCCAAAATCTAATTATTCCCATATTATACCTTGGATTTTAACTTCCTTTTTCTCCATTCTTGTTTAGCCCAAATTCCCTTAGCCTGTTGCAACAGCATCCTAACTTTTCTCCCCAAATCCAAGCTATCATAAAGCAACCAGCTACAAAAGACTGCCAAAATAAGTCTCATAAAACATAGCTCCAATCAAAACAAATACTACACCAGGAGACATGAACAGACAATAAATAAAAGAGGAATCTGTGAAACAAGTATCCAATGTGAAACAAAGAGTATTCAAAGTATCTAGCTCCATAATGGTGCCATAAATGAATGCAACCACTTGAAAAGGGTTTTGTAAGTAAGTAACAAGAGCCTTAAAGTGTATAATAGTGTATATATTATCTATCCAGAAATACTCCATGAATCAATGACACAAATTAACAGTATCTTGGATACTTCTAAGAAAAATGGAGAAAGTAAGGAAAAGAATAAAAGGGCAGGCTGGGAATGTGGCTTCTGGTAGAGTCCTTGCCTAGCATGCATGAAGCCATGGGTTCCATTCATCAGTACCACATAAACAGAAAATGCTGGAAGTGGCCCTGTGGCTCCAGTAGTAGAGTGCCAGTTTGAGCAAAAGCTCTAGTGGTAGAGTGCTAGTTTGAGCAAAAGCTGGACCCTGGGTTCAAGCCCCAGGACTGGCAAAAAAAAAATAAATAAATAAATAAAAGGGAATTCTATTTATCCTAATAACATTTGTATTTAAATTTCTATTACTAGGTACAACCTAATGAAAAAGACTATCTAAATTGGCCATTTCTAAGACCAAAGTGAATATTAATTAACAATTAACTGGATCATCAAGGCTAGGAGGCTCATAATAAACCAGTTTACTCTAGGAACCTCGAAGGCATTAAGGTAAGTTCTAAATCTTGGATGTCCTGTCTTTTCAATGATTCTTTGTTTGCACATGCACATTCTTTTTTTTTAACATTTAGGAAAGACCACGTGTCTTAAAAGTAGGGTACTTTTTTTTTCTCCTCATTCTAGTTTTGTGTAGTCTTTCACGAGTTGAAAGAAGGAAGACATACAATCCTTCCATCTTACCAAGGAAATATTTGTGCAGAAAAGCTACCCCTTAAGCTACTGCAACAGATGGCTCCAAAAAGATCTATGTTGTGGCTCTCTTCTTCAGTATTTCTGTATTTCCCAGATATGCTCAAAGAACCTCTGCTTTGTGTGTGTGTAAGTGATGTGAGGAGCATTATTTAGAAATGATTAAACTCTTCGGTGTATAAGTAAAAATTCCTCAGCTTATTATGCGAAGATCTGAGTCACATGGTCCACCAATAGACGTTCCTTCCTCTCCCAAGCAGAAGGCAAGTCAAGTGGAACCACTTCCTGCCGGAAACATGATGCCCTCAAATGCCAGAGCACCCCCCAGCTGTCCCCACCCCTCCCCCACCCTGCACCCCAGCTTCAGCTTTTCACACACACACACACACTTCCCAGCTGCTTCATCTCCCGTTCTTTTCCTCTTCCTCCTCGCCAGTCAATGCTCATCAAGCCCAGCGGGACTGTCACCAGGCCGCTAGGACCGACACGCTGGGGTGTCTGGGCACCCCCCTGCTCACCCGCACCGAGACAGTCAGGACTGACTGGGGTGTGTCCTCTCCGATCTCTACGAACCTCAGGGACACCCTCCTCTCCCCCCCCCCTGCCCAGGACATCTTCCCGCGCCCCAGCGACTGCAAATCGGGTGGCAGCACGGCGGCCACGCAGCCCTCCGAGGCCTCCACGCCGGAGACCCGGCAAGGAAGAAGGGGGAGAGGGGTGGCATGGGCCCCACGCGCGACCAAGACTGAGGACCAGGGGCATCCTAGACTGGGGAGAGCTTCCTGCGCGCTGGCCCCTGGCGACCCGGGCGAGGATGTCCCAGCCAGCCCGAGGGGCGCAGAGATCGCGGCGTGGCCGCGGCAGCGGTGCCGACAGCGTGAGGAAGAGGACACTCACCCGCATCGGCCCGGAGCACACACGGCACCGGAAGGAGTCACCCGCCCGTTGCCAGGGTGAGGAAGCGGGCGTGACGCGCTGCGCTTTGATTGGCCGGGGCGAGCCCCACGTGGCCGGAAGCGGGCTGCTATGATGCAGCCCTCGGGACCCGTCACGGTTCAGCCCGGCCCGCACAGGTGTGCTCGCCTTGACTCTTTCGTGGGAGGGGCGAGGGCTGGGGGGGGGCGGGTGCTGGCGGTGGTTTTTCCTGTTTTTGTGTGGAGGTCTTCTCTGGAGTTTGTATTCGAGTGTTTTTAGCTGGGAAGGCACCATCAACCTGTCTCTTCACACACACACTCCACCCCGCCATCCCCGCCGCCCGGGATAGCCGGCTGGCTGGGCGGGCCTGCACCTGAACCCAGGGCAAGGCTGACGAGCCTGTTGTATGAAATAAGCAATTGTAAAGGATACATCGTCGGTGGGTGGGCTATTTGCGTGCTTTGGGCAGTCCTCTGTCTCCTAACTGTAAGGAACACTAGGTTCCTGCCTGACATCTAAGAAAGAGGAGGGAGGAGGGAGTCAGCCAGGCGCCAGGGAGGAGGGAAAGCATGTCCGTCCAGGATGAGCAGCATTTCAAATCTCTCTCCCTAACCCTTCTGTCTATGGAGTAACACACACTCACTACATATAATATCCTCTATCTTTTCCATGTGTAATCATCTGTAGTGTATCCTTTTCACTTTATTTCAGGATGTCTTCATTTCCCTTCATTCTTATCTAGATAGCCACCAAGTCCACAAGAACAGAAAGGTGATTTGTTGGCCCTCCATGCGGCCGGGGGAGAGACCTGGGAAAGAGGGGCGGCTGGCCTAGGGGGGGGGGAAGGTGTGGCCACATCGAATCCAGATGTGACCTCTTCCAGGTGTGCCAGGTGCCTAGGTAACTCAGAGACTTGGCTGCGAGGAGGGTGGAGTCTGCTTGCCATCCAGGAGCGGACCTTACAGTGCTCCCACAGAAATTCCCACTTAGAATTTACTGAAAATTTTCTTTATGTTTAAGTTTTCTATGTGTAGATAAAATCACACTTATGATACTATGTATAAGAAGCACTTGCTAAGTGTGTCTTCTAGCCGTGGGAAGGTCCCACTTAGAATTTAAATATGGAAGACACTAAATTAAAATATATATATATGAATTTTGTATTTTTTCGACTGTTGGTACCCTGAATACATATTTAATAATTTTTGTATAGTGCAATATTTTCTTTTAATATTTTTCTCCATAAGAAAAAGAGGGTAAAAAACTATGAAATTTATTTTAAATTTTAGAATTGAGATATGTAGAATTATTTATTTTATTTTGTTTTAGTCGGTCGTGGGGCTTGAACTCTGGGCTTGGGCCCTGTCCCTGTGCTCTTCAGCTCAGGCGAGCGCTCTATCACTTGAGCCATAACACCACTTCTGGTTTTCTGGTGCTTTATTGGAGATAAGAGTCTCACAGACTTTCCTGCCCGGGCTGGCTTTGAACCAAGATCCTCAGAACTTAGCCCCCTGAGTAGTTAGGATGAGAAGTATGAGCTACCTGCATCAGACCTTAGGTTCTCCTTTTACCCTTCCTTGCTTGTCAAAACTTTCAAAACCAAAGCTACATACTATACTTTTATTGTTATATTGTTACATTCATTGCACTTGCAGGTAACAAAATCCCTTGAAGATACTGTTATTGAGCTATCACTACTAGGTAACAAGTTTGCTTTTCTCACAATTTAATGGTAGGAATAAAACAAAGACCTAAAAGCCAGAAGTTATATAATAAATGATAGGCACTCAAGCGAATTATTGTGTTTTTTTATACAGGTTACATTTATGATAATTGTAACATTGCTTTAACTTTTCTGGTCTCAGGACACACCTTTAATAATTTGTGTTTATATGTATTTATTATTTTTGTGGCATTGGAGATGCAATCCTGGGCTTACATAGGCTAGGTATGAGCTTTACCATGAAGCTACAACCATAGCCCCCATTTTTATTTTTAATAAGATGCCATTATAGAAAAAGTTTCAAGGCCACTAAAAATTCCCATATAACCTTCAACTCAATTTATTCATTGTTAATTGTACATTTGCTTTTGTTTCTCTTAAAATAGGTAGGCATTTCAGTGTATATTATAGCTATCTTTTATACATTCTTCAGATATATTTGTAAAGCAAAAGGATATTCTTACAAATGAGCACTATATACTCACCCAAATCAGGTATTTTATCATTGATCTACTGCTCTCCTTTTTTTTTTCTTTTGTTGGTCATGGGTTTGAACTCTCGGCCTGGGCACTGTCCCTGAGCTCTACCACTTGAGCTGCAGCACCACTTCTGGTTTTCTGGTGGTTAATTGGAGATAACAGTCTCACCGACTTTCCTGCCCAAGCTGGCTTTGAACCATGATCTCAGATCTCAGTCTCCTGAGTAGCTAGGATTACAGGCCTGAGCCACCAGCACCTGGCTACTCTTTTTAATATGCAGTCCCTATGGAAACTATACCATGCATTTCAATATTTTTTTTTGGTCGGTGGTGGGGCCTGAACACTGGGCTTGTGCACTGTCCCTCAGCTCTTCAGCTCAAGGCTAGCACTCTACCACTTGAGCCACAGCGCCAATTCCGGCTTTACCTGCTTATATGGTGCAGAGTAATTGAACCCAGGGCTTCATGCATGCAAGGCAAGCACTCTACCACTGAGCCACCTTCTCAGCCCTCAATATTTTTTGGGGGGGGAGGGGTCCAGTCGTGGGGCCTGAACTCTGGTCTGGGTCTGGGCGCTGTCTCTCAGCTCTTTAGCTTAAGGCTAGTGTTGTACCACTTGAGCCACAGCACCACTCCAGCTTTTCCTGCTTATATGGTGCAGAGCAATCGAACCCAGGGCCTCAAGCATGCAAGGCAAGCGCTCTACCACTGAGCTACTTTCCCAGCCCTCAATAATTTTTATATCATATTATATCATTTTATATCACATTATCTCCCATCTAGGATCATAAATTACATTTGGTTGTCATGAAAAACATTGGTGTGAGCTAATTCTTTTTTCTCATTCAAACTACTTTAAATAACCTTACATGCCAGGCATCAGTGGCTCACGCCTGTAATCCTAGCTACTCAGGAGGCTGTCTCCAATAAACCACTCAGAAAACCGGAAGTGGCACTGTGGCTCAAATGGTTGAGGACTAGCCTTGAGCTGAAGAGCTCAGGGACAGCGCCCAGGCCCAGAGTTCAAGCCTCACAACCAACAAAAAAGAAAAAAGAAACAAACAGATGAAAATGGCTTACAGAATTAAAAGTAAAACTCTCAGAAAAGATAGGAGTCAGAAGTCAAGGGTGGTAGTGCATGTATGTATCCATAACCTCAACTTCTGAGGAGGCAAAGCCACACAGGCAACATTAATGAGACACCATCTCAAAAACAAAATATAAATAAAAGAGCTAGGAGCATGGATCAAGTGATAGAAGTTTTGTCTGGAATGCATGAAACGCTGTGTTCAATAAGGATGAATGAACAAGATTTCTGAAGCCCAACCATAGAATGAATCAACTCCAGTGTGTTTCTAGTACTTGTCTCTCTGCTCAGAAATCAAATTCCAGGGTGAAGACCTTTTGCAACATAAATTATATCATGAATTTATTCAAAAGAAAACAAGAAACTTTAATTTATAATCGCAAGTGCAACTGATAAAATGGGGTAGGTAATTGAGAAATTGTTCCCAAGAGGAGGGACATGGATACTAGGCTGCAAAACTACCAAGTACACATTTTTTCAGAATGGGTTTTGACTTTGCCTAAATTAGAGCTCCAGCCATCTTTACAGTTTTCTTAATATCTACCTATGGTGTGAATATATTCTTTGGTTCAGTTACAGTTTCTCATGCCTGTAATCCCAGCTATTTGGGTAGTGGATCCTGTTTTGAGGCCAACCCAGGGAAAAAGTTAATGAGTCTCTATCTCAACCAATATGCCAAGTGTAGTTGCTCATGTCTGTACTCTCAGCTACAAAGAAGGATGATGGTCTACATAGCTAGGCTGATGGTCCGAGGCAAATTGCCAAACCCTATCTTAAAAACAGCTAAAGCTAAAGGTGCAGATTCTATAAATCAAGCGGTAGAGGTCTTGCCTAGGAAGTGCCAGGCCCTGAGTTCAAAACACCAATACTGCCAGTGTATGTATATGTATCCCTAGTTCAGAATTATATAGTATATAGCTAATAATATTTCATCTTTTATAAGATTTACAAGGAAGAGTGCAAAGAAAGTAGGAAAAATATCTAGCTTTTATTCTAATGTTTCTATTAATTTTGAGGATGATCTTAAAGGGAAATAATTTGTATATTAACCTGGGTTTTTTTCTTTTGTTTTGTTTTTGTGCCAGTCTTAGGAATTGAATGCAGTGCCTGGGAGCTGTCCCTGAGCATTTCTGCTCAAAGCTAGTACTCTACCACTTGAGCTACAGCTCCACTCCCAGTTTGGTGTTTGTTGTTGTTGTTGTTTTGTTTCATTTTGGTTTGGGTGGTGCATTGGAGATAATAGTCTCATGGACTTTCCTGATGGACTGGCTTCGAACTGCAATCCTTAGATCTCAACCTCCCATGTACCTTGAATTACAGGAATGAGCCATAGAGTCCACCAGGTTAAACTGTTTTTAATCCTTTGATTATGGAAATTTTTGGAGAAAGTAGAGAGTATTCTGATGGACCTCTATGTTCTAATTGCCAGTTCATCTGTAGTTTATCTGGTCTTACTCCCACCTCACACACTGTGTTAGCAGAAGCTTCTGGTACTCAGATCACATCCTGGCTGACTTTGGTCTGGAGCCTGGCAGGCTGTTCCAGCTTGCACCGTCAGCTTTCCTGGCTTTCTGGTTCTTGGCCCAGAGCCATCTTCAAACACAGTGGCTTACTCAGCCGTGGTGCCTAAACACAGCTCAGAAGCATTTGGACATTAACATTTCCTCCAAATGTTTCTCTGTCCATCAGACTCATTCTAAAAGACAACTGTAAAGTTCTGAGTTCTCTGGGTATTGAGTCCTGAATAATCAATGCAGCATCTTTCCATTGGATTTGCCTTCCTCCTTGCCTTCTTCTTCCTAACTTCTAACATTTGTTTCCTAAAGCCCACCTCCTCCCAAAATTTCCTTACACCAAAATTCCTGTCTCAAGGTCTGAAACAGGGTGGCCCAAACTAAAATTAGCATCTTTTATCCAGCCACAGCTTTTGGTTACCATCAAAGTTGCATATTCATTTATATGAAGCTCATTGCATAGACAGAACTCAGGACATTTTTCAAGATGCTGGTTGATAGAACTGACTGTTATAGAAATTCTGGGAGCATGCTTGTTCCTCTTTTCTATAAAAATGACTACATTCCTAAGAATATCCTTTGATCTCACTGTGTGAATTGTTGAGCTGTTTAATTAATCATGCCCAAGTGTAATTTCTTTTGTATTTTACTATCCATTGAGTTTGCTTGTAGATTTATAGGCACATTCTAGTTATTACAAATGAGGGAAACCATGCAACCTATGCTTTTTTGGGTCTGGCTTACTTCACTTAATGCAGTTTTTCCCAAGTCTTTCTATTTACTTACAAATAGGGCAATGTCATTCTTTCTGATGGAAACATAAAATTCCATTGTGTGTGTGTGTGTGTGTGTGTGTGTGTGTGTGTGTGTGTGTGTATCACATTTTCTTGATCCATTCATCCACTGAGACGAATATGGTCATATAAAATGGTGCTTACTGAAGTGAACTCCAAGAATTGGAAATAAGAGGATATTATTATTATTATTGCACTGTTTGTGATTCTTTTTTTTTTTTTGGTCGGTCATGGGGTCTGAACTCGACCTGGGCACTGTCTCTCAGCTCTTCAGCTGTCGACTAGTGCTCTACCACTTGAGCCTCAGCCCCACTTCCAGCTTTTTCTGCTTATGTGGTACTGAGGAATTGAACCCAGCCTCATGCATGCAAGGCAAGCACTCTACCACTGAGCCACCTTCCCAGCCTTGTGGTTCTTTTTTTCTTCTGTTTTTTCCCCCTTCTGTCACTTTTTTTTTTATTTCTGTAACCTTTGTCTTGTGTGTAAGTTTATCTGATTTGGGGAGTGGAAGGGAAGCACAGAAATGGTGGGACAAAGGGTGAACTAACTCAGCAGTGATAGTCACTAGATACTATGCTTGAAATGAATTATAGAACTTGTGGAGTAGGGTGCTCAAGAGGAAAAAACAGGGAGAAAATGAGGGAGGGGTGACACTGTTCAAGAAGAATTGTACTCATTATCTACCTTATATAACTGTAACCCCTCTGTAGAAAAAAAGGCTTTTGTCCTGGTGCTAGGGGTATTGCTCAATGTAAAGTGCTGACCTTGTATATTAGAACCCTGAGTTTTATTCTCAGCACTGTAAGAAAAAAAAGGGGGGTGAGAATAAGGGAGGTAAGGAAGGAAGAAGGAAAGGCCATTCATACATTAAAACCTCAAGTTAAGTCCTATCCATAACACTGCCTCACCCTGTTTATACATACACTTTTTGGAGTGTTGAACCCAACCAATAGGGAAGCAAAGGAACAAACATGTCTCATTGATTTCCTTTTAACCCCAAAGCTTTTACAAGTTATCACTTACCAAGGTAGGTTCAACCTAAATGGCTCATATCTTTCCTCCCCACTTTTTCTTTGTAATGCTTTTACAATATAAACTAACTCAATCAAAGCTCATAATTGAGAGGGGAAGGTTGTGGAAGAGAAATAGACTTTGGGCAGGTGGGACTATCTGGAAGAGGGTTGCTGGGGGAAGGATAAAGAAGACTGGATACTGTTCAACTAGACTATTTGTAACTATGAAAACAGAACAAGGAAACCTGTTAGCGATGCTGTTTCTTTTAAGTATTATCATAAAGATAATTATATCATAAGGGAATTATACTTACATAAATCAGATAATGAGTATGTTTCTTTTTAGACAATGTCACCTCTTCCCTCACTCTTTCCCAGGGATGCTATTTCTTAGAAGAAAGATAATGTGATAGAGGGGGTGCAATTGATTGGAATACAATATAAATGTGTGAAGATAAAACAATAAAAACCACCCATAAGTGACATAAGCCAATTAAGAAAAAAAAACCCTCTTAGTCTAGTGGATATCTTTCCAATTGCCATCTATCCTTCCTATGACAGTTTGTGGAAGCTTGGCCTCAGACCTAGACCTTTTTTCTGGTTATTATTTATCATGATTTAATAAACCCTCTTACATCAGAGAGTTTGGTTTTAGCTGGGCACAGGTAGCTCATGCCTGTAATCCTAGCTACTCAAGAAGCTGAGATCTGAGGATCATGGTTGAAAACCAGCTTGGGCAGAAAAGTCCCTGTGAGACTCTTATCTCCAATTAACCAATTAACCTCAAAAATGGGTAGTGGCACTGCAGCTCAAAGTGGTAGAGTGCTAGCCTTGAGCAGAAGAGCTCAGGGACAGCACCTTGGCCCTGAATTCAAGCCCCACAACTGACACACAAAAAACAGAAGTTTTGGTTTAATATTGCTTAACTTAAAAAGGAGGAAAGGAAAAAACAGAAGAGAGAGGAGGGAAGAAGGGCAGAAGGGAGAAAGAAGAAGGAGATAGAGGAAAATTTTCTTTCTGATAAGTTTTCACTACAAAATTGAATGGTGCTTTAGAAGAACATAACTTCCACTTACCCAATCTGAATGCCAAACTTTATTTCCCAACCTTGCGTACCCTTAAGGATGTGAGTTGGTTGCTGTCAGCACCTTAACACCTAGGAACATACCCAGGCCCCCACAAACCTGGAACCCAGAGATCAGAGGACAGCACTATCATTGCCTAGTGTCTCTAATGTGAAACAGATGCCCCCAGCTGTCCTCGGACGTCAGCCAGCTCACCGAAGGTTTTCAGCCCTGGTTCCTTCTGTAATGATCCAGCTGTATAAACAACATTTTTATTTCCAAGCTGAACTCTAGGAGCAGCCAGCAGATCTGTCTTCCTTTCTATTAGGAAAGCCTGGCTGATTCCAAGGTTTTACTTATTAGAATAATAATTAAACAAAGGTGGATTTTTTTCCCTTCTCTTCCTTTCCTTGGTAATGTTTAGCTTCTATTTTCTCTTTTTATTTTAATTATATTTTTATTGTAAAGATACTGTACATAGGGGTTACAGTTACATGAGTAAGGTAATGAGTACAATTCCTATCCAGCATTGTTACCCCCTCCTTTGTTTTCCCCCTACCACCCATTTCCTCCCCTGCCAAAGTTGTAAAGTTCGTTTTCAACATAGTGTCTTGTACATCTCATTGTTACAATGGGCCAACCTGTATCATTATTTCTTTTGTTTGTTTGTTTGTTTTTGTTTTTTATTGTGAAAATACTGTACAGAGGGGTTACAATTACATGGACAAGATAATGAGTACATTTCTTATCAAGCATTGTAGCCTCCTCCTTTGTTTCCCCTTCCCATCCCTTCCCATCCTCCCTTCACCCCCCCCATCCAATCCTCCCTGTCCTTCCATCCCCGCACCAAAGTTGTGAAGTTTGTTTTCGACATAACAACTTGTACATCTCATTGTTGCAGTGGTCCACCTGTATCACTATTTAAACTATTTGTTTTTCCCCTTCCCCTCCACAAATTATACCAACATCAAATACAGTGAAAGTAGGGGTTATACTGTGGAGCAGGGACATACAAAGCAACAAAGAAATAATCTTATAAATGTGTTAGAAACAATCACATGAAAGAAAAAAAAAAGTGACGCTGTGGCTCAAGTGGTAGAGCACTAGCCTTGAGCTGAAGAGCTGAGGGACAGCGCCCAGGCCCAGAGTTCAAGCCCCACAACTGACCACCCCCCCCAAAAAAAGAAAAAGTTAGACTCTGTATCATTATTTCAAATTAGCTTCTACTTTCTACTTTCTTTGCCGTCAAGATGCCTTTGGTAATATCACCTGATAACTCACCTTGAGAGCTGGGGGCAAAAGGAATCTATTTGAAACAGGAACACTTTGGGTAGGGTTGGTACGTCTGGATGTCTGAGTTTCTTGGTGACTCATTTTTCTTGACCGATAAAATGAAGAAGTACATTTAGATGCTCTTAATGAACTTTCCTGTAACTAGTATTTTAAGTATTTTTAAATCTTTTTGATTTTATACAGATTTTCCTTCAACAAATATTTTCTATAGATAGCACTTATGACCTGGTCAGTACTAGAACATTCCTTGGAGAGCCTTAACTGTAGAAGGCATCTGTCTAATGCTACACAACATTGGCTTCTACTTTTTCCCTGGTAATAACTTTCTCTTGGACCATTGTAATCAATCCCATTTCCACTTTATGTGTCTTTTATGGGTCTTCCAGTCGGAGCACCCTCATAGCTCAGCTTTGGTATAAGCAGATGATCTCAGCCTAACTTATCACATACCAAAACCTGGACTAGATATCTTGCCTCATACCAGGACAATTTAAATTGTTCTTTGAAATCTTATGCAAGAGGTTTTAGAAAGAGAGTTCTCTTTTACATATAAGGTTACTAAGTTGGTTAAAAAAATACCTAAAAGCATTGTTTTATCCTATTTTGGGGGGGGGAAGTCCATGTGAAGTTGGAAAAGCTAAGAAAAAGACATAAAAATCAAAAACAAGATGGGAAGAAATTTCAGATAGCCTCTACCTTCCCAGTGTCCTAATTATGTATGCCAATCTCTCTCTCCTACTTTAAGAAGTTACCTGTCTATAACTTTTAATCAAGTTCTTGATTAATATATAAACCCCTTTTTTAAGTATAAGGGAATTGATTCTCCCTGCGTGTGAAATTTGCCCAAAGCTGCATATTTAGCCAGCAGCAGACCTGGGACCCAGTGATAGATTTCCTAACTAGTTCCATTATTGTCATGCTGCTTCTAATTTCACACTGTGGAACATTTTTCAAAAAGACAGGCAACTTCAAAGTTAAAAAGGAGAGGGCTGGGAAGGTGGCTCAGTGAGTGGTGGAATGCTTGTCTTGCATGCATGAAGCCCTGGATTCAATTCCTCAGCACCACATAAGCAGAAAAAGCCAGAAGTGGCACTGTGGCTCAAGTGGTAAAACTAGCCTTGAGCTGAAGCGCTGAGGAACAGTGCCCAGGCCCAGAGTTCAAGCCCCAAGACAGACAAAAAAAAAGTTAAAAGAAAAAAAGCAAACACGGTTTTAGTCAATCTTGTGTTGCTATTAAAGAATACTTCAGACTGCGTAATTCATAGTGAGCAAAAGATATATTTAGGTCACAATAGTAGAGCCTAAGAAGTCCAAGATCAAGGGGCCACATCTAGCAAGGACCTTCTTATTGGGTCATCCATAGCAAAGGAGCAGAGGAGATGTTCATCAACATACAGATAAAGAAGAAGGGGAGGGGATCTATTCCTACAATGACTAAATCATTCTCAGAATAACAGCATTGAGACAGTCACCATGGCCTAGTGTCAGTGGCTCATGCTTGTAATTCTAACTACTCAGGAAGCTGAGATCTGAGGATCTTGGTTCAGAGCCATCCAGGGAAAGAAAGCCTATGAGACTCTTATCTTCAGTTAACCACCAAAAATCCAGAAGTACAGCTTGTGACTCAAGTGATAGAGCAATAACCTTGAGCAAAAAAAGTCTCAGACACAGTGCCCAGGTCTAGTTCAAGCACTACGACTGGCATAAAGTACAATAAAATAAAAATGGTTGTCATGACCTGATCACTCTCAGGGGTCTTCCTCTCAGCAGTGTTTCTTGAATTACTCGTTGTTGAATTACTAGTAAATGAACTTTGCAGGACAAATTTCAACTACCACTCACTTTGTCACATATCTATCCATTTAACCACTCTTTTCAGTCATAAACCTAGTTTCTTAAAGTAAATTATGACCAGATCTCCTCTGTTACACTATACCTCCTCAGCCTTCACAGGCTTAGTGGTATATGGGTCAAGAAAGCCTAGGTAGGCACAGCCGTCCTTCGTGATATGGAATATAGTCAGAAATAGAAACAGAAGTGGGCAATCTTTTCTAAATGATTTTTTGATAAGCCTAGAGGAGGCCCACTGTAGATAAGTTAAACAAGTGGGTGAGATCATTTTTGTTAGTCATGAGGGTTAGGAAGAAAATAAATCAGAGTGATGCCATGGAGTATATATGTATATCAGTAAAAAGCATAAGTATGAGATCAGGACAGAGGTGGTCTCATTAAAAAAAAGTGACTTTTGAATTATATCTCAATGGAGAAAAGCATCAGTAGTAGGAGCTGATTCTAGTCAAAGAAAAAGCAAATACAAAGGCCACAGAAGCTTTTAGTAAAAGAAAGATACTTAGCAAAATATCTCCCATCTTCTCTTCCTCATCAAGATCAACATCACCATCATCAATAGTCTCGTTACGGTGGGAAGAACTTAATGAATATTTCATAATCAGTCATTGAAGTCTCCAGGTGAATTCAGTTATTATATCTCACTTGTAATTCTGTGGGCCAAATGATAAACTCAGTAATCCTGCCAATTTCTCTCTGGACAAAGATAAACAGCTCTGAGAGTAGTTTGGATACACAGAAGCCCATAGGTCTACAGAAACAAGTTGGTCCCAAATAAGAACATGTTGTTCTTTTGCAAATTTTGTTAGTCCAAAGAACTGGCTCAGGTTACATCCCAAACAACTCATGATTTCTTAAGCTTCTCTTTTCACATCATAATTGGAGGCTGTTGGCCAAAAAAATGTTAGTTTATCTTGTGTAAATGGTTTAAATATGTGTTTTAGCATTAAAATGATCCAAAACCAACACTTTGCATTGCTTTCAAGTGCCTTTTTGACCTTCCCTCAGTGGAAACCAGATTAACTTAAAGCTTTATGAGTGAAATGTCTTAATCTTCTGAGAGACTATTTTGCCCTCAATGGTTCCAAGATCATGAAATAGGCCTCTTCTTTTACTTTCAGTTGCAATATTTGTTCAGAAATGTACTAAGAAGCATATGCTTCAAGTTTTATTTTTATGTTTTTTTTCACCATGCTGTGAATAATGTCCAAAAGTCAATATTAAACCAAATTAATACCATAACAGATCAAGGGTTTGTTTGGATCTAGTCTGTGGTCACTGTATTTTTTTCTAGTCCACTTCTACAAGTATAGTTGAATTGGGCTATGAAAGCCCGAACTATTCCTAGAAGCAACTAAATGAAATTTTTAACAGCAGAAATAATATATAATATGATTATATAAAGCCATATTTATCACTGAAAAACAATTATTTCTCAGGAGCAAAGCCACATTTATTAAAAAATAAATGTATCTCAAGTTCAAGGATGTCTCAGAAGTCTCAAAATATTTACTTTGGCCAATAGAAACATTGATACATGTCCAGGTTTTGGGGCTCATACCTGTAATACTACCTAGACAAAAAGTTGAGATCACAATTCAAAAACAGCCAGAGAAGACAAGTCTCTGAGACTCTTATCTCCAATTAACCCCCAAAAAGCCAAAAGTAGAGTTGTGGTTCAATTGGTAGAGTGCTAGCCTTGAGCAAAAAGCTAGTGTTTAGGTCCTGAGTTCAAGCCTCATTACCGAGACACACTTAAGAAATCATTGATTTGCTTTTTTACAGTAGCAGTTCTACATTTGTAGAAACTACTTTCAGGACTCCAGAGATTCCTCTGGGCCCCTATGAAGCATTTCTGTGTTCGTGTTCTTGTTATGGTAACTAATTCCTGAGATAAATCAACTTTAGAGAAAAAAGAAAGGAAGTGTTGGTCTTGGCTTTTGGTTCAGAGGTTTCAGTTCATGTCCAATTATACTCATTGCTTTAGACCTGTTGTGAAACAATACATCATGGCATGGCAGGAGCACACAGTGGAGGAAACCATTCCCCTCGTGGCTAGATGCGAAAGAAAAGGAAACACCAGGGTCTCACAATCCCCTTCCAGGGCACATCCCTAAGGAACTACCTTCTTTCACTAAGCCTCGCCTCCTGGGGGTGCTACCACAACAGCACTACAAGCTGGGGACCAAACCTCGGATACATGGGCCCTGGAGGGACATTTAAGATCCAAACTGCAGTAATTTCTATGTCCCTCCCTTGGCTTCTGTATTTTTGTTTTTCAACAAAAAACACGATTCTTGTCAGAAACCATTATGGGGCTTCCAGAGCCATTGCCCCCTCTTTTCTAAAAGCTGGAAGCATCTAGCAATTCACAGCCCTCTAGTATGGCCTTAGCCAATCTGTGACAAACGTGTTTTCAGCTCTCTACTCTCAAGAAGGTGAAACTTGGAAGCATAAGTTAGACTATAGGGCATCTCTATGAGCTCTATCAAAGGCAGAGATACTGCCTGAAATGGCTCTCTTGCTGGTCTTGCTCTTCCCTGTGCTGTTTCCCACTCACTGACTGGTTTTTCCTTAAGTCCATTTTTTTAAACTCAGTGCTTTGGAACTTTTCCTGGGCTTTTCACTCACGGTTAGTGCTCTACCACTTTAAGCCACAGCGCCACTTCCAGTTTTCTGCTGGTTAATTTAAGACTCTTATGGATTTTAATGTCCAGGCTAGCTTTGAACCACCATCCTCAGACCTCTGCCTTCTTCTTTAGGTCCAGTCGTGGGGCCTGAACTCTGGGCCTGGGCGCTGTCCCTCAGCTCTTCGGCTCAAGGCTAGCGCTCTACCACTTGAGCTACAGCGCCACTTCCAGGTTTCTGGTGGTTTATTGGAGATAGGAGTCTCACGGTCTCTCCTGCCCGGGCTGGCTTTGAACCGCGATCCTCAGATCTCAGCCTCCTGTGTAGCTAGGATTACAGGCGTGAGCCACCAGCACCCGGCCCCAGCCCTGCCTTCTTGATAGCTGGGATTATAGGTCTAAACCACTGGCACTTAGCCCCTTAAGTCCTCTTTTTTTTTTTTTAGCATATTACTTACATACAATTTGACCCACCAGGAGAAAGTATTATCAATGAAAATCGTGTGAATTCCTGTGTTCATCCAGACATTATTAGTCAATACACATGTAAGTTAGAAAGATAAATTTCAATTAGAACCAATGAAAGTAAGCCAGTAGGAAAATTTTCCTGGGTTCAACAGAATTCCCTGAGAAATTTGCACATTATTGGTTGGTAATATTTTCTGTTTGTTTTCATTATTTATCTCTAAAGCTTGTTAGTACAAAAATGAGAAATGCAAAACTGTAAGTTTTTTTTATTTTCATGAAGAAATCCTAAACAGTAAAAGCATCTCTATTCCTATTCTACTTTGAATCCCTGAGCCCATAGTCATTCACTGAATGTCAGCCAGCGAAACTGTCTAGCTTCTAATCAGTAGGTGGTATCTTTTTAGTGCACCCCTGGGTGAGCAGCACTTAGCTCAAACAAGCATGAAGTGAGTCTTCTAGAATCTCTTTCTTTGAAAAAGCAAAATAGTATCTATATATGGTCAGCAAAGCAATGATCTCCCAAAGATTCCCATGTCCTAATCATTAGAACCTATGAGCAGGTCATTTTACAATGCTGTGCAGTCAGCTTTCCATCACTATAACAAATATCTTAGATAATCATCCCATAAAGAAGAAAGCTTTATTTTGACCCACAGTGGGTTTTGTTTTGTTTTGAAAGTCCTGGAGCTTGAACTCAGGGCCTGAGCACTGTCTCTGAGCTTCTTTTGCTCAAGGCTGGTGCTCTACCACTTGAACTATAGTACTATTTCTGGCTTTTTCTGTTTATGTGGTACTGAGGAACCAAACCCAGGGCTTCATGCGTGCTAGGGAAGCACTCTACCACTAAGCCACATTTAGGTTTCAGTCCATAATTGGTTAGCATTGGTATTTTTAGGCCTGTGATGAGTCAGCACATCATGGCAGGGGCATGTGGTAGAACAAAACTACTTTATTCAGCCAGGTGCCAGTGGCTCACATCTGTAAATCCTAGCTACTCAGGAAGCTGAGATCTGAGGATCACGGGTCCAAGCCAGTGCTGGGCAGAAAAGTCCCAGTAAGACTCTTAATTCCAACTAACCACTCAAAAACTGGAAGTGGGGCTGTGGCTTAAAGTGGTAGAACATTAGCCTTGAGCACAAAGAGGATCAGGGACAGCACCCAGGCACAACTGACAAAAACAAACAAAAAACAGAAGTATAGTTGTGGCTCAAAATGATAGAAGGCCCTTAGTTCAAGCCCACAACCAACAACAACAACAACAAACACATGGTACAACATACAGGAAAAGGAAGAAGCTGGTATTTTACTATCTTCTTTGAGTGCATGTCCCCAGTGCCTAAAGACCACTCGCTATACAACCCACAACCCACCCCTTGCCCATAAGTTCCATTACTTCCCAATAGTACCAGAGGAACAAGCCTTTTCTAAACACTTTTCAGGGGATGCTTAAGATCCAAATTATAGCAATGGCCAAAGGTAATTAAAGTTATGAGTGAAATTAAGGCCACTAATTAGATGATCTTAGATAGATTTTCCTAAATAGCTGAGGCAAACACAATGTAAACAGAAGGGTCCTTAAATATGAAGAAGACAAGAAATACCAGTTTCAGAGTAATGGAATATGAGGAAGGCTTAAATGGCTATTCTGTCTCTAAACGTGGAAGCACTCATGAGCCAAGGAATGAAATCAGCCTCAAGAAGTTAGAAAAGATGAGGAAATAGACTCTCCTCTCTAGCCACCAAAAAAGACTCTACAAACAAATGGAGCCCTGCCAACATCTTAATTATAATTCAACGTTATCCATAGCCATTATGTTCATTGCAATTTGTTACAACAACAATGGGAAAATAACTGATCTGATATTCTATCCACTGTTGAGGTTCATTGATTTACCTGAAGAAATTCAAAATCTCACGTGTTACTGGCAGAGCTATTTGTTATTAACTCATTCCTGCCTTTCTATTTGGCTGTCACCAAGGTCTTGTGTATTTGACCTCAATGCCAATCAAAGTTTCAAGAGCCCTTTACTTCCTTCTGGTACCAGTATGAAATAGTCACCCATAATAGTGAATATATTCAAGTCTAATAGTATTAGTTCCTCTTGCAAGTGACACTTTGGTGTATTGGCTTCCTTCTGGGCTTCTCCTTCCATTTTTATATTCTGTTGAATTTGAGACTTTGAAGATATGATGTTCACTTCCTTTTTTTTTTTTTTTTTGCCTGTCCTGGCGCTTGAACTCAGGGCCTCGGCACTGTCCTTGAGCTTCTTTTGCTCAAGGCTAGCACTCTACCACTTGAGCCACAGCACTACTTCCAGCTTTTTCTGTTTATGTGGAACCCAGGGCTTCATGCATGCTAGACAAGCACTCTACTACTAAGCCACATTCCCAGCCCTGAAGATAGATTTTCAGTGGTGATAGCAATGAAAAATGAAATCCAGATGAGCTTATCACAACTGGAGGAAATTTACCAATGCATCTGGACAAGACACATTAAGATCAAAGCCACAGAGTGATGACATCACTATCACCAAGGCCTCCAACATCTCCACATGCATTTATTCATGTGCTAACTTATTCATTTGTTCATTTGATTTAACATTAACAAGTACTTGTTGAGTGTTGGTTGTGTGCCAGGAACTGCACTAGTTGCCGGGATTCATCTGTAACAAAGATCTCTGTTCTTGTGATACATACTCTGGCTAGAGGAGGCAGATGATAAACTAGGTAGGTGCTATGTTTTGAATGTGTATATCCCTTCATATTTCATGTTAGAACTTAACCCCAAGGTTGAGTGTTAAAGAGATGGGTGTCTTTTTAGCAAGTGATTAAGTCACGAAGTCTCTGCCCAAGGAAATGGAATTAATCCAGAAGAGATTTTAGAGAACTCCCTGGCCCTTTGGTTTTTTTGCCTTCTGTCTTTTATCATGGAAGGATGATGTAACAAAACACCCTTTGGAAGCAGAGACAGCCCTCAGCAGACCCTGAACCCACCAGTACCTTGACTTTGGACTTCCCAGCCTCCAGAATTGTGAAAAACAAATTTCCTATACATTTCCCAATCTTGGGTATTTTGTTATAGCAATAGGAATAGACTAAGACCATAGGTAGATAATGCAATAGGTTGAAGATGATAGTGCAATAAGGTGAAAAGAGCAAGATATATGAAAAGGAATAGGAATGCAACAAGTTGTAACATATTTATTGACAAGAGATGTCTCATTTTAAAAGCGGCATTTTAATGTTATGTCATTCATAGAAAAATGAATGGACCCAGAACACATCATGTTAAATGAGGTAAGACAAACTCAGAGACACAAACAGCACATGTTTTCTCTCATATGCCAAAGCTAGAGCTACATTACACTGGGACATGATAAATTACACAGGACTCTAGGCATTCACACACATTGAGACCAAAGGAAGATATTCTTTGTGTGTGTGTGTGTGTGTGTGTGTGTGTGTGTGTGTGTGTGTGTGAAAATACCATACAGAGGGGTTACAATTACATGGGCAAGGTAATGAGTACATTTCTTATCAAGCATTGCAGCCTCCTCCTTTGTTTACCTTTCACATCCCTTCCCATCTCCCACCCTCCCACCCCACTCCCCGGCCAAAGTTGTAAAGTTCGTTTTTCAACACAACAACTTGTACATCTCATTGTTGCAATAGGCCCACCTGTATCCCTATTTAAACGATTTGTTTTTTCCTTCCCCTCCACAAAGTATACCAACATCAAATACAGTGAGAGCAGGAGTTATACCGTGGGGGAGGGACATGCAAAGAAATCATCTTATAAATATGTTAGAAACAATAGCAAGAAGGAAAAAACATTTGAGTCCTTATCTTGGGGTTCATTTTGCCTAACATCAACTCATCTGACCGTTTCTGCTTGTCTCAGACATATACTAGTTATTGCAAATAAGGGAAACCATGGGACCTATGTTTCTTTGGGCCTGGCTTACTTCACTTAATATAATTTTTTCCAAATCTTTCCATTAAGGATATTCTTATGGAAGAAACACAAAGCCTCAATGATTGTATAAAATAAACACAAAGCCTCCGATCGTATAAAATAATATTTATCAAAATGAACTCGAACAGGGAGGAGAAGAAAAAAACAACATGTTTAAATAAGGATACAGGTTGACCCATTGTAACAATGAGATGTACAAGACACTATGTTGAAAATGAACTTTACAACTTTGTGCGGGGGAGGAGTTGGGGAAGTAGGGAGGGAAGGGATGGTAGGGGGGAAAAAAAAAGGAGGAGGTAACAGTGCTAGATCGGAAGTATACTCAGTACTTTACTCTTGTAACTGTAACCCCTCTGTACAGTATTTTGACAATAAAAAAACATATAAAATGAACTCCAGAAAATGGAAACAAAAGGTTTTTTCTCTTTTTTTTGTTTGCTTTTTGTCTTGCTTGTTCATTTATCTGTCTTTAGGAGGGTAAGAGGTGGCACAGAAATGGAGGGATAAGGGGCTAACATATGCAGCAGTGGCACTCACTAGACACTGAGTTGAAAATGAACTAAGTAACTTGGGGGTGGGGAAGGGAGGGAAAAACTGGTAGAGAGTGAGGGAACAAGTAATGTTGTACAAAAAGACATGTGCTCTTCTAGGACACCAGTAGCTCACACCTGTAGTCCTAGCTATTTAGGAGGTTGAGATCTAAGGATCATGGTTCAAAGTCATCTGGGGCAGGAAAGTCTGTGAGACCCTTATCTCCAATTAGCCACCAAAAACCAAGTTGCTAAAAGTGATAGAGTGCTATCCTTGAGCGAAAAAGTGCAGAGACAGTGCCCAGGCCCTGAATTCAAGCCCCACAACCAAAAAGAAAAAAGAAACCAGAAAAAAAGAAAAGAAATGTACTTTTTTTTTTTTTTTGCCAGTTCTGGGGCTTGAATTTGGGGCCTGGGTAATGACTTTGAGCTTCTTTTGCTCAAGGCAAGCACTCTACTATTTGAGCCGCAGTGCCACTTCCAGCTTTTTCTGCTTATACGGTACTGAGGAATTGAACCCGGCATTTCATGCATGCTAGGCAAGCACTCTTCCACTAAGCCACATTCCCAGCCCCAAGAAATATACTCTTTAACTGACTTACATAACTGTAACTCCTCTGTATATCACCTTTATAATACCAATTTAAAATTTTAATATATAAATGAAGTAACACTTCAGGAAAGACTTCTTTTGGAAAAGTCAGGGAATGAAATTATTTCAGATAGCAAAAGTCAGCAGCCCAATGGCCATGAGGCATGAGCAAGACTAGAGGGTTCAAAGAGCAGAAAGGCTGGCGTAACTGGGGTAAGATCTAGAGAAGAAAGACAACAGGTAAGATAGAGAGGCAACTGAGGGGGAGAACTTTGGGTTTGATATATGATTTTTAAAAATTACGTTTTAAGTGGATCGTCCTAACCGATGATCATTTATTATAGAGGAATGACGAAAAGAGTAAAGGACATCATTCAGTGTAGTTGAGAGCTGATGGTGCTAGGGTATAATTGACTGTTTAGAAGTGATCAGATTCTGGTTACATTCTGAAGCTAAAGCCAACATGATTTACTGAGAGACTGGACATGTGCACTGTCATAAACAAAATTATGAAAAATAACTACATGTTCATCAGCCCTGGTGATTGGAAAAGTGCCATTTTTTAAGATTTTTTTTATATTTTTATTATTTGAAACTAGATGTACAAAGAGGTTTCATTTTCACATCTCCAGATATGCATACAATGTTCCTTGATCAGAATCATTCCCTTCGTCACTCTCCCTCATTGTTTAACTCTTTCCTAAACAAATCTCTACAAGTGTCTTTGTTCCATTTTCACACATGTACATAAAGAATTCTAACCATATTTTCCCTCCTTCACTGAAGCATTCATCCTCTCCACTTTCACTAGGGTAAACCCCCAAACTGCTATACATTTCTGTCATTTGTTGGTATTAGTGTATGCTAATTATATAATTTATATATATATATCCTTTATATATCATATATCCTTTATTATGTTGATGTAATTTCCTTCTACTTTTCATTTCATCAAAATCTTTATCATAAAAATATGTTGAATTTTGCCAAAGGTTTTCTTTGCATCAAGATCATCACACAAGTCTTGTCTTTGATTCTGTTTATGTACTGTATTAGATTTATTGTGTCCCAGATGGAACCTGCATTTCTCATATACTTTTAGGTAGTGTTGACATTGCTGGTTTAGAGATCACACTATGGGAACCATTTGTATAGAAGAAAGGGGAGTACTAGCTTTAAACAGCACTTCATCCCTTATTAAAGTACAGAGCAACCCATAAGTATTTATTTTGGAAAGATATAATGGAGGTGACAAAAACATATAACACAGTCCCCATATTTGGATACACGACTCATCAAGAACTTGGCAGTGCTTCTGATAAGAAGTCACTGAGGAGAAGTCTGATTCTGCAGGCACCCTACATTCACCTCCTATTAACTGGGCCATTTTTCTGATGTCCAGCCAAGTAGGAAAGCTTGGTTTCCATAATCACTCCCTTTACATGCCTGGAGCGCCTCAGTGGTCTCTCCTGGCTGAGCCTTGGCCACAGCTTTCTTGGAAGTCCCACGTATATGACACCCCAGGACTACTCTTTCCAGGGCCTTTTCCCTAACATCACAAAAGAGCCTGACTGAATATAACAGGGTTGTTTTGCCAGCCAGCATTTGGAGTTGTGATTAGTTGAGCCAAAAACCCCAAGAAGCCTGAGCCTCACATTTTGTTGTTGTTGTTCTTTTTATGGCGATGTTCATTTCTTTCCAGTCACTGACAATCTATCTTTCCAAAAACTTTTCTCTTTTCTTCCTCATTGAGGACATGGGTACAGCAATATATATTAAGGATACAGTAGCAACAATAATAGATAGATACATACATACATACATAGATGTTTAGAGCTTAAAAGCCTTTTCATAGTCAATTTATCATATCCACTGTTTACATGGGGAAACTGAAGCTCAAAGAGAGTAAGCAATTTGACTTGCTATACCAAACCTGGTGTAACCAGGACCCAGAGTCTTTGGATACAAATTTCCAGGTCCTTTCTGAATTCCAAATCCGTGTTGTCATATGCTGCTCAGAACAGATCTTCCAAGTCCTTCTGCCTTTTTTTTTTTAGCATGTGTTGAACACATTAAGGGTAAGTATCCTTTCCTTCTCTGTGCATATATTAATACAGCACTCTTAAGGAATGTTTTTGTACCTTATCTCTTTTAGATTTTGCCCCATTTCTGTACTTTACTAATGGATTCTGGGTTACATGAACTGGATTCCTACATGTACTTTGAAAGAATGACTAGAGGAGGGTGAACTCTATGATTTTATTTTCTAAAGTATACTTCCTTAAGAAGATTTGAGGTTTAGAGAAAATCAGAATCTTGCAAATAGATAAAAAAAATAGAGAGGGTTCCAATACCCCTCTTCTTTCTCTCACATAGTTTTTCATATCATTTTCATCTTTTTCTAATGAACCAAACTTGATTCATTCTTATAAAAGCCATAGCTTAGTTAGAATTCACTCTGTGTTGCAATTTTATGGGCTTGGGCAATATATAATACATGCACCATTCATGTAACACAGCATGTGGCATTTTCTCTGACATTTTAGGTCATCTGAGACCCTTATTCAATACTCCCTCCTCCTTTCCTAACCATGCCAACCATTGATCTTTTTACTATCCTTATACTATCCTTATATCCTTATATTCTTTCAGAATGTCACAAGCTTGAAATCATAGTTTATAGTCTCTTAAAATTGACTTCTTCCATTTACTAACATACATTTAATTTTTCTTCCCTGTCTTTTCATGAAGATAGCTTATGTATTATCATTGCTGCCAAGTATTTTATGCATGGATGTACAATTTATTTATTCACCTACAGGAGGATATCTTGGTTGCTTCCAAGATTTTGCTCACTTTAAATATTGTTACTATAAACATCTATATACAGGTTTCTGGTTTGGTGTGTGTGTGTGTGTGTGTGTGTGTGTGTGTGCACGCACGTGTGCTAGTCCTGTGACTTGAATTCAGGTCCTAGGCACAGTCCCTATGTTTTTCTACTCAAGACTGGTGCTTTACACTGAGCCACAGCTCCATATCTGACTTTTTGGTGTTTAATTACGTAAGAGTCTCATGGACTTTCTTACCTGGGCTCACTTTGAACCACAATTCTTAGATCTCAACCTTTTGAATGTCTAAGATTAGAGATGTGAGCCGCCAATGCCCAACCTTTGCAAATTTTGTATGCACTTAAGTTTGCACCACGTCTGGGTAAACAACAAGGAATGTGATTGCTAGATCATAGGGTGATACTTAGTTCTGTGAAAACTGTCAAACTCATTTCCAAAATGGCTGTACCACTTTGCATTCCCATCAACACTGAGGTTTTCTTTGCTGCTTTGCCATTCATGTCAGTATTTGTTGTTTTTAGTATTTCAATTTCAGCCATACGAGATATGTACTGGTAGCTCACTATTTTAATTTGTAATTCCTTAGTAACATATGATGATGAATCCTTTTGTATTTCCAATGTTCATTCCCCTTACTCTAAAGTCCTGCAAAAAATGAAATATCCTCTACCAAGCTATCCTAAGTTTGTCTTTATTCTAGCTATGCTAAATTCGCTGCATGTGATATGGATAAACAATTTCTGTCATCCAGAATGGCATAGTTTACCACATCAGAATAATAACCTATTTCATGGTCTTTAGAGAGAGGTTTTACTGACAAAAGATAACATCTTTAGCTCCAATTTACCAAAAAGAAGACTCCTATAATTTACTCTGTCCCTTCCTCCTTCCCTCCATCCTTTCACTTCCTTTCTTCTTTCTTTCCTTTCCTCTGACTGTTTCTCTTATGGACTATTGGCTTCTGATGGAAAAAGAAAAGAAAAAAAGGCATTTCCAGACTTCTTCTGTTCAAACATCTTGTTCCTTCTAGAAAGATAATGCTTACTATAGGTCTAAAGAAAGAAAGACTTTTTTTACCCAAGATTATGAGTCTGATTAACACGTTATTGATAGAACTAGATTCTCTTATATAAATGATTAGTAAATATTTCAGTGAAGAAAAAGAAGCTCACTGGTCTCCAGAGATTTTAGTCTTAGAAATAAATTTTATTTTCTTAAATAATTACTTCTCAGATGAGCCATTTGTACTGGACAGGATTCTTGGTTGCCAATAACAGAAATGGACTGTGGCTATCTAATGCAGAAAAGAAATTAGTCAGAAATTAGATGACTGCTCACAGATTTGATTGGAAGGATGGAAAATGGGCAACAACCAAAGGAGTTGACGCTTGCAAAATTGCAACCAAAATTTTTATTGACAGAAGAGCTTTGTTATGTTACTCCCATTGGATAATCTTTGCCACCACAAAGAAAATTAACTCAAGCTGGGCCCTGGTGGTTCATGCTTGTAATCATAGCTATTCAGGAGACTGAGGTCTGAGAATTGTGGTTTGAAGCCAGCCTGGGAAGACAAATCCCAAAAGTCTCTTATCTCCAATTAACCAGCAAAGAGCCAGATGTGAGGCTGTGGCTCAAGTGGGAGAGTGCCAGTCTAGAACAAATAAAAGCCAAGCCAAATATGAGCTCTAGGCCCTGAGTTCAAATCCCAGTACCAGCACCAAAAATAAATAAAGGAAGGAAGAAAGAGGAGAAGGAGGAGGAAGAGGAAGTGGAAGAGGAGAAAAGAAAATTTTCTAATCCATTTTAACCTGTAACACTTTCTCTAGATTTGCGCTGCTGAGGAGAAACTATATTTTAATGGTCATGTCCTATTATGTAAGTTATTGCTATTGGTTAAGGAGTGATTAGCCAGAACTTACCTCCTTGCAAACATTTTTAAAGATAAAATATTGTGAAAAAAGTGTTCAAGCTGGGTGCCATAATGGCTATTGTGAAAAAAGTGTTCAAGCTGGGTGCCATAATGGCTCACACCTGTAATCCTAGCTACTCAGGAGGCTGAGATCTGAGGATCATGGTTCAAAGCCAGCGCAGGCAGAAAAGTCCCCATGAGACTCTTATCTCCAATTAACCACTCTAAAACTGGAAATGTAGCTGTGGCTCAAAGCAGTAGAGCACTAGCCTTGAGTAAAAGAGCTCAGGGATAGCACCCAGATCCTAAGTTCAAGCCTTATGACTGACCAAAAAAAATAAAAATAAATAAAACCAGGTGCTGGTGGCTCAGGCCTGTAATGCTACCTACTCAGGAGGCTGGGTTGAGGATCCTAGTTCAAAGCCGGAAAGTCCATGAGACTCTTATCTCCAATTAACCACCAGAAAACCAGAAGTGGTTCTGTGGCTCAAGAGGTAGAGTGCTAACCTTGAACTGAAAAGCTCAGGGACAGCACCCAGGCCAAGACTTCAAGCCCCATAAAAGGACAAAAAAAAAAGTGTTCAATACTCAGTACTTAAAAACAAAAGGTCCCCATGTATCAGTCAGTGGTAATGCCATGCAACAGAATAAACAGACATTATTAAGATTTATTCTTCCTGAACTTAATTCTGTAGGAAGTTCTACTGTAGGTTGGAATTGGCAGGGCTTGGCTCTAGACTAGAGGTTAAGTTCAGGACTACTCCACAGATACCTTCATTCTACATATACCAGCTCCATAGGGCACAGTCATTGGGGGTGGTAAAGGCACAAGAGGCCAAAGCCAAACCACAAGATAATTTTAAAATTTTGCTTATGTAACACCTGCTAACATTTCATTGTTCAAGGCAAGTTACATGACCAAACTCAAAACACTGAGATGGAGTGTATGTCTCCTCTGCTGATTACTTTAGACCTAACTTGCTCTTCTTTTTCTAATTTCCTAAGGTAAGAGCTGAGATGAGGGCTGGGAAGGTGGCTCAGTGGTAGAGTGCTTGCCGTGCATGCATGAGGCCCTGGGCTCGATTCCTAAACACCACATGAGCAGAAATAGCTGGAAGTGGCACTGTGGCTCAAGTGGTAGAGTGCTAGCCTTAAGCTGAAGAGCTGAGGGACAGCGCCCTCAGCTTTTTGAAAAGCTGAGATGAGTGATTTTAAATTATTTCTTTGCTAATATATTTATTTACTATTTGCTATGTTACTTTCCTCTAAGTTCTACTTCCACTCTATCACACATATTTTTATACATTGCATTTTCATTTTAATTTACTTTAAAATATTTTGTTAAAAATTTCTTGAAGTTGGGCTGGGATGTAGCTCAGTGGCAAAGCGCTTGTCTAGCAAGTGCAACGTCCTGGGTTTGATCCCCAGTACCAAAAAAGAAAAGACAAAAAAAATTTCTTGAAGTTTATCCCTAGTCTTGTGTTCTTTTATTTTTGTCAATCATGGAGCTTGAACTCAGGGCCTGGGCACTGTCCCTGAGCTCTTCAGCTCAAGGCCAGCACTCTACCACTTGAGCCACAGCACCACTTCTGGTTTTCTGGTGGTTAGTTGGAGATAAGAGTTTCAAGGACTTTCCTGCCAGGGCTGACTTTGAACCATGATCCTCAGATCTCAGCCTCCTGAGTGGCTAGAATTACAGGCCTGAGCCATTGGTGCCCAGCTTTGTCTTGTGTTGTTTAGAAGTGTATTGTTTAATTTCCAAGTATGTTGGCAATTTCTTGCTAGCTTTGTGTCATTGATTTCTGGTTTAATTATATTGTGGTTTGAGAATAGTTATGTGGTTTCTATTCTTTTAAACTTGTTTAGATGTATTTTGTGGCTTATAATGGGATCTGTCTTCGTGGGTATTTCATTTGAACTTAAGTAGAATGTATAATTTTCTATTGTTGGACAAAGTAACCTCTAGATGTCAACTATATCCAGGTGACTGATATTTAACTATGTCTTTATTGATTGCTTTTTCTGCTGGATCTATCCATTACTGGCAGAGGGGTGTTGAAGTCTTCACTATAATTATGGTTTCATCTATTTCTTTGATATCCTATCAGCTTTTGCTTCACACATTTGATTAATATTAGATAAGTACACATTACAAATTATAGTATCTCTTTAGCATATTACCTTTTGTCCATGTGCAGTATTTGTTTCTTTTGAAATAAAACATAATAATCTTCCTATATTTGCCTCCCTAGTTCTGAGACTATATGTGTACACTAACTTATTTATCATAAGTCATACTTTTCTTAAATACTTTTTAATGTTTACCCTAGTGTTTGCAAAATATATTTATAACTAATCCAAATAACATTTTACTGTTTCACAAGTAATACAAGTGCTTTATAATAATAAAATATTCATAATTCTTCCCTCCCATCCCTTACAACAATGTATCATACCATGTATTTATACATTATCAAATAGATTCCTGCCAATGTTATTTGGAACAACTGTTATAAGAAAAGAAGCCAGGGGCCAATGCCTCCTGCAAGTAATCCTGGCTACTCAAGAGGTTGAGATGTGAGCTTTGAAGTTTAAAGCCAGCCCCAGCAGGAAAGTCCTTGAGACTCTTATCTCCAATTAACCTCCAAAAAAAGTGGAACTGTGGCTCAAGTTGTAGGGTGCTAGCCACGAGCTCAGAAAGCTCAGGACCAGTGCCCACACCCAGAGTTCAAGCCCCAGAACCAGCACCACCACCAACAAAAAAAAAAAAGTAAGAGAGAAGAGAGACCATGTTCCAATGGCTCATTCCTTTAGTCCTAGCTCCTGGCAATACTGAGATCAGGAAGACAAGGGGGAAAAGAATAAATCATGAAACTCCAACTAAACAGAAAAAGCTGGACATGATGGTAGCTGCAGAAATAAGGTCACAGTCTAGGCCAGCCTGAGCTAAAAGCAAGACCCTATCTCAAAAATAAACAGAGCAAAAAGGGATATAGGTATGATTCAAGCAGTAAAAAATTTGCTTAAAAATCTTAAGTTCAAACAGCACCACAAAAGAAAATAAAACAAAACAAAGTAAAAAGAAAGAAAGAATAAGAAAAATGAAGCGCTAGAGGTGTTGCTTATCTAGGAAATGCAAACCCTTGATTTCAAACCCCAGAACCACCAGAAAGAAGGAAGGAATAATAGAAGGAATTAATAGAAGGAAGGAAGGAGGGAGGGAAAGAGGAAGGTAGGAAGAAAGGAAGGAAATAAAGAAGGAAGGAGGAAAGGAAGGAAGGAAGGGAAGAAGGGAGGCAGGGAGGGAAGGAAAGAGAGAAAGAAGTAGCTAATATGAATAAGAAAAATGTCCAAGATCCTGTGACTCAGGTCTATAATCCTAGCTACTTAGGAAGCTGAGATCTGAAGACCACAGTTCTAAAGCCAGCCCAGGAAAGAAATTCTGTGAGACTTTTACCTCTAATTAACCATCAAAAAACTGGAAATAGAGGTGTAGCTCAAGTGGTAGAGTGCTAGACTTGAGCACAAACCCACAGGAAAAGGGTTCAGGCCTTACACTCAGACACAGACACACACACACACGCACACACACACACACACAAATGCAAGAGCAAGTTTCCAAGAATATAAGTGTAAGAGAACAGTTCTACTTGTACATAGAAGGGAAGTATATATATGCAGAAAGGGAAGAAAATATAAATACTGAAAGGCAGCTGTTGTGTCCTGTGACTCCTTGAGCCATAATTGTTCCAGGCCTCCAGAATAACTCAATCTCTAAGAATAGACACTCTCTTAAGATGAAGACTTATTTTTGCACTCCAAGGTAAGGGATGAGGAAAATGTCTTTCTTCACCAAGGCTGGCTTCCCACACTGGAGTAGTTGCTGCCTCACAAATCCCTATACTTGGATTAAAACTTGCTGTGTGTGTAGTCTGACTATAGGACAGTCTGTTTTGCCTTGTAATGAGTCCTCAAATTCCCCCTACCACAATTGGGGAGCCAGGGACCAACTTAGAACTCCTTAATACTTTTCTTCTGCTAGATTTGTTGCTCTATAGTTTTCTGCTTCTGTGGGTTATTTTGGTTCTCTTCATTTCTTTCTCTCTTTAGAATCCAGTCACGTGTGTGTCACCAGATTCTTGTCATTCATGGAGGGAAAATAATGACAGATTCTTCTAATCTGTCATTATTTCCCTCACTCTGTCCCTCCCTCGCCCAACTGCTTCCTTCCTTTGTTTCTTTTCTTCCTCCCTTGCTTCTGTTCCTTAGATAGAGCCAAAGCATTCATGCATGATAGGCACATGATCTACCATTGAGCTATATCCTGAGATTCTGATCTCATTTATCTAAGACTTGTTCACCTTTTTTATTGATTCAAATTTTGAACTGTTGTTAAAATGATGTGGTGTGTTCTTTACATGACACACCATTACCCAAATATCTTCATCTGTTTTACTTAGAGACTTTGGAAAGTCACTCCATTAAAGTATCAACATATAAATCCTGTTATAAGCATGGAATTGGAAACAATAATCCAATCATCTCAGATTCCCCAGTGTATTAAAGAAGGATAAAGGAGATTGGTAGGTGGAGTATGGACATAAGTGTTGTGACCATGATGGAAATTCACATTGGCCTACAAGAGAATGGCTAAAGTCCATTTGTTAGGAAATGGAAAAACTTGGAAAAAATTATATTAAGTGAAGTAAGCTAGGCCCAAAGAAACATAGGTCCCATGGTTTCCCTTATTTGTAATATCTAGTATATGTATGAG
>NW_012267229.1:2869292-2928740 GCF_000151885.1 Dipodomys ordii | reverse complement strand
AAGGAGAAGGATTGGGATTGGGGGGGAGGGGGAAGGCTGGGAAGGGATGTGAAGGGTAAACAAAGGAGGAGGCTGCAATGCTTGGTAAGAAATGTACGCAATATCCTGCCCATGTAATTGTAACTCCTCTGTACAGCATGTTCACAAATAAAATAAAATTTAAAAAAAGAGAATGGCTAAAGTAATATTTTTTTAATGATTTCACCAAACCCTTAGTAGGACTTATAGCTGGAGCTGGAAGATCTAGAAAACCTCAAAAGGAGGAACACTTTTGGTGCTACTTGTAGGATCAACATCCTACTCCTGAGAATCTCACAGTATGAAACTCCACATTTAATTTTGCAAAGAACTGGGAGCAAAGGAGTTTATGATTATGGACTTAAGAATACATGATAAGACAAAAGAATAGAAAATAAAGAATGAGAAGGCCAAAGAGAAGAAATTTGGAAAATTTGCAGATATTAGAAAAAGGTGGCCAGAAATGATCCTATTAAACACATGGTGGTCTGCTCCTTATATGAAATTCAACATACGGTACACAAAACTTTAACCCTTCTCCTGCATACTGTGAGACTGACATTCTCAATCACAGTTTACACCTCATTCTAGGATAGGAAGTCCTCTAAACAAGCTTCCAAATTAAGGCTTTCGATTGAGCTCACTTCCCAGAATTTAGACCTGACCTCTTTTTTCCAACTGCAGAATATGAATCATCACCAGAGTGAACAATTCTGAAGCATAAAACTTAATATGGTTCTTTATACTGGGAGAATGAAATAAATATACTGGGAAGTACTTTTCTGATTCATTTCAGAGTAACCTTCTTGTTAACACAGTGGGAAAGTAATTAGATTTCCTCTGAAAGAGAGTAGAACATCTCTCCCACATCACAAAAAACAAAACAAAACAAATCAATGGATTCCAGGGCCAGGAGCTACTGCAAATGTTCTTGTTTTTTAAAGAGAATTTGTTCTGATCTCACTTCCAAAGGACTTAGCATGTATGCCTGAGATTTATTTTCCATTTTCTAATTAAAAATTCCTTGTCAGCAGAATTTATCATTATTATTTTGGTGAGTGAATCATCCTTTTTTTCCCCCCCAACAAATCTATTTTCCAGGCTCACCCATCTAACTGTTGGCTTAGACTGCACTTGTGAGCGCCAAGACAACCCTCCCAGATGAGTTTCTTCTGCATTTCTCTGTCAGTTTCTTTTGCTATCCAATCTGAGACTAAAGTTTCATTTGAACAGTTGCCTTCTTTTTAAATTTTGCTGGATTGACATCTGTCTTAATCTCAAACCAAACTGTTTTCTCCATTCTACCAAGACGAGGTCAGATACATTTAATAAGACAGCATGAAAAAAAATTGTTCTGCCTGCAGCTTGGTATCTTCCTGCATAGAACTGTGAATTTAAAATCTTGCAAGACAATGGATAACCAAGATAAGTTTGGGAGACCCTCACTCTCTCAGAAATTTGTGAAATAGGATGACAAGAAATATTTAAATCAATATACTAGCCAAGAAACACTTCAAATATATATACTTTCCTCACATTTTGATGGTGTTGAGATTTGAACACCAGACATCTCACTCTTCCTTACTGAGTACTCTCCCACTGAGCTATGTTTCCAGTCTTATATTCCATTTTGAAACCCAAAATGTTCAACTTTCTATTTTAAATAAACTCAAAATTGCAAACATTGTAAAAAAATAGTGTGCTTGTATATTCTTCATGTAGCTTTCCCAAAGATTATCACCTCATATAACCCAAAGATTAGTTATCAAACTCAAGAAATTAAGGTGATTCAACCCTCTTCACTAAAATTTCACTGGCCATCCCACGAACTATTTTTGAGGTCCAAAGTCACATACTATATTCGGTTTTCATATTTCTTTGGCCTCATTTAATTTGGGACAATCACTTAATTCTCATTTATTTTTCATGACCTTGACACTTAAATGGTCAGTTATTTGAAGTCATTTATTTTGTAGAGGATCTCTTAATTTGTGAAATTTATTTTTCCCCACCCCCACTTTGGCAGTATCAGGGCTTGAACACAAGGCCTGAGTGCTTGTCCCTTAGCTCTTACTTCAGACTTTTGGGTGGCTAATTGGAGATAGGAGTCTTATGGCTTTGAATCACAATCATTAGAATTCAGTCTCCTGAGCAGCTGAGATTGTAGATGTGAGCCAAGAGAGTCAACTGTGGGGAATCTGTTATTAAAAGTCTTTAACCTCAGGAAACTTATTAAGGTTCTCCATTTGGAACATCTGTATGTTAGGGATGGACATGATGAAATTATGTCAAATAAATATTTCTTCCACAGTTTAAGAACATCCTGAAAAAAGTAATAAAACCTCATGCAAGTAATCTCATGGTGCCTGTATGGTTGAGCCTGGAACCCGTAATTTTCAAAGAAGCAATCAAACAGAATGCAAATAATTATTTTGTAAAAAAAAAACATGAAAATAAACACTGGTTTAACTTTAGGCAATGTTGACCAATATCCTCAAGCCTTTCTACATTCACTTGATCTGCTAAAGTGGTTCCATTCCAAGATGGTCTGTCTTGGTGGCCTGAGGTGGCTGCCAGTAACAACCAGGATGGCACATACTCTCAGGGAAGCTGTATGCCCTTCAGTTCCACTGAGCAAACTTACAAAGGGATGATGGAGAATTAGGCTTTGCAGGTTTAAAAGAAGAAGGTGGTGGTGTGGAAGGGAGGGGGAGGGAGGGAAGTCTTAAAGACATGCAGGCTCAGACTCCTTCCTTTGATAGAATATGCCAAGAAAATGTCAGTTCCTTGTTCAAGGTCACACAGCTACTTTTAGTGGCAGAGCTGAGACTAGAAAGGCTTGGCTTCCAAACCTGCATTTTTTCAAACACCCCAAATGTACAATTCTACTCTTCTGATGTTATTCTCTTTGTTTTTCCTTCTGTTAAATTTTTGGAAATAAATTGTAGCTGAGGAGATCAAATTTCAAGTCTCCTGCATTTCAATATCTGACCTATGGAACAATTTGTAGACAGAGGAAGGAGAGACAGGACAAAATTTCATTCCAGGATTCCAGAGTTTTCCTGCCCAGAAACTCTCAATAGCTCAATCCATTGGCTGCCATCTATGCTTCCAAGGCCTGAAACAAAGTCTTTTGGCTCTAAGGTCTATAAATTACATTCATCTTGTATTAATTCCTAAAGGCCTTTTCATAAACACTGAACTATGTAATAAAAGAGGAAGAGGAAAATCAACTTTCAAAGTAAAAGGAAGAAACATCTACCAACTGTGTGAAATGTGAGGAGCCCTCTACTGGGAAAGAGATCCTCAGCGCTGCTAGGGGATATAGAGTGACTCTTGGGAGAGCTGTGTACACAAGGACCAGCATTTGGCAAATCTGGGAAGGAAGTGATGCAGTCTTTCATCTCCCAGTCTCTGTCATCTATGATCTTTCCACAGCCACCACTGTCTTACTCCTAGTTCTCAATCTCTTCACCTCTGTTGAGCTGGCAAAGATATGTCAAGTTGGGAGTTCGCAGATTGGAAGATATTCCATGGAGTCATTTATGCCATAGGGATTGCTTCAACTAGAAAAAGCTGTCGCATTCAAGGTCATCTCCTGCTTGGATGTGGGTTTTTTCCTACCCTAATTTTTTTTTTTTTGTTAGAAGTCCAGTTCCCACTGCGGTAATGTTGGGTAATGTTAGGACCATTTAAGAGATGGGATGTCATGGGAGTTAGTTTACTGGAGGTTGCTACCTTTGGAAAGACTAAACCAAGCCTCCTGGGATTCTCAGATCCCAGCAGAGGAAATGTTATGAATGTGGGCATGGCCCCCTCCACGTTTGCATTCTAACTTTCTGACTCACCATGGCAATCTTTCATTCTCACATGTTCTTACCTGGTCCTGAACTTTCAGCTCCCCAAACTCTGAGCTAACTAGATAGATTTTTCTTTATAAAGCACGAGGCTTTGGGCTGGGAAGGTGGCTCAGTGGTAAAGCACTTGCCTTGCATGCATGAGGCCCTGGGTTCGATTCCTCAGCACCACATAAGCAAAAAGAAAAAAAGCCAGAAGTGGCGCTGTGGCTCAAGTGGTAGAGCGCTAGCCTTGAGCTGAAGAGCTGAGGGACAGTGCCCAGGCCCAGAGTTCAGGCCCCACAACCGGACCCCCCACCCCCAAAAAAAGCACGAGGCTTTGTGTGCTTTTTGATAACAATGTGAAACAAATTCATGAACCTTTCTCAATAGCCCATATCCAATGACCAATCAATGCTAGAGAACAAAGGAAGGAAGGAAGGAAGGAAAGAAGGAAGGAAGGAAAGAAGGAAGGAAGGTAGGAAGGAAGGAAAGAGGAAAGGAGGGAGGGAGGGACACTAAGGGTGTAGCTCAGTGGTACAACACAAGGTAGTATTGCATGACAATGGGTCAGTGGGTTCTGTCCTTATCATATATAACCCACACATACACATACACATATACATACACATACACATACACAAGAGTGAGGGAGAGAGGAAATAATCAAAGAAACATGAAACTTTAGCAATTGAAGAATATGGGTAAAGAGCATATGGAAATTCTTCTATGGCTGTCTTGCCATAAGTTGGAGATTGTTTCCAAATTAAAAATAAAGAAGTAAATCAGCGAGGAGTGGTATCGCAAATACACTTGCAATTTCAATACTTAGGAAGCTAAGACAGGTGGATAATGATTTTGAGGCTAGCCTGGGCTATGAGTGAGACTTGTTAAAAGAGAAAGAGGAAAAAAGAAAACGAGAGGGAATGAGAGAGAATAAAAATGTTTTGTTTAAATTTTTTGGGGGGTCTGGTCGTGAGGCCTGAACTCTGGGCCTGGGCACTGTCCCTCAGCTCTTCAGCTCAAGGCTAGCACTCTACCACTTGAGCCACAGGGCTACCTCGACTTTTTTCTTTTTGCTTATGTGGTGCATGAGGAATCGAACCCAGGGCCTCAGGCATGCAAGGCAAGCGCTCTACCACTGAGCCACCTTCCCAGCCCTGTTTAAATTTTTATTGAAGAGGGATTCACAAACTTAAAATTAACCATTTCAAAGTGGATATTTCAGTGGCATGTAGTATTTTAACAATGTTAGCTTCCTCCATTTCTAGCTAGTTCCAAATTTATATAAGCCCTGAAGGAAACCTTACTAAGCAGTTCCATTCATTTTCTCACCTTCTCAAATCTGTGTCATAGAGACTGACACATACTTGTAGATTTGGTATTTCATATGTGTGTGTGTCGAGGGGGGCGCATGGGGCTTGAACTCAGGGCCTGGTCACTGCCTCTGAGTTCTTTTGCTCAAGGCTAGCACTCCACCACTTTGAGCCACTTCTTTGAGTGTCATTTATATTTTTTTGGTGGTTAATTGGAGATAAGAGTCACAGACTTTCCTGCCCAGGCTGGCTTCAAACCATGCTCCTCAGATCTCAGCCTCCTGAGTAGCAGGATTATAAGCGTGAGCCACTGGCAGTTAGCCTAGTACTACTATTTATAGCCAAAAATATTCCATTATATGGTTATACAAGTTTGTTTATCTATTCATGTGTTGATACATGTCCAATGGTTTCCATATTAGTTATTGGAATAATGCTACTATAAATATGAGTGTACATGTATTCGAATACATGAACTCATGGTGCTTGCTAATGTCTGTTGATAATCTAAGATATGTGTGTGTGTGTGTGTGTGTGTGTGTATTTACTCCTGAAATATACTCAAGCTTACATGTCTAGATACACAAGTAGAGATTGTCATGCTTAAGCTCAGTTGAACTGAGTTTCTCTCAAATTGCAAGAAGCCCTACTACTACAAACATTTTTAAATATATTTCAAATTGTGGTCTTTGGAATCTATGGGGGAAAAATCTTCTCATTTAGAATACCTTTTTGAAATAAGACCAAATAAAATTTTCTGAAGTTCAAAGCTCTTCTGTCCCCAAGGAAACTTGGAACGAATAAGAATTTGAAACATTTCTGAACTAGAAGAATGAGCTCAGCTAAGAGAGAACATTCCTGAACTGTGTCTACAGCCACAACGGGATAATCATAATACAGTCATGAACCAGAAGCTTTTTTGTGGGTGCCAGAATTAAAAGAAACAGCACTTTCATTTGAAATTATTTTAACTTTACCATTAGATCTTTTCTCAATCAGCAGGTAATCATTTTTTAGCAACTCATCTGAACAGAAGTCCCCAACTACTCATGCTGTTTTTTTATTTCTTCCTTCAGCATTTGCTTCCTGTCATCTATCTTTCATCTCCTGTGGTCATAGGAATTTTAATATTTTCTTTTCAAAAGCTTCTAGGAATTGCCTTTGGTTTACTTAGCAAAATCCTGCACCACACACACTTCTTCAAAAGACATTGCTTCTTCTTATTTCTGTTTGAAGAAAAACCAAGAAATAAGAGAATTTGTCTACTGACAACCAGTCTTTTACTCACACACACAAAAAGTCATGCTAGGCACTGGTGGCTATAATTCTAACTACTCAGGAGGCTGAGATCTGAGGATCACAATTCAAAGTCTGTGAGACTTTAATTTCACCAGAAAACCAGAAGTGGTGCTGTGGCTCAAAGTGGTAGAGAGCTAGCTTTGAGCAAAAATGGTCAGGTATAGTGCCCAGGCCCTAAAACTCAAAAAACAAAAAAAAAAAAAACAAAAAAATCTCATCACCTTAATTTCATTTAGTCTTACTTAGCTAGTTAGTAAGGAAACAAATTTAATATGATATCTCTTCAGCTTCCCTCCGTGTAACTGGTCCGTAATGGAATTTATATCCTTTTCTGTCTTTAATCTTTACAATCTTTTATTTTTTGTGGACCAGACAATTATTTCCTCCAGAAATGTGATGTTTGGGTTAAGACATTCTATTCAAATCTTAAACTGGGGTGAGTTTAGGAACTGTCAGTCATTTTGGGAACCAATTTTGTCTAGTTGGTCACTGAACATGATCTAACAGTAACAGGAGAGGAGCAGACAAGGAAGAAGGGGGAAAAGGGAACCAGAAAGAGAGAGATAAACAAGAGAGAGCAAAGCAGGGTGCCAGTGGCTCATGCTTGTAATCCTAGCTATTCAGGAGGCTGAGATTGCAGTTCAAAGCCAGCCCAGGCAAGAAAGTGAAGTTCTTATCTCCAATTAACCACCAGTAAACCAGAAGTGGCGCTGTTGCTCAAGTGGTAGAGCGCTCAAGTGGTAGAGTGCTCCCCTTGAGCTTAAGAGCTCAGGAACATCACCCAGGCCCAGAGTTCAAGCCCCACAACCGGAAGGAGGAGGAGGAAGAGGAGGAAGAGGAGGAAGAGATTCAAATTTCCCACCATATGAGTAGCATGTGACCTTGAATGGACTTACATAGGTTTCATGCCAGTCTTGGTGTCAGTCACATGATCATGGAGTTGAGGAATGTGATAGATTATGTTGACTGGACAAGATCACATGGTTCATCCCCAGAGTTAGAAATACAATTATAGCCTCTTTATCTACCTATGTCTTCAAGAAGAAATGTTGAACTATTGGTAAGAAAAGTGTATACTGAGAAGGGAACCAATGCTTACTTATCATCATTGTCTTCCAGTGTCACCAGACACCCTCATAACTGAAGCAGGATAGGTTAGGGAAAGAGCCAGGAATTAAGCATCAATATTTAAATCTTGAGAAAAACCTTTGGTGAAATGACTCATTTGATCACAGAAATGCTTTCAAAGGAAAAAATCACAGAAATCCATACAACAATGACTCATAGATAGATAGATACAAAATAACATATCTAGGTTTATGTCTCCAGGCCAAGCTGATAATATCAAATAATGTAACAGTGAAATGCTTCTTACTGGATGTTTAATAGAACACCCTGAACTATTTCCTTATCTTTTAGAATATGTCTTTCTTTTCCTTTTGCTTTGCTAGACAAATTTTGGTCAGTCTCTCATTATACCTTAAATCATGGTCTGACATTCTTTTCTGCATTGAAAAGACAAGGACTTATGAGGGTGAGGAGGAACCTCCTCAGACTCTCTCCAATGGACTGTATCTTAATATCCTCTTTTATTTAAACATCTGGTACTTAGAGCTAACGAGTATTGACTAAGATATCCCATTAGAATAGTGAAAAAATATCAGCGTGAAAGTCTCAGGGAGAAGTTGACACGGCAGGTGTGTATGCCTTGTACACACAGTTTATATAAAAGAACAGAAACAGTTCAAATTGCTGGTGACACTACCTACCATTCTGCTCACCATCTGAGATGGCAGATGGCAGCAGCTCTTCTCAGTGCAATCTTGGTTCAGCCAAGTCTTTGTTCTTGCCAACTATATGATTCTAGTTCACATTTCATATAGCAGCCTCTGTCACTGGTATTCAACAAAAGGAGCAGAAGTGGTTGGAGGAAGAGCTGGCCAAGCAGGCCTCACCAAGTATGTCATTCCTAATGCAGTGTGTTTCTGGAAAACCTCAAAGATAACTTTCCAGGAATGTTTTTTTTTTTTTCAAAAGGAATTTGAGGGTAGTTTTGTTGATAAGGTAAGATTCTATCAAATTTAGAGAGACAACTATCACCACCACTACCCCCAAGAAGCTAAGAAAGCTAATTAGTGGAATCATTACTATGTCCATGCATTAACAGTTTTTATGCATTGACTAATTGTTAATGTAAATATTTGCACATAGAGCTTGTAAGATAAGTATGATGTGATAAATGGCTATGTTTAGAGAAATAATCTTGAATGTTGTTTGGGGGCATTCATGGTGGTTTAGTGAACACAGAGAGGAGCTGTAACATCGAATACCCTTCTGCTGTAAATTATTTGTACAGTCTTGGGAAAGTTACATAATGTTTCTGAACCTCAGGTTTCACCACTGGTAAAATGGGAGGAAAAATGCTTATCCTACATGTTTTCAAAGTTATTTCACTATGTGGCCTGCGCTCTCTGAGGCAGCTTCTTGACATCTTTTAGGCCAGAATGAATGATAAACAGAAGGAAAAAATATTCAAATGGAAAAAATGTTCAGTGCCTCCAGAGATGTTCAGTGGATCGTTTATCCTGCCTATGTCCTCTTGGATGTTAACATAAAAGCAAATACAAAAGTACAGCCCTCTCTAGAATGATATAGCCAAAAAGATAGTAAATATGGTAAAACTTGCTTGTAGTGAATATGAATCTTAAAATGTTCACTCAACTACAATGACGTTTAGGATGTTCCAGGCAAAGCTCAGTTTAGGTTATGGAATCACTGTTTCTTTACAATCTGCTTTACAATTTAAAAATTTAAAAGGTATATCTTCTCCACATTAGTCTAATTCTGTCTTTGGGTAGTCATGTGACTCTCCCAAGAGTGTAATAGACACCAGGCATGCTGGCTCATGTCTGTATCCTAGTACTTCATATACTAAGGCAGGAAGATCGCAAGTGTGTGGCCAGCCTTGTCTTCAAGAAAAAAAAATCCAAATCCGCAAAATAATAACTTCTCCCTCTTAAGGAATTGTTCCTCCTCCATTTCCATCATGCCAAGGGACATGGCTATTATATATACTTCTACTGACTCCAGCACACAGCAGAAACAAGACTATTTAGCCTAAACCATTTGAAATTGCCCTAAAGGTAGGTATTTAACTCTATACACTATTATTTAATGTCTGAAGACTGTAGGAAATTAGATTACATGTACAGAACACAAAGAACTTAACTAAAAATTCAGTTTAAAGAGAAACTTTTGTTCCTAGAATGTCACAAAATTTTCTTGAGGAAAGCTGTGTTTTCAGTAGCTTCACATCCCACGTTGGTAAAATTACCTGCAAAAGTCATTAATGACGGATATCATTTGATGGTCTCAGGATGAAAAGGTGGGAAGGAACAGAAATATCCGCCAACTAACCTAAGAGGTGTCAGGATCCTAGGGAGCCTCAGGATCTCTGTGGCAGGAAATAAAACCAGGAAGTCACTTTCTCTCCATCTCTGGATTTATTAGCTCACTTCTGCATTTTCTGTATGTCTGCTCACTCTCTTGTTTCTTGCCTGACTACTAGCTTGTTAGCCAGTATGTCATTGTCAGCTCTACATGATGGCTTTTGCCTATTATGGATGTTAATTATTATGACAAAAATACTGAGATACCCAATGTAGAAGGGGCAAAGGTTTATTGTGGATCATAGCTTCAAAGGTTTCATTGCATAGTTTCTTGGGCTCACTGCTTTGGGGCTATGATGGCAAGGGAACATGTGGTAGAGGAGGCTGTTCACCTCTTGGAGGCTGGAAAGCAAAGAAATGAAAAAGTCTAAATATTCCCTTTAACAACCTCCTAAAGTTGACACCACCCTTCTAATAGTAACTTAGGTGAGCATGGCCTCTACTATATGGCCTTTAGAGGGCAATTTTTAAGATCTTAACCATAGTAATGAGCTTCTAATCTAGCACAGATACTTTGTAGATAGCCAATACAAACTAGTTTGCTTGGTAGGCAATAAAAATGAATTACTAACTATCATTGGTAGATAGTCAATAAATACTAATTCTTTTTCTCTCCTTCAAAGAAGGAGGGCTGGGCACTGTTGGCTCCCATTTGTAATCTTAGCTACCCAGGAAGCTGAGATCTGATGATCGCATTTCAAAGCCAGTGTAGGCAGGAAAGTCCATGAGACTCTTATCTCCAATTAACCATCCAAACACTGGCAGTGGATTTGTGGTTCAAGTGGTGGAGCTCTCATGGCCAACTCAACTACACTAGGCAGTTTGGGTTGGTAGGTTCACTGAAAGCCTGAAGAAAACATACAGAAGTGGTGGGTGAGATGTAAGGTTTACTGAAACTTACTAACAGGGATAATGCATTGCTTTGTTTGTTTAGTTAATTATTTGTGCTGGTGCTGGGAATTTAGCTGTAGGCCTGGAGGTCTCATTCAGCTTTTTCCTTTATAGCTGTTGCTCTGCCATGTGAGCCATGCCTCTAGTTCTGGCTTTTTGCTGGTTAAATTGGAGATGAAAGTCTCTCGATTTGACTGCTTGGGCTGTCATCCTCCTCGGGAGCTAGGATTATAGGTGTGAGCTATCAGCACCCATCTGCTTCGTGATTTTCCTATTTTTAGATGTATGATATACCAGTCTCCATTTGTACACTTGTCCCAGTCCAGTGATGTGCTGGAGCCAGCTCATAATGTTTGTGTGGGGGGGGGGGGGAGGGGGGATGGAGCAGTACTGGAACTCAGGGCCTCGTGCTCTTGCTTGGCTTTTTCATTCCTGGCTGTATCTACTTCTTTGCAAGTCAGTGACAACTGTTTATAGTTTGTTTTTTTGCCAGACCTAGGGCTTGAACTCAGGGCGTGGGTACTGTCCCTGAGCTTCTTTTGCTCAAGGCTAGCACTCTACCACTTGAGCCACAGTGCCACTTCTGGCTTTTTGTGTTTATGTGGTACTGAGGAATATAACCCAGGACTTCATGCATGCTAGACAAGCACTCTACCACTAAGCCACATTCCCAGCCCTGGTTGTAGTTTAAAATCAGCATGACAGAAGGAATTCCACCAGGGAAATTGTTGAGCACCACCAATCAGGACTTTTTTTTCTCCTGAATGGCTGTAATTGGATAACTTACCTGCACACACTGCCTAGGTTCCACAAGTGTTAGGAGCAGGCTCACTCCCAATGACTTGGCTCCATAGTGGCAGCTCACTGGAGCCCCTGGCCCTGTTTTCTCCCCAAAGCCCTCCAGCATTGGGGAGGTCACAGCCTCCTCTACTGCTGCTGATCTTTGCTGCACTGTCATTTTGCAGGTAATCTTTGCACTGCGCCATCCTCATTGAACACTCTGCGGTGATTTGCTTCCTGTGGGACCTTGACTATCGGTTAGAAATGGCTCTGTATGTTGGGATGTCATGTAGGAATAAGGACACCAACTCAAAAGGAACTCGGCAAGGCAAGGTTTATTTCTGCAGAAGAGTACGCCATTGACCAAAAAATCTGGCAAGTAAGCGCACGGAAAAGCCAGGCAGCTCCCTTTTTAGCCCTAAGTCAGCAGGCCCTTGCTGCTTTGCTCAGATTGCTTGAGCTCAGGTTCACAATCTGGAAAAGGATGTGGCTTCATCCACAAATGTAACTAAAACTCAAGGAACTTCTAATAGGATGGCTTGATTAAAGTGAAGCAGGAGAAGGATGTACTAAAATGTAATCAACAAGGCCAAACTACATGACCAAATCAAGAACTTTTCAGAAAGTCAATTCTCACAAAATTGACAGAAAGCAATCTCCTTTGCTTTGCTATGTTTTTCTCACACTAATACAAATTCAGCACTTACTCAACACTTTACCTGGAGATTTAATGAGCACCTCTGACTCCAGGGGAGCCTGGAGTCAGAGGTGCTCATTAAATCTCCAGGTAAAGTGTATCTACATCTGACAAAGCTATTTCATTTGCCATCTGACCTCCACCCACCCCTCCCTCCCCGTTTATTCATCTCTCCTTGCCAAACATGTAGAAGAATAGCATCCATCCTGTGGCTTCAGTACAAGAAGAAACGTCCAAAACAACTCTAAAAACCACCAGGGTATCCATTGCTTTGTTCTTTTAACCACCTTAGTGTCTATGCATCAATGTGACATTTGGGATTATTTTTAGAAGTTCAAAATATGTAAGAGAAACAAAATGTCATAAGCCATTGGCAGTCACTCAAATATTTGAGAAGTTAAACAACAGAAATCAGGCCAGATGCTGATAATTCACACCTGTAATCCTACTTAGGAGGCTAAGACCTGAAGATCATGATTCAGAGACTGCCTGGGCAACCAAGTCTGTGAGGCTCTTGTCTCCAATTATCCACCAGAAAGCTTGAAAATCCAAATCTGACTTAAGTGGTAGAGTGCTAACCTTAAACAAAAATAGCTCAAGGACAGTGCACAGGCCCTAAGTTCAAGGTTCAAACATGCACCAAAAAAAAATGAGAGAGTCGCAGACCTAATCATTTCTGTTTATCTCATCTCTGAGTTATTTTAGAAGTCAGTCCTTGTGGTGTTTTCAACCTATCTTAAGACTGTTGCCTGTTGCTATAGCAAAAAATACTTAAGGCTTATTTTTTATTTTTGTGCTGGTCCTGAGGCTTGAACTCAGGTCCTAGGCACTGAGCTGCCTGAGTAGCTACAATTGCAAGCATGAACCACTGGCATCCAGCTGGGTATTTTATCTTACGACAAAGTTTTATTTAGTTCAGTCTCAGAGGCCCACAGTCCAGGCTTGGGAAGCCCTCTATGTTAGTCTCAGATGAAGTTCTCATGGAAGAGTCAGCAGAAGAGTCAGAAGAATTACATGAAAAGACAAGAACATTGTGACACATACCTGCATTATTCTCTCATACTGGGTCCCCACTCATAAAGTCTGTCACTTCTCCATACTGCCACACAGACCAAGCTTCCAACATTTGGAGAACAAGTCACATGCAAACTACAGCACAACTGTAACCTTATACCTCTTCATGTCTGACTTAAACGTTTCATACTGATTCCTAATGATATTGATTTAGAACAACAGCATAGGGCTGCCACAGGTCTTGCTCACTGTGTAGATCACTGATCTATCTGCCTCAGTGCCTCAGCTCTGCTGTTTGTTCACTTTGTTTTTCCTGGATTTACCCGTTTTCTTGAGTACCTCTGGTCATACGGCTGTCCTGAGTTAGTACTGATGATTAAATACAGCTTTGGTGAGGTTTACTGAAGAGCAGGATATGACATTTCTATCTTTACCATTGTTTTTGCTTATCACCAATGCTTTTCTTGCTTTACACATATACACAAAAGGGCATTTTCAGTTGTTGACACTAAGAAAAAAGAAAGAAAGAAGAGAGGGAGGTGGGAGATGTTATTAATTTTCCTTTGCAACTTTATGTGGAAGCATATGACAATTTCTAAGAATCGTTGAAGTCAATACACTACTAAAATTTGTCTTCTATTGTCTTCCTTTCTTCCTCTATTGCCTGGAACTCGAATGTAGTAGCTACAGCTCTAGCAGCCATTTTGGTTCCTTAAAACAAAAGCAAGACTCCATCTCTAGAAGAAAGGAGGAAGAAAAACCAACCTGCACCATCTTTTAGTTTTTCCAATTGTAACTAAAATGTCCTTCCTAATTGTTAGTATAGTGTGATAATATGGACTTTTACTGATCACTTTAGCCTTTGCTCATTATAAAAACTTTTTGAAGCATACTTCAAAGGTACATTAACTTTTTGCTCCAAGATAAAATATATTGATAATTAAGATGGATTTTATTTTTTTTCTGGTATGTTTAATGTACAGAGAGGTTAGTTATGTAAGTCAGGTAATGAGTACATTTCCTTTTGAAGTGTCACCCCTTCCCTCACTCTCCCAGTTTTTCCCTCCTGTCCCCACCCACAAGTTGTATAGTTCAAGTGTCTAGTGGCACCACTGTTGCATTTGTTTACCCTTTGTTCCTCCATTCCTGGAGGAACAAAGACATCCCAAAGACAGATAAACAAATGAACAAGACAAAAAGAAAACATAAGAAAACCCCCTTGTTTCCATTTCCTGAAGTTCATTTTGATAAATATTTTTTTGTACAGTCAGATGCAGTCATTGTGCCTTTGTGCTCCTCCCCTAACAGTATTTTCCCTTGGTCTGTATGTGAGTGCCTAGAGTCCTATATAATTTATCCTGCCTCCAGGAATTTTAGATATAGATCCCACATGTGAGAAAACATGCACTGTTTCTCTGAGCTCCGATTTGTTCTAGGTCCATCCATTCCCCTGCAAACAACATATTATTCTTTCTAATGGTTGTGTAAAATTCCATTGTGTATAGATTGCACAAGTTTTGGGACCCACTCATCTAGTGTAGGGCATCTAGACTGTTTCCCTAACTTGGCTATTGTGGTTAGTGCAGCAATGAACATGGATGTGCAAGTGTCTTTATGATACCCTGGCTTGTGATGTCTGGGCATCTGCCCTGGAGTAGTATGGCTGGATTGTAGGGAAGATCCCATGCTCAGTTTTCCTGAGGATCCTCTGGACTGCTGTCCAAAATGCTTGTATTAATTTACATTCCCATTAACAGTGCAATAGGGTTAGTTCCCCCTCCCCCTCATCCCGACCAACACTTGTTCAAATGACTGTAATTTTTAAAAGTTGACAGAAACAACTTGTAAGGCCCATACAGGCATCTCTCCCAATTTTCCCTGACACAACAGAATCGGTCAGTCTATTTGTTTTGGCCCTGACTTACAGTGGAACAGTGAAGATTTTACCTCCTCATTTTGGCAAAACTTGGGTAATGTAGAACCTGCAGTTAAGGTTGGGCACAGACTCCCACTTTTACATTTTCTCATGTGCCTGATTCTTGCTTGCTTTTGGCAACTGCTCCTTTATAAACTTTTAGAGGAAGGTGATAATGTGAACCCAGAAATGCTGAAAATAGTTAATGACTCTAATGCCAGTAGTGCTTGTAGAACAAAGTGTCCCAGCTGCTTTTGAAGGAGCTGGTCTCATTTCTCTTGACTCAGGTCCACATCCAAAAATCTGGGAATCTTACAATATTGAGCATACTATTCTAATTATTTCAAGTTGCAAAGAGTCTGACCACAAAGTAAGAGAAGAAACTTCCTTTAAGAATGAGAAGCCAATCCCTGGTGGCTCATGCCTGTGATCCTAGCTACTAAGGAGGCTGAGATCTGATGATCTTATCTCCAATTAAACACCAAAAATCTAGAAGTGGAGATGTGGCTCAAGTGGTAAAGTCTTGAGCAAAAAAGCTAAGGAACAGTGCCCAGGAGCTCAGAATGAGTGTGTGAGAAGAAATTATCGGAAAAGAGGCACAAAATAGGACAGGGTAGATTATAGCCAGGCACCGCTGTTATTTTGTTATTGTATTAAGAGACGTAGATGGGACCATAAGTTGATAGGGGCTTAAACAGGACAGAATTTAACCTTTCTAACCCACAAGTTTTGAAAAAAGACAGCACATGGATGAAATGGTGGTTAAGCTCTACAAATCCCTCAGTGATCCAACTCCTTCCAATTTACTACTCCTTACTTTATCCCTGGTACTAAAGTACTTTTGTTTTAAAGATCCAAGATGGCTGCTCAAGCTCTAGTTACTGCATTTAGATACATTTTACTAGAGTGCTGACAAAGATTTCTACAAGCTCCAAAACAGAATGGGTAAATTTTTATGAAAAAACTTGATACTCAAGTAAATGGTTCTATTAAATATGGAAGACGGAGACAAAAAATATTAGAGAACAGCCACTATTTCATGTCTACACAGTTCCCTGAGAACCATGTACACAAATGCTCTCCTGCTCTGATCTCTTCAATGATGTGTACTATGGCCTAATCACTGATGTACAGAGTTTGTGTGTATATATGTGCACACCAGTAGCAGTGATAACAATACCAGTTCTTTCTAAAGATATGATTCTGTTGGTTACTCTACGTTTTTCTACCCAAGACATTTAAATGTATTTTTTATGCTTCCCCATTTAGAAACTGTTTATACTTTCTTATTATTATTCCTAGTTTTACATCTCTTAAAAATATGCTACATTGGTAAGACTGAATTTTTATTTATTTATTTTGTCGGTCGTGGGGCTTGAACTCTGGGCTTGGGTGCTGTCCCTGCACTCTTCAGCTCAAGGTGAGTGCTCTACCGCTTGAGCCACAGTGCTACTTCCGGTTTTCTGGTGGTTTATTGGAGATAAGAGTTTCACAGACTTTCCTGCCTGGGCTGGCTTTGAACCGTGATCCTCAGATCTCAGCCTCTTCAGTAGCTAGGATTACAGGTGTGAGCCACAGGTGCCTGGCTAAGACTGAATTTGTATTATCAGTATCAACTTTACTAGTAACTATAAACCTAGAAACATGTACTGCCTTTCAGAAGGTACTGTATTTGTAGTTTGTACCAATCTTTTTGGGTTTTATGTTTACTTGTGTATAGAACATCTAATTTTCCTGACCAAGTGGTCAATTAATAGTTCATAAAGTCTAGACCAGATGAGATCCAAGGGTGTTAAGGCCTGGAAGGTATATTTTAATTTTGAAAAAGAATTAACATTTTCTTACAGGTTGATACCCTTTTAGAGCATTCTAAAAATCTGAAGGACAGGGGAAGGGAAAAAACAAATTGTTTAAATAGGGATACAGGTGGATCCATTGTAACAATGAGATGTACAAGTCGATATGTGGAAAAACAAACTTTACAACTTTGGTGGGGGGGGATTGGGGAGGGAGCCGGGGGAGGATGGGAAGGGATAGAAAGGGGAAACAAAGGAGGAGGCTACAATGCTTGATAAGAAATGTACTCATTATCTTGCCCATGTACAGTATTTTGCCCTCTGTACAGTATTTTCACAATTAAAAAAAAATCTGAAGGACAGAATTGTTCTGCAGCTACAAACAGCAAGACCACTGCAGAGCTCATGAACATTTCAAGCACTGTAAGCCATACAAACCTGGAGCTGCTTTTTATGGAGTGGAGTCATCCTCAGTATCACATTTCAGGTATTTTTCCAGAGACTAGTTTACTCCAAGTTCATAAAATGAAGCAAAGTAGTTCTATGCCAAATAGCACTTTGTGGTTTTATAAATTTCATAAATTAAATCCATAAACAAAACTACTAAAGATAAAACATGGCAAGAAAAAGTTTTTAGCTTCTGAGCTTTATAGATAGAAAAATAAATTATCTTGGTAGCTTTATAAATCTACATTATTTCTGGAGAAGTTAATGTATTCCATGACATATTTTCTACAGAATTAAGAATAGGTGTTGCTCTAATTTTACATAGGTTGTAAAAACCAGTCTTCTTAATCTAAGGATCATGGTTTGAAGCCAGCCAGGGCAGTAAGGTTTGTAAGACTCTTCTCCAATTAACCACCCAAAATTTGTAAGTAGAACTGCTGTGGAGCACCAGTCTTGAGTGAAAAAGCTCAAGCCTTGAGTTCAAGCCTCACTGCCAATACAACAACAAAAACCAGTCTAGGTAATTTAGAGTAATTTTCTACTAGCAAAAAATTAACTTCTAAATTATATAAATCCTATATACCTTATAATTCTGGAAACTTGTGATTAATCTGTGAAAATGTGTATTAAAGTCAGTGTATCCCTAATTAGGTACAACAGGCTGGTATGGGAACAAACTTTATAACTTGTTCACAGTCCTGATAGTCCCTCTGCTTTTTCTGCACAATTTAGGAGAATCCATTCTCAGTCCAAAGAAACAATATCAGGTTATTTGACTCTCTGTTTTTTTCTTGCTTGAAATTGTTCTGTTTTGTTTTTTACAGATTTGATCAGGATTGACAAGGCAGGATCAATGGACTTCTTCTGTGGTGCATTTTCAATCTCACTCTCCTTTTTCTTTATTGTCTGAGTAAGTTTTTGTTCTTTTAGTTCTCTTTGGCGAGCTTTCTCCTCCAGGATCTTTTCCATTGCTTTTGTTTTCTTGAAGTTAGGATCTGAGGGATCCACATTGAACAAGTGGGAAGTGTACATTGCTTGAAACCGTGCATCACTAACATTTACCTGAAAATTTAAAAGGAGTAAATAAAGGTGGTGAGGTGTTGGTCATAAGATAGAAAATCAGCAGTTTGTCCTCATGTATTAGAAATGTTTTTTCCACACTAAAAAAGTTAAGTAGTTGTATACAGGCATTTCAGTTAAAGTCAGATTGTGAGTACAATGCATCTTGAGCGATGCCACCCCTTCCATTATTCTCCCCAATTCCACAAATTAAAATTTGTGGAATTTTAAGTCCTACCCCTGGAATTCCACATTGTATGATATGCAGTGTGTGCTGCTGTCATCAAATGTCAGCCACTTATTTGAAAGGGATCTAGAGTAGTGTGAGCACATGTGTTATATACTTATGTATGTATGTGTGTGTGTATGTTACAGCCTACAATGACAACGACTACTTTGAACTGGTAGGGGTGATTCCTAAGGGAAGGTTTCCCTTGCTTATAGTACAAAATTAATTCCTGGAATATATAAATAAGCAATGGAAACATACTCCTGCTGCAGTTTTATGTAAAGTTACTGCATTCTTAGTACATTTCAAGAAACTTTAACCTTGGTGCAAAAAATAAGTAGTGACCAAGAGTGACTCAGATAAAGATATTTTGCTTTTTTTTCCGAAAGGAAATCAATACATCAAGAAACTTCAGTATAACTGAAGCAAATGTGAAACTGTATAATGGTGCTGGGGAATGAACCCAGATCTTGCACAGGCTAGGCAAGTGCACTACCACCAAGCAGCACCTCAACTCTCTTTAGAGGCTAATGACTTATATTCTTGGTTACCTCAAAGTCATCCTCTATTAATTCTTTCTTTTTCATAAGCTGTTTTTTCTTCTTTTTGCTCAGATTCTGGTGCTCCACAATCTTGCTGTAATTGAAGTGTTTCTTACCATCTTCTTCCTCATCCATCACAAGTAAAGCCATTTCAGCCTGCAGAGAGGGAAAAAAGTTGGGATGTATAACTGAGTTTTTCCCCACTGTTACTTTAAAAGTATTATTTATATATGATGAATAGTGAATAGAAAGAGGCATTAAGCTGCAAGTACAAGTAGCTAGCCAGGTTCACTCACAGAAAGTGATGTATTAGAATCAGGGGTATGAGAGAGATGACAGCTTTTACTTAAAAACCAGACTTCAATTCACTTATTGTAGCCAATTAATATACTACAGGAATAAGAGTTCCCAACTCTGTTCAATATAAATTTTTTTTACCTTGCTCTTTTACAGTAATAACATTCAACCCAGCAAATGACACTAGATTTATTTTGTGATGCAAATTATATTTTCCAGATGTGTATTTTAATAACCAGATTTTCTTTTGCTTTTTGCCATAATGCTTGATAAAATGGTAATATTAAACACTATGTTACTAAGATATTTAGTTATGTATTATTAATCTCATTGCTGATATGGGTTATTCTTGAAATTGAAGACAATAAAAATTCTTATGCATAATTTCATTTAACTGCATGTACTGATTATCTATTATGTATGTAACAATGACCATGTTCTTCTACCTTTTGCTTTTCTAATTCAGCTTCTTCCTCAGGAGATGGGCTATCTTTTGAAGATTTCATTGATTTTTTCTTCATACCTGACATAACAAATCAACATTAGAGGGTTAAAAATCATAGGACAACAATCTGTTCACATTATATCTAGGAATAATCTTATGTGTCAAAACTAAAGGAAGAAAAATCATAGTACCAAAAGAAGGCTGGAGTATGAATAATTAATACAGTACTTTTAGATGGCATGGCTGAATAGTATCAAGAAGAAAAGTCTGAAAGGCATGATGGCCAATGCCTTTTTTAATTTTAGCACTCAGGAGGCTAAGGGAAGAGGACTACAAGTTCAAGGCCAGTCTGGGCTACACATTGAGACCCTATCTCAAAACCAAACCAATTAAAATAACCAACAAGTCACTATGCTACACACAAACACAACAGAAAACAATGGCTTAATACTTTCATAGTGAAGTAAGGTGAAATTACTCAAAAACTTACACTAGGCATCTTGTTCTATTCTGGAAAATTACCTCATAGACATGACAGAAAAGAAGATGAAGAAAATACTGGATCTTAGAACTCACCTTTACAAAAATAACTTGATAGTAACCACGTGGAAGTATAAGTTCTCCAAGACCATTTTTATCTGTGTGTGTGTGTGTGTGTGTGTGTATGCGCACATACACGGGAGTGTGTGCACCAGTCCTAGGGCTTGAACTCAAGACCTGGACACTGTCCCTAAACTTTTCTGCTCAAAGCTAGGGCTCTACCACTCAAACCACAGACAGATCCACTTCTGGCTTTTGGGTGCTTAATTAGAGATCAAAGTGTCACAGACTTCCTGACCAGGCTGGCTTTGAACCACAATCCTCAGATTTCAGCCTCCTGAGTAGCTAGGATTACAGGAGTGAGCCACCGGTGAGGTAGCTCTCCAAGAAAAATTTGATCTTCAGCTAACTTTCTGGCTGTATGATCAGGAAACTACTTATGGTGATGTGGCTTCTGATTGAAGTCTTTAAACACCCAGAACTTTGGTTTTCCCTTGAAGCAGTGACTCTTGTCAGTGGTATGAAGTGTGGCATAAAGAGCTCTGAAAGCTATGTGGAGGAGCCACTAGAATGCTATCTGTTCCTATTTGGGACATGGGAATCTCAGGCAACAGGGACTACTGGTCTCCTTATATCTGAGCTATCTCAATGAGCAGACTGCTATGAGGCCTCACAGTACAGAAAAACAACCAGTGCTGTCTTATTGTACTTCTAGGCATGTATCCCTGTAACTGCCAAGTATAAGCCTGCAAGTGCCTTAGTAGACCCTAAAATCCTCTCCTGGGCACTACTTTAATTAAGCAGTTATTTGGACAATCTGATCTTAAGTGATATGTAATATAATACAAAAAATATAGCATTGACTTATGAAATATCCTTTCAAAAATATTCAGTATGATTTGGGGAGAATGACTATGCTATTCTAAATTCAAGCTTATCACAAATACAGGGGCAGAGGAAGGGACAAAAAACTACTACAAAGTAGAATATGAAACATTAGCCCACTAACATGGGCTCTGGAAAAGGCAATGGTTTATAAAGGAAAAAAGTATATAGTCTTGTACATTAGAATGTACCGGAAATAACATGATTGTGTAAGCCTTGACTGAATTGGAGAGAGAGAGAGAGAATACTTATGTACATACAATGCTATAAAACTCCCTGAATAACTGTGACTATTCAAATACTGAAGAACACAGATAATACAAATGGCAAATGGTAATAACTGCTGAACATAGGTGTAGTGTCATTTTCCCCAATTTCTGAAAGTTTATGGATTTTCACATTACAAACAAATAGTTGGGGGGGGGTGCTGGTGACTCAGAAGGCTAAGACCTGAGGATCATGGTTCAAAGCCAGCTGGGGCAGTAAAGGCCATGAGATTCTTGTCTCCAATTAACTACCAGGAAAACCAGAAATGGAGCCGTGGCTCAAAGTGGTAAAGCATCAAAGCTCAGGTAGCACCCAGGCCCCCAGTTCAAGCCCCAGGACTGACAAAACAAACAATAACAAAAAAAATGGCTGCTACTATTATAAACTACCTGACTTTCCTATTTAAAGATCTTATGTAACCCATTAAGAATATTAACAGTTAAGGACTTAAGGGGTATAGCTCAGTTGTAGAGAGCTTATCTACCCTGTCAAAGGCCCCACACCAAAAGAAAATCAACCAAAAAGCTTAAAAAAAAAAAAGGTAACAGAAACAGAGATTTAAAAACTCAATGATTTTTTTCATTCTCACAAATGTTAACTGGATGTCTATTATGTTTCATGAAAGAATGGTAAACTTGTAGTAGGCAGGCCTTGAGACTCAGCAGAGACAGGAAAAGGAAAAGTGGTCAGAGTGACAGGGAAGTTAGCACCTAAAATTCATGCCACCTGCACCCTGATCTCAGCTGACCACATCACTTCCTATTTGTTAAGAAAACAAATGCAATCAAAAGTGAGCTTTAAAAGACTCCCATAACAAGTATTCTCTGTTGTCCAGGAAAATGGATTTGAAACCCAGTATAAAGCTGGGCCTTAACTAGAGGTCTAATTAATTTAACTTCTCAGTGACAGAGTGCGCTCTAAGGTTTCTGTATTAAATGAACTAAAAAAGGTGAGTGCTTAGAACAGTGCTTGCTACACAATAAGCAGTATTTAAATATGGGTTGTTACTCTGATTATTACTTGCATGCATGATGTAAACCAGTTCTATCACTTGAATTATGGGTCTTACCTCTCATATACCATTCTAGTAATTATTCCCTTTTTCCCTTGCATCATTTGTTTTCCTTCTCTACTATACTTACATCAGCACATAGAAATCATGAATCTCCCAATTAAAAAACAACTAACCAGCCAGGTACAGTGGTACATGCCTGTAATCTCAGCTACCCAAGAAGGATAAGTAGGATCACAGTCTAAGACTGGGCCTAGAGAAAAAGTTGGACTGTTTTTGAAAAATAACTAAAGCCAAAAGCCTAGGGAAGTGTCCGTAGTGGTAGAGCACCTGCCCAGCAAGGTCACTGCATTCAAATCTCAAACCCCAGTACCACCAAAAGCCAACCAAACAAAAACCACCACCATCAACAACTACCCCAAATACCCAAATAACCAAACAAAATGTGTCTCGACACATTTTTTTCCCACCAGGTTAGTGGGCCACCTCCCTCTTCCTCCTCCCTTACCAGGCCTTTGTTGTTGCTTTGCTGGTTCTTCCCTCCCTGCTTGACTTGTAAAGGTTGTACATTCTTAGGGCTCAGTCCTTGGATATTGTTCTATCTAAGGTTTGTTCATCCAGCTTAAGGCTTGAGACACTTCTATGCTGTTTGTTTTTTTATTTCTAGCTATAACTCCTTTTAAATCCAAACTTAAATTCCAACTGCCTCTTGAGATTTCTTTTGCTCACAGAATAAAAATGTATTTCTAGAAATCCATTTAGCATTATTAAATAGATTACCTCAACTAGGGATTACCTATCCAGAAGTAAAACAGATATGGACAATTTGCTGCAAGTGAGTGTTACTGGAACTATAAATGATGCAGGGACTTCTGAACATGTAGGGACTTGTGAAGCACGCAGGCTGTTAGATCTCTGAGATGCCTTGCCCCTAACAAGAGACAGTGTGCAGCAGCTAAGGGCACTTAACTCTGGAGCAGTTGGCTTGGTTTAAATGCTGAGCCTACTATATTTTAGTTGTAGCAGTTTGAGCTGGTGCCCTTATCTGTAAAACGGGGATTTAAATGATGACAGCTACCTTTTAGGATCATGATGGGTTAATGGATTAGCAAATAAGGAGAGCAGTTAATGCACAGTAATAAGGTAACTTTCTTTATGTGCCATCTAGCAGTGCTATTATGTAAGTTAATTGTAATTAATTATATCAATTCATCTTTAATGCTATGTGATGGATTTATTATTTACTGTAACTCTAATTTTTGCAGATGAAGAAATTAAAGCACAGATTGGTACATGTGTCCCACTTTAGTGAGGGAATCATGGTTCACACCCAACCATTATGGCTCAGGTTCACTAATGACACTCCTAAAAACACACACCCCTTCCACCATAATCAAATGTCATTCTCCCGGTAATGGCCTTTTCAGCTTAGAACACACTTGATTGTAAAGTAACAAAATTAAAGATGCAAAACATGCAATCATGGTTCAAACACTGCAGGTAAGGGCGTATAATAAGGAAAGCAGGAACCAAAGTCAATAGAAGCTTTTCAGACTGCTTCACATGTTCCTGTTGTGATCATGCAGACTGGTGAGAGAATACGCACAGTGGACTGAACACTGTGTGCTGCCAGCACAGTGCTCAGTGCTACCATGGCATTTAAAGAATATTTATGGAAGGCATCCCTTCTCTGCAAAGTGAAAATCTTTAGTCTTATCTAAAATGTTTTTAGGGAATGATGTGTCTTTCTTGAAACTGTAAGTTTCTGTCGAGGTTATGTATTTTTATAGGTAGGTAGCAAGGTTCCAAGTTTTAGAGCTATGTCTCAACTCTATCCCCTCCGCTACTGTGCTCTCAAGCAGCCCCCTGCAGGAAGTGGACAAAGGCCATATGCAAAGGATCACTGTGTGGCAAGGGAAACACCAGGCTGCATATGATTAATGCCCAAAGGAGATAAAGATTCTCACATACAGCTGTGGAACATAATTTCAAAGAGCCCACAATGAACTGCTCCAGATTTTATAACAACCTGGTGAAAAGTCATAAAAATAACATGAAAGGCTGACTGCAGCAGGGAGAAAAAAGAAATCTCCAAGATTGTCAAGACTAAAAGGGATACCCAATTTTAGCATGATGAAAATTTCTTTTCTCACAAAAATTTATTATCTGCTATGCTGAACTATTTAGTCAAAAGATTAATAATGTATAGAGATCCTTTCTGAACTGTTAACAAGATAATATTTAAGGGGTACATCTACTTTTTAAAAAAGTGTATCATCCCTCTGGAAAGTTTTCAGACTTAAATTACAAGTACAGTACCAAGGAAATGGAATTCCTGTTCTAAAATATTAAAGTAAGAACAGTAAGAAACAGTATCCCCTAAACTGGACATGGTAGCATATGCCTGCAATCCCAGAATTTAGCAGGCTGAGACAAGAGGATCCTGAGTTTCAGATAAGTCTGAGCCACAAAAATACAAAAGTATTTGTATCTGTAAATCCTACTATTCAGGAGGCTGAATTCAAAGGCAGCCTGGACAAACAAATCCAAGATTCTTATCTCCAATGAACAATCTGGACATGGAGATGTGGCTTTAGTAATTAAATATTAGTCTTGACCAAAAAAACTCAGGGACAGTGCCCAGGCCCATAGTTCAAACCTCACTATTGGCACACATACACAAAAATCTTACATCCTTCTGGAAATGCTATTAAAAAGTATACATAGATGGATTTTAATAGCTCAAAGGTCAAATACCAATCAAGACTTCATGTCAGATGTTTTATAGTTAACATCATGCCCAGAAGTGTTCCTGTCTGCCATCTTTATGATGCTAGCTGAACAAGCTCAAAAGTGTTCTATTCTGGCTTTTAACTTTTTGAACATATGCTCCATGACTGTACTTAGAATGTACACAAATATGTCTGTCATCTGTCCTTGAACTATGACCTCAAACTGAGCATGCTCAGGAATGGCCCATCTCTAAAGGGCTTTGTATTATCTCTCCAAATAAAAATCCCTGTTTCTTTGTTAAAGAAAGGCACTGATTTAGAAATAACTCCCATGTTCTGTCTACTTGCTACTGGTAATAAATCTTCTACTATGTTACTTTTTGGCTGGGCTTACTTTTAGCTTTGTATTTGTCACAGTGCAAGCCCACTACTAGGGTGCAAATGTTATAAATGTACACAGTCCACCTATTTTACAATATCTTTGTCTTGTTTAATGGCAGAACTTGAACTACACATTTTTCCAAATGCTAAAAAGTCAAATTTGTTATCTTAAGTATTTTTGGAAGCCAGTCACAATCCTACATAATGACAATATTGTAATGCTCTACAATTATTTATTTTGACAAATAATGAAGGCAATACTGTGCTGATACAACTTACATCACTGGAGCTATCTGGTTAAAGAAAAACCCTCACAACTTGAACTAAAATCCAACTAATAAAGCCTTACTGCCACCCCCCCCCCACCATACACTTCTAAATAAATGTTCCCTAGAGCTATAGCATGCTTATATCTTAATTGTCCTGTTGGAACATGAGTATAAAATATTAAATCAATGTTTATGCTTTATATCACAACAGAAAATAGCTGGGCGCAATGGTATACATCTGTAATCCCAGCTTTTTTTTATTTAGGTCTGGTCATGGGGCCTGAGCTCTGGGCCGGGGCGCTGTCCCTCAGCTCTTCAGCTCAAGGCTAGTGCTCTACCACTTGAGCCACAGCCCCACTTCCGGCTTTTTTTCTTTTTGCTTATCTGGTGCTGGGGAATCGAACCCAGGGCCTCATGCACGCAAGGCAAGCGCTCTACCACTGAGCCACCTTCCCAGCCCTGTAATCCCACCTTTATGGGAGGCATAGGTAAGGAGCACTGAAGTCCAGTCTAGCCCAAGCCAAAAAATGTGAGACCTTATCTAAAATATAATTAAAGCAAAATGGGCTATGTTTCAGTTGGCAGAACATTTGCCTAGCAAATATGAGGGTCCCAAATTTCAGTACCACCAAAAAATGACCCACAAAAACAGTAAATTAAAACAAACAAATAAATCAGGGTGCCAGTGGCTCAAATCTGTAATCTTAGCTACTCAGGGGGCTGAAGTCTGAGGATTACGGTTTGAATCCAGTTGGGTTAGGGAAGTATATTAGGCCCTTATCTCCAATTACCCACTAAAAAGCTAGAAATGAAGCTGTGGCTCAAATGGAAAAGCATCAGCCTGAAGTGAAAAAGCTAAGAGACAGTGCCGAGGACCTGAGTTCTAGCCCCAATACTGATTTCCTTATTTCTCATTTAAACTCACACTAAATTATTGAAACTACATGTAAGATTACCTTACCCAATGATCTCTGTAGCTCACCAAGTCTCTGGGGGATATTTTTGTGTCTGCTTACTACCTGACATAACTCATGATTCAACTACATCTCTCTTTTATGTACTTCTTTTTTTTGGGGGGGAGGGGTTTCAGTTCCAATATCTTCCATCACCTTAAGGAAGCGTTCTTTGCTTACCATATATAAAAATCTTCCCATTCCCTTTGTCCTCCTAGTTATCCTCTATCTTACCTATTCTTTTTTTTAAAAAAAACATTTACCATACTTTTGCAATCTTCTTTATCTGTGAACACATCTTCCTTAAATCCACACTTCTAGAGGGATGCAATTTTGTTTGCATTATTACCTCATCTCTCCAATTGAGCAGAGTGCCTAGCAGGTGATAAGACAATCAAAATCCTTACTGATAAACAAACATGGCAAGACACTATGTTGTTAGTAGCAAATTTTATGTATAAAATTCTCAGTACAGAGGCTAGGAGCAATGGTTTATGCCTATAATCCTAGCCATTTGGAAGGTAACAATCAGAATAAAAATCCCATGCAGAAGTTAACCCATGCAGAAAGTTAGCAAGACTCCATTTCAGTGAAACTCAGGAGTACACTTGTCGTTCTAGCACACAGGAGGCCATAGACAGAAGAATTATAGTCTGAGTCTGGCAAGGGCAAAAATGTGACACTTTATGTTTAAAAAACAATCACACACACACAAAATCTAAAGTAAAAGAGTGCTGGGTAATGGCTCAAGTGTTAGAGTGCCTGTCTAGCAAGCTCAAGATCTTGAGTTCCATCCCCAATATTGGGGGGGGGGGGAAAGTGCCTTTCTGTTCTTTAAAATAAATGAACAAAACTCTTATTACTTAAGACCAGATAGAAAAAATTCTTCCTCAGAAATAGTCTAAAATAGTCTAAAATAGTCAAAAGTGTACCAAAAGCAAGCAAATTGTACTTATACCTCTCACTTGGAACTTGGGATACTAACTTTAGAGAATGCTAATACACAATTTAAATATGCTGATTCCAAGAAACTGGCTGCTCTATGCCATGGAACCATTTAACTTACTCTTTGAATCCTATTCTGAGTTCTGTAATCTGACCATTCACATGCCAAATAAGGCACATTGGACAGAGAACAAGGAAACTATAATTTCTCCATTATGAACTTTGGTTTAGCCAGAGGATAAGGCTAAAATCCATCATCTTCTAGAAATGACTACACAGGTATGATAAAAAACAGAATATGCTAAGTTTCCATTTCTCTTTCCAATTCCCAAGAATCTCACATCCTATAATAGACTTTATTCATTTCATCAATAAAATGTCAGTGCTAAATGGCTGTAACAACCAGGAAATAATTTTAAGCAATTTTGACTTTCCTGTTGAGAACTATTCTGGCCCACTAGTCTGGAGGGACAAGAAGCCGGGAAACTTCATAAAATCCCTCTCTTTACAATGCTAGCTTGGAGTCACTCCAAGAGCAAGTCTTTGGGGTTCATGGGTATGGTATAAATATCAGGGGAAAGGAAAAATGCTTACAGTGGTCTCTGTACTGATTTTTTTCCAACTATGGCCAAAACCTTCCCAAACACATTTACATAGACCAAAAAGGTAAGAATAAAAGCATTCCAGAAAGAATAAGTGGTACATACACAATGGAAACAAGGCTGTTTCCTGAATCCAGGAAATGAGAAACCAAATAGTTTAGGGACTCAGAAAAGGGAGAGTAAGAGAAAAACTAGCTGTTAGTTAAAACTAAGCAGGATAAATGTAAAAAGGACAAGATGAACATAGGTGCTTTTGAATATCTGAGCAGAATTTCATCTATAAATTCAAAAATATGCATGTCGATACAAATTCACCTCATTTTGACTTCTCCATAATCTCTTCAGAGAGAAAGACAGAGACAGAAAGAGGGGCAGGGGAGAAAGAGAAAGAGAGGGAGAGATCTGAGTATTACAGAGAAATATCAAAGCATAGGACAAAAGGTAACCAGTCTGTCCATTTCCTCTCATCCTTTTCTGGATGTCATTTGAATAGTTTCCCAGTAAACCGTTAAATTGACCATGTTACCAAAAGTCTTCTATGATAAATTTATTCTTTGTTATATACAGAGGCATTCTGGTCCTTCCCAAATATGATCAATGGATGGGACAGACATGCTCATAAACCACTAATGGAGTTACCCAAATTTTAGTAAATTTGTGAGTGTGTGTGTGAATACTGGGGCTTGAACTCAGAGCCTCATGCTCTATCTTGTCTTTCTTTCTTTAAGGTTGGTACTCTACCACTTGAGCCACACCTCTACTTCTGGCAACTTGGTGGTTAACTGGAGATTGCTACCCACAATCCTTAGATCTCAGCCACCTGAGTAGCTAGCAAAGTTTAGTAATTACTTTTTCGCCAGTCCTGGGGCTTGAACTCAGGGCCTAGGCGCTGTCCCTGAGCTTCTTTTGCTTGAGGCTAGCACTCTATCACTTGAGCCATAGCACCACTTCCGGTTTTTCCCATTTATGTGGTACTGAAGAATGAAACCCTGGGTTTCATGCATGCTAGGCAAGCACTCTACCACTAAGCAATATGCCCAGCTTCAAGTTTAGTAATTTTTAAAGAGTAACTACTTTTTGTTTTGTTTTTCTGTTTTTGTTTTTTCTACCCATGTCATCTTTTCCTTTAGATTCCAATTGAAAATTCAAGTGCAACCTTGCTTACCTATTTTTTTAACCTCTTCGGCAAAGTATGGGTCATTCAAATCAACATCCGAAGGAAGTTCATCATCGCTGGCTTCTTCAGCAAGAGCCTTAAAGTTGAATGCAAAAACAGTTTTATTTTTATAAGGACTTTAATGTGTGTATGTGTGTGTCATTTTCTTCATGCACATCTTTTGGGAGTAACAGTGAGACCCTGTCTCAAATATTAAAACATAAAACAAAACAGGACCTAGGAATGGTAGGACATACCAGTAATCCCAGCTATCTGGAAGGCAGAGACAAGGAGGGCATGGTTCAAGGTTAGCTTAAGCACAAAGTAAGATCCCTTCTCAACAACCAACCAGGTGTATACCTATAATCCTAGCTGTGCAGGTGGTATAAACAGAGGACTACTGAGGCCAGCCTAGGTACAAAGTGACAGATCATAGCTGAAAAGTAACAAAACCAAAGACAATTGGGGATGTGGATCAAATAATACAGCACTTGCCCAGCTGGCACAAGGTACTGAGTTCAAGCTCTGGTATAGCAGAACACAAAGAACAATTAAAGAAAAACACCTATAAAATAAAAAAGACTCCATTGCATCATACTTTGATGTATCCAACGTTGTGGCCTTTTACGGCACTAAAGGCAACAGTTGCAGCAAAAGTGCTATAAATTCACATAGTATAGACAGAAACAATACAGTACAGTAGAGCACACACTAGGCTGAGCGACCATGGACTCTGGTTTCATCTTAGGCATTTATAAGCAGTGAAATAACCCCAGACAAATCATTTGATTTCCTACAACTATAAAATAAACTGTGTGGCACTAGACAGAATCATTTAAGATTCCCAAGTTGTAAAACTGTTCATAAAGCAGTGACGTCAGTGACAAGATAAGGTTTTTAGTGACAAAATCTACACTGCCTCTGCTGTTACAACTCTGGAAAATGTATTATTATTTGAATGATGGCAGTCAACTCATACTATCCATAGGTACTAGATATTAGTGCAGAGAAAGCATTCCTCATCAATAGATTGATGATAACAGCAACTAAAAGCCATACAATAGTGAACAGTGAAAAACACAGGTATATAGTATAATCTCAAGTCAAAAACTTCTACACAGGCAGATGAAGATGCTGTATACCTGTAATCCCAGTGCTCAAAATCTGAGGTAGGAAGATTATGAGTTTGAGACCAGTTTGGGCTTGAAAGTGAAGCATTATTTCTTGTCTCCTTTTTTTTTTGATGGGGATGGGGGATGGGGAGGTGGTACAAGACTTGTACTTGAACTCAATACTTGATGCTTTCCATCACTGGCTAACACTCTACCAACTCAGCCATGCCTCCAATCCCTTGCAACCTTATCTTAAAGACGGAAACAAAAGCTTTTCTTTTTTTTTTTACAAATATATTCTTAAGTACAAAAGTTTTTATGCAATTCTCTTTTTTCAAAACCACAGAATGGAGCCAGGCTCTAGTGGCTCACGCCTGTAATCCTAGCTACTCAGAAGGCTGAGATGAGAATCATGGTTCAAAGCCAGCGTGGGCAGGAAAGTCTGTGCAATTCTTATCTCCAATAAACCACTAGAAAAACCAGAAGTGGCACTGTAACTCAAGTGGTAGAGCACTTGCCTTGAACTGAAGAACTGAGGGACAGCACTCAGGCCCAGAGTTCAAACCCCATGACTGACAAAACAAAACAACACAGAATGGAATCATTCTATTTACAGCTATACACTGACTACCAGTATCCTTCATTCAGGTGGCACATACAACATTATAACACATGGTGAAAGTGGCTCTCAGCTCTTACTAAGATTACATACCACTCTATGGTCCTGAAGAAAAAAATTAACTTTTTTCTTATGGGATGACAATAAGGTCAATTCTATTAGTGGCTATATTCTGAGATAATAGATAAAGATAACCTCATACATATTTGGTATGCAATAAGTATCTGGTCATAACTATCATTTGTACCTTCTGTTTCTTTTTCAGTTTTTTTTTCTCTTTCTTCTTCTCTAAAAATTGCTCCCAAGGTGTCAGTTTATCCTTTCCTTCCAATTTGTTTTTGACCATCTCTTCTGCACTTTCTTTGAGACCTATAGAAAAAAACACAACCAGTTTAGCTGAAAATGCTATATCTTCTAGCAGTTAAAAGTTTATAATTTCTTTTTTTTTTTTGTGCTAGTCATGGGGCTTGAACTTAAGGCCAGGGTGCTATTCCTGAGTTTATTTGCTCAAGGCTAGCACTCTACCACTTGAGCCACAGCTATAGTTTGTCTTTTTAGTGGTTAGTTGGAGATAAGAGTCTCATGGATTTTCCTGTATAGGCTGGTTTTGAACCTTGATCCTCAGATCTTAGCCACCTAAATAGCTAGGATTATAAGTGTTGAACCACCAGTGCCTGGCCAAATGTAATCCTTACAAGATAATAAGTTAATATGAATGACTGTAGTACCCCAAGATCACACAAGGACAGTGAATTCCTATAAAACCTATTTCCTACTAACAACCACTAATAAACTTCAACAGATGAAATTAAAAGCAATCAACAAATGAATCCAGTAACTAGATACAGGATGAAGCCACTAAAGAAAACCTCTTTGTTAACCAGGGGTGATGACACATGTGTAAACCACCAGTACTTAGAGAGGCAGGAGGATCATGAATTCAAGGCCAGCTTGATCCTCATAGTGAAATGGCATCTAACAGAAAATTCTTTTTTCAGGTTCAAATGTAATTTTGCTAAACTTAATTATTTTGAGTGTCTAAGAAAAATTCTGGAGCAATTAGCAGTCAGGATATGAGTGCTAATTAAAATTACTGCTGTTGCTTCTGCTACCCAAGTGAAAGCCTGAGTTCTCTAGAAACTGTAAGTGGTGAACAACAATTAATTGGCATGACAATCCCCACTGAAATACCCATAAGAAAGAATTCTCATTGCTCTGTAAGAATACAAGGTAAAGATCAAGAGGACAAGCAGCTTAACATTCTACTCTGTCTAGCTTAGTTCTTTCAAGACTCTTATAAGCTATTTATATCTAGAGATCTGCTGTTACTGATTCGTGTTCCTAGGTGACTTATCTATTTCTGCATTTTGTAGGCCAATTAACATTGTGGTTCTATCTAGCTATAGTATAGAGGATAATCAGGAGTTCAAATTCCAGCTGTGTGCCTTCCAAGTTGTGTGTTCTTAGGCAAGTTATTAACTGTTCTCAGACTCTGTGTACTAATCATTAAAATGAGAATTATAAAATCCTTGGGATTGTTTTCACTTTCATAATATTTAGAATGAGAGGTAACCTCTATTAACATGCTCTTAAGAAGACATTTCAAATGATTCCATTTGTTATTTTTTAAAATACTTTTTATCATCTACATATTAGAAGTCCTCATCATGTTCTCCAAAAATTCTACCAAAATATGTCCACACAGTCATCATCGAAGGGAATAGCATAGCATTTACATTTCCCTTTACTTTGGCACAAGTACTGGTCAGCCTTAGGACTCCCCCCTTCCTCCCTTTTACGTTCTCTAGTACGGGACTAAGTTTCCTTAATATATAAAAATTGAACCTGGTATAGATCAGAAGTATGTTACCTGCACCCCTCACCTCCCCTCCCCAGCCCGCCATGTGCTTTACTTCTGCCTTAAAATATCGGGTAGAACTCTCCATGCATATGAAACAACTAACAGGAGTGCTTTGGGACCATGGGTCCCAAAGAGAAGTTTGAAACAGCTGGAACAGATGACCTCTAAGGTCTAAGGTCCCTTCCCTGGCTTTAAGCCAATACTTAATCTGCAGATTTCTGGGGCTTAGGAAAGTATTAAATTATATACACAATCAACGTTATGTAGATTTGTTTCTATTACATACTGCTGGTAGGATCTCTGATTTACTGGATGTGAGAAACACAGCTTTAATTAAAAATATTTCTTTCTTTTTTTTTTGGTCAGTCGTGGGGCTTGAACTCTGGGCCTGGGCGCTGTCCCTCAGCTCTTCAGCTCAAGACAAGTGCTCTACCACTTGAGCTACAGCGCCACTTCCGGTTTTCTGGTGGTTTATTGGAGATAGGAGTCTCACGGTCTCTCCTGCCTGGGCTGGCTTTGAACCGCGATCCTCAGATCTCAGCCTCCTGAGTAGCTAGGATTACAGGCGTGAGCCACCAGCGCCCGGCTAAAAATATTTCTAATGAGGAACAACATAATTCACTTTACAAAATACTAATCAGAAGAAATGTGTACAATATAAAGTCATGTCCAGATCTCTGAATGATTCTATAGATAAACAGCACCTAGGATGCTGGCAAAATTGGTTAATACCTGTAGAAAACTAAAGCTAGGGCTGGGAAGGCGGCTAAGTGGTAGAGTGCTTGCCTTGCATGCCTGAGGCCCTGGGTTCAATTCCTCACCACATAAGCAAAAAGAAAAAAGCCGGAAGTGGCGCTGTGGCTCAAGTAGAGCGCTAGCCTTGAGCTGAAGAGCTAAGGGACAGCGCCCAGGCCCAGAATTCAGGCCCCACAACCAGACCCAAAAGAAAAAAAAAAGAAAACTAAAGCTAGATCCTTGGATATCACCCTGCACCAGAATCAACTCCAAATGGATCAAAGACCTCGAAGTCAAAGCAGAAACCCTGAAAACATTACAGGAAGGAACAGGAGAAACTATAGGGCTCCTTAGCACAGAGGAGAAACATAGACCCAGAACACAACCAATCAAAGAAAGGCTGGACAAATGGGATTGCATGAAACTGCAGAGCTTCTGCATGGCAAAAGATGTAGCTAGCAAGATCAATAGAAAGCCCATTGACTGGGAGAAGTTCTTTTCTAGATATACAACAGACATGGGTCTCATAGGGTTTCATATCTAAAATATACTTAGAGCTCAAAAAATTAAATTCCCCAACAACAAATCCTCAAAAAAACAACTGCCCGATTAATAAGTGGGCTAAAGACTTAAAGAGAGACTTCTCTGAAGAGGAAATAAGAATGGCCAATACACACATAAAGAAATGCAACTTCTCTAGCCATAAAAGAAATGCAAATCGGGGCTGGGAAGGTGGCTCAGTGGTAGAGCACTTGCCTTGCATGAATGAGGCCCTGGGTTCGATTCCTCAGAACCACATAAGCAGAAAAAGAAAAAAGCCAGAAGTGGCACTGTGGCTCAAGTGGTAGAGTGCTATCCTTAAGCTGAAGAGCTGAGGGACAGTGCCCAGGCCCAGAGTTCAGGCCCCACGACTGGACTCTCTCCTTCCCCCCGCCAAAAAAAGAAAAAGAAATGCAAATCAACACAACATTGAGATTCCACCTCACCCCAGTTAGAATGGCTATAATCAAGAACTCTAATAACAAAAGATGCTAGAGAGGATGTGGCCAAAAGGGAACCCTCCTGTATTATTGGTGGGAATGTAAACTTGTTCAACCACTTTGGAGAACAGTATGGAGGTTCCTCAAAAGACTTCACATAGAGCTCCCCTATGACCCAGCAATTCCACTTTTGGTCATTTACCCAAATGATCACAAAGAAGGCCATACTAAAGCTACCAGCACAACCATGTCTATCGCAGCATTACTCACCATATGATATGGAACCAACCTAGATGCCCCTCAATAGATGAATAGATCAAGAAAATACGGTATACACACACACACACACACACACACACACACACACACACACACACACACAATGGAATTCTATACCTCCATCAGAAAGAATGACACTGCCCCATTTGTTAGGAAAGGGAAAGACTTGGAAAAAATTATGTTAAGTGAAGTAAGCCAGGCCCAAAGAAACATATGTCTCATGCTTTCCCTTATTTGCAATAACTAGTATATGTCTAGGACAGGCAGAAAAGGTCAACAGCTATGTACATATAACCATATAAGATGATGCTAAGTGAAATGAACCCCAAGATAGAGACACGAGGTTTTATCTTTGTTGCTGCTGTTTTTAATGTACTTATAATGCACTGTATGATTTTTTGTGTTTCTTTTGTATGCTTTTCCCCCCATGGTATAACCCGTTTTCACTGTATTTGATTCTGTTTCCCTGAATCTTGCATATACATTTTTCTAATTTGGGAAGGGGAAGGGAATTAACAAAACGTTGAAATAAGGATACAGGTTGATCTACTGTAACAATGAGATGTACAAGACACTATGTTAAAAATGAACTTTACAGCTTTGAGGGGTGGGGGGGATGGAGAAGTTGGGGAGGCTGGGAGGGAAGGGATAGTAGGGGAAAAACAAAGGAGGGCATAACTGCTCAATAGGAAGTGTACTTATTACTTTACTCATGTAACTGTAATGCTTTTGTACAGTACCTTTACAATAAAAAATATTAAAAAAAACAGCACCTAGGAAATGTAAATTGAGATTTTCATCTTGGAAAAAGCATAAATTCGGATAAAAATTGATTGCAAATAACAAAATAAAATAATTTATATGTATAAAATGCATATATTTCAAATGCACAGTATTATTAGATATGGTACTGAAATAACATTTACAACATTCAATCATAATTTTCTCATGCACTTAGAAACAGTTTACTAATTCAAAATACTAAATTAAATTATATGGAGACTTTTTTTCAACACAAAACTATTTTGGTTAATACTGATCTCTGCGATTTAAGTTCTAGCTCAGCCCAGAGCTATGAGAAGGTTTTGTGCTATTTATTTTAGGTGACTAGAGCACTGGCTTGACATATTTCTACCAGAAAAAGCTGCATATGATATTCAAAACAACTTCCAGGCATCCAGTGACCATCTCTGTGTTAAGATTCAAGGGCTATAGTCAAAGAACACTCAAATAACACTGGCTGAAAAGGTTTTGGGAAAGAGGAAAGTACAACTCTCACAACTTCAAAAACTATCAGCACTGACATATGTAGATTCTACTGACCTTGACTTCTTTTTTGGGGGGAGGGGAACAGACTGAACTCAAACTTATGATTTTCTGCTTCCATCTCCTGAGCACTAGAATTATAGATGCATGCCACATTGCCAGCTCTATTGATATTTTGATGTGAAGAGCTACCATGTGCATTGGAAAATATTTAGCAGTATCTCTGACAATGCTAGTAACTAAACTGTGAAGGCAAAAATGTCTCTAGACACTGTCAAACTCCTGTAGCAGAGTAAGTATTACCCCTAGTTGGATACCACTGTTGTAGACAATGATCCAAGGTAATTTCTGAAAAGATACACTATGGAATTATTTGTACCACATAAGTGATGCCGTGCATTACTTGATACTTGGTTATATAATGTCTTTCCATTTGTTAAGTTTCATCTGCATATGCCCTCTCTTTAAAAACTAGACCAAAAACAGCTTAAAGTCACCTTTTTTGTATTCTATAATATTTAGTATACTGCCAAACATACAGTAAATACTTAATAAACACTTAATTGCTCTGTCTTGAAGGAAAATTCCTATTTCAAGCCAAGCGTTTGATCTTTCATGTTTGGAATGTATTCTCTCCAACAGAAAATGAATCAAAACTTAAAAGTCTAAATAAATGGTCTTTATCCCTAAATAGTTTGTGTGGTTTTTTTTCTTTTTAAAGAAGACTTCTTGCTCTAGAGTAATTCAAGAAGTATTTATTCTTAGGAAAGAATATTTCCTGGAACTTAATTGGTTTATTATCAGAAAGAAATAGTAGCCTGAGTTAAATACAGCCTGTATTATTTTTTTGTCCTTTCTCTCACTTAAATGCACCAAAATAGAATGACAAACACATTGCAATGAATTAACACACCACTATGATAACCCAAAAATGCTTTGTTCTCATTGTCATCATGAGGTCATTTAATTCTTGCCACAGATCACAGTTGTTTATGTTCTAAGTTCTTAAAAGTATGCCCATCCCAGAAATCTGTTGGCAAATGCACAAGGACATTCTTTAGAGTCAGCCTTAGTGAGAAAAGCCACTATACAGCTGAAAAAGTCCTCCACCATTTATAACTGCTTTTAACTTTGCATAAATTCATTAAAAAATCTAAGCATATCCAAGGAATCCTGAATTAGGTAAAGATAGCAACAATTAGCCCAGAAAAAAGGAGCAAAAGCCCCTTTCAAAGCAAATGATGAATGCAGATGACTCAGTATGACAATAGTACTAATTTCAGTGCAATCCATTCAGAATTATTTTGGCAGTTTGCGTGCATATAAAAACACTCATAAATATCCATCCTTTCAAGATCTGCTAAAATAAAAGAGTAGGCATTCCATCTGACCTTGCTCATATGAAATACTGAAGTCTTCAAAGGACAGGACAAAAATAACTTAAAATAACTCAACTAGGTACTGTAACAGGCTTTGTTTATAAAGACAAAATGCATGCTGTAAGCTTTCTGATACAGATTGAAACTTTCTTCTAGCACATGAAAACAAGACAGGTAAAATGAGGACTATAAAGTTAAGAAGTTTTGATAATTCTTTGCAGGAACTGTTTATCATGTAGCTGTTAATTTTGTATCTCCCAAAATATTTAAAGTATCCACAAAAGATACCCTCAACCTATTTGCTGAATGAACAAATGTAAATACTTTCTGCTGTTGATTGCTTAAAAGCTTCTTCTCAGGGTAGATACTTCCTTATAACTGTCTGGAATTTAAGTTTATCTTGAATTCTACTTTTTTTTTCAAGTTTCCTTTTACCTTCTCTTAAAATGGTGACTTCCATTCACAAGTACATTCCATTTATTGCAAATCAAAATGTCCCTGCCGCTTAGAATCAAATGTTCTTAAAAAGCTGACTTCAAATACAAGACAACATTTGGGCCTCATTAAGGAGCTATTGTTTCCTGTATTTGCCTGCAATTTATTTGTATGTTTTCCTTGCTTTTCAAGCAGCTTGAGACAAAAACTGTCCTAGTACTGACAGACTAAAGTTTTGACCAAGGTGGTGAAGCCATTCTGCTAATGAATTTATGACAAAGAAGACTGAAGAACTATTTGTGCTACTTATTTTTACATATGCTTATAGACAAGTTAGAAAATTTATGAAAACTATTAGATAAATGACTAAGATATAAGAAAACAAAGGGAAATACAAAGTCCAGTTTTAACAAGAAAGCTCAAACAGAAATTCAGAAGCTTGGGTTTTCCTTGGGGATACAAACTAATCTAATATAGTCCACTATGGATCTTGGGATTGTTATGGGCTGCTAGCCAAGGGGTGGCAGACAAAGTTTGGCATCTGATCATGGTGGGAGGTCCCATCAGAGACCACTACATAAAGTCAGAACCCTTAAGTGTGCCCTCAGCACACATCCTTCCCCCTATCAGTCAGAGAAAATACATTCCCATTTAGGGTCTGGATATGGAATAAATAAAGTAAAAATACACTTTACCCCAGAGTATTTATAACCACAAGCCCATAAATCCATGGACTTGTGGCTGAATTCACACTACATGTGTGGTCCTAAATATTCCAATTCAAAAACTCAGTTTCAATAGATCTTGGATTAGAAATGTCCTTAAACACCTGGCAACTACTCTCTTAAAGAAACACTGTTAGCTGGGCACTGGCTCATGCCTGTAATTCTAGCTACTCAGGGGCTGAGATCCGAGGACTGCAGTTCAAAGCCAGCCTGGGCAGGCAAGTCTGTGAGACTCTTATCGCCGCTAAAATATCAAAAACCTGGAAGTGGAGCTGTGGCTAGAGTGCTGTAGAACACTAGCCTTGGGCAAAGAAAAGCTCAAGGACAGCACTCAAGCCCCAAGTTCAAGCTCCCAACTAACCAAAATTTAAAAAGAAAAGAGATCAGAGTAGGGCTGGGAAGGTGGCTCAGTGGTAGAGTGCTTGCCTTGCATGCCTGAGGCCCTTGGTTCGATTCCTCAGCACCACATAAGCAAAAAGAAAAAAGCCGGAAGTGGCGCTGTGGCTCAAGTGGTAGAGCGCTAGCCTTGAGCTGAAGAGCTGAGGGACAGCGCCCAGGCCCAGAGTTCAGGCCCCACGACCGGACCAAAAAAAAAAATTAAAAAAATTAAAAGATCAGAGTATTTAAAAATAATTGCAAAAAAAAAAAAGGCTCAAGGAAAAACCTCAGCAGTAAAGTGCATGCCTAGCAAGCATCAGGCTGAGTTCAAACCACACTACTACAACACAGACAAACAAAACAAAACATAATTGAAATTATTAAGTCAATGGCTAAGTTAAACAGCATAGTAAACATATGTAAAGAAAGAATAAAGAAGTACAGAAATTACTCAATAAACCATATAGACTCAAAAGTATGGAAAACATGAGTTGTCAAATACAGCGTGAGAGAGCAGCATACTTACACAGGGCTTCCTTAAAAAGAAAACAGAGAAGATGAAATAAAAAAACTTAAGTGAAAATGGGGTGGGTACTGGTGGTGCATGCCTATAATCCTAGCTACTCTGATGTGAAAATGAAGGTTTAAAGCCAGCCAGGGCAGTAAGAGCTATCTTATCTTCAGTAAAAAGCTGAAACTTGCTGGGCACTGGTGGCCTGTAATCCTAGCTACTTAGGAAACTAAGATATAAGGATCACGGTTCAAAGCCAGCTTGGGCAGGAAAGTCGGCAGGAAAGTCCGTGAGATTCTTTTTCTCCAGGAAACCACCAGAAAACTGGAAGTGGCACTGTCGCTCAAGTAGTAGAGTGCTAGCCTGGAGATGAAGAGCTGAATCAGGACATCACCCAAGCCCAGAGTTCAAGCCCCACGACCAACCAAAAACAAAACAAAACAAAAAAAACGCTGAAACTGGAGGTAGAAAACAAAGGGTAGAATGACAGCCATGAGTAGAAAAAGATGAACACACTAATAGCTTTTAGTATCTCCACAAATATGCACAACTTTCATCTCCTCAAAGAAATCCTGTAACTCTACTGCTTCTCTAGTAACCATACCCAACTTCCTGTCTCTACACATTTCTCTGTACTGGATATTTCATATAAAATGTCACCTTTTGATTTCTTTCATTTAGCAAAGTAGTTGCAAAGTGCATATATATTATAGCATCCATCAATACTTGATTCTTTACTTTGTATTCTTTATTTTTCAGAGATATTTTTCTATGATAAAACTTCATATAACATTACAAAAAGGATATACAAAAGTCATTCAACAACAATAATAACTATCAAGGAAATGCAAATAAAAATGACAATGAAGTATCACCCAGACTTGTTTGGACCACTATTATGAAAAAGGCAATGTAACAAGTATATGTGGGGGAGTAGAGAAAACACTTGGACACTGTTGGGAGTGGAGGACATAAATTTGTATAACCTTTGTTGAAAACACAGACAAAAGAAATTGCAGTACATACACACACTCACATAACATGAAATATTATTCTGCCAAAAAGAAGGAAATCTGCCATTTTTTTGACAATATAGATGACGTGGAGGATGTTATTCTTAATGAAATAAGCTATGGGAAGACAAATAGTGTAAATAGAATCCATAAAAAGAGAATAAAATGGTGGTTACCACAGACTGATGGGCAAGGTACAGGAAATGTTGATCAAAGAATAGAAACTTTTGGTTTGAGATGAATTCTAAGGATTTAATGGAAAACATGGATGATACTGGATGTGTGAACTAGTAATCATTACATAATATGTATGTTTTTCAGGTCCTCATACTGTATGTCTTAAACATATTCAATCTTTGGTTTTCGATTATTTTTTAAACTACACATAATGGAAAACAAAATAATAAATACTTGTCTAGATGATGAAATGTGATACCCCAGGTATGGAAAAATGAGCAGGACAAATAGGTACATGTTAGCAGGTTCAAGCTTTTTTGGTGGGAAAAATACTCATTAACTATTAGAAATGAATGAAGAGGCCATGCTGAACAAATGATGAGACTGTCTTAATCCAAGAACTATGATTAATTATATACATTGAAGATGTATACAATAAAGACATTAATAAACTTGACTATATTATTTTTGTTCTTTAAAAGACAATATAAAAAGGGTAAAAAGACAGGTCATAAATTAGGAAAGTTACTTGTAGAATACGTGGCTAACAAAAGACCAGCTTGAAATATATGAAGACCTCTTTTGAGTCAATAAAACAGAAGACCACCACATGGATGAGAAAACATGAAGTAATATTCTTCCTCATTAACAGTAAAATAAATGACCAAATAATCCTTTAAACACTTCCATTTCCTACCTCATTTAGAGTGAAAGCTAAAGTTCATTTAGCGATCTACAAATACTCATGATTTGGCCATCTCTCTGAGTTTATTATACTCTACTCTCCAAAAACCTGGCATATCTTCTAGAGATGTCTGTCACATCATTATCACTGGACACACAAATTAAAAAATGGTTCAACCTTGAGGCCTTTGAACTTGTTATTTCCTCTGCCTGAAATGTTCTTGCCTAAGATAATACATGGTGTTGCAACCTTATTTCCCTTCGTTCTCTGTTCAAGTGTCACTTTCTCAATGAAGTATCTCCTGACTACCCTATTTAAATTGCTACACAGTCCCACTCTTCACAAATTTCCTATTCTCCATCTGGGTTTAGGCTTTATTTCCATAGTCCTTGTGCACCTGAAATAGATATATTTATTGTTTACTTGTTTATAAATCCCTTTCTTTCCTCCCACAATTCCCACACACTAGAACATATGGCCCTATGAAAGCTTGGACATGCGTTTATTCTGTTCAGTGCTATTATTTCTAGTAACAAGAACAGTCTGGTATACAGTAGGAACTCAAATATTTGTGTGCCTACAAACTAAAAAAGTATAAAATATTATTACACACATACTCAACTGGTAAAATTTTAAAAGCCCAGTGATATTAAGGGTGAAGATGAACAGTTATTAGAGTTCCCCCTACTAGGGAGAATGCAAGATATTACAAGCTTTTGGAAAAGAAAAATGGTTATAACCTTTTACAGGTAATTATGAGCATACTATCAAGTAACTCTCTCTCCCTCCCTCTTTCTCTCTCTCTCTCTCTCTCTCTATACACACACACACACACACACACACACAAAGAAATTTTACATATATACATATGACAAGGCTAAGAATACTCACAAAAATGGTCTGAAGTACTGTTTATTATAATAGTAATATGCTACAAAAATTGATAATAGACTTTGGCATAGATATTGTGACAATGATAAAATAAAATCCTATGTATAAGTGAAATAAACTATATTTGAAGGTATGTATACAGCTTATTCTCAAAAACAGAACATTTAAATAGCAAAAGCGAATGTCAGAAGAATATACAGATAGGCTTTTGTAAGGCTCAGGACTAACAAAAAACAAATACTGACTATTTAGGGAGACATGTGTTTGTGATAAAACTTTAGAGAAGAAATGGAATGATGAACACAAAGGGTAGGGAAGTATTATTGGGAGTTAATAAGGAACTATAAACACTGATGAAATCTGAATACACAGATGACTGCTTCAGTATTTTTTTCAATTGAGAAATCTATGATTCTTGCACAATAAATTATAAAATTTAAAGATAAGTCAGTGAATGTTTACTTTTTGTGTTAAGCTGGCTTTAGTCATTTCCTTCTCACCAAAAATGATAAGGAAAATCCAGGTTATTTGATTGTAAGCCCTCAAGGCCCTTTTTATTATCACATTAAACTTTTATTGCTATCCCAATTTTGCGCTGAATAGGTCCCAAGCTGTACAATGTATTTGTGAAGGTCACTAGTAAGTTGCTGGTTTGAAACTCAGGGATGTCTAAATGATTTCCTACTGGGAAAGCTTCTGATCACAGAAACTATGAATATGTAAGAATATGATGAAGCTGGTATAATCAAAATGACATCTCTAAGTTGATTTAAAAATTTCCTTGTCATAAAAGTAAAAGGAAATGAAACACACTTCAACTTCCCTACCAGTCTAACATTTTACAACCTTCATAATAGTTGTATCTAAATTCAAACAATATTTCTCTGGCTACAATTGACACATTTTCTTCATCAAGAGTTTATAAGTAATTTTTTCCAAGTCTTTCCATTTCCTTATGAATGGGGCAATGTCATTCTTTTTGATGGAAGCATAGAATTCCATTGTGTATATATACCACATTTTCTTTTACTTTCTCTCTCTCTCTTTTTTTTTTTTTTTGCCAGTCCAGGGGCTTGAACTCAGCACTGAACTTGGCACTGTCCTTGAGTTTCTTTTGCTCAAGGCTAGCACTCTACCAGTTGAGCCACTTTTTCTGTTTAGTGGTACTGAGGAATTGAACCCAAGGCTTCATGAATATATACCATATTTTCTTGATCTATTCATCTACTGAGGGGCATCTGGGTTGGTTCTACACCTTAGCTATGGCCAACAATGCTGCAAAGAACATGGTAGCTTTAGTGTGGTTTTATCTATGGTCATTTGGGTAAATGCCCAGGAGTGGGATTGCTGGGTCATAGGGGAGGCTCTACATTTAGAAACTCCATACTGCCTTCCAAAGTGGTTGAACAAGTTTACACTCCCATTAACAGTGTAGTAGCATTGCCTTTTGGCCACATCCCCTCCAGCATCTGTTGTTATTAGTTTTCTTCATAATGGCCATTCCAACTGGGGTGAGGTGGAATCTCAATGTTGTCTTGATTTGTATTTCTTTTATGGCCAGAGATGCTGAACATTTCTTCATGTGTGTATTGGCCATTCTCTTTTCTTCTTCAGAGAAGTCTCTCTTTTAAGTCTTTAGCCCACTTATTAATGGGACAGTTGTTACTCTGAGGATTTGTTCTAGGGGGGTTTAATTTTTTGAGTTCTAGGTATATTTTAGATATGAGGCCCTTGTCTGTTGTATAGCTAGTAAAGATCTTCTCCCAATCTGTAGGCTTTCTTGCTAGCTATATCCTTTGCATTGCAGAGACACTGTAGCAAAGCAAGCCAGGCTTGCATGGTTTCCCTCATTTGTAATAACTAGAGTATGTCTATGATATTCTCAGTAGAGGATCACAACAGCTCAATAGCCAGATGCATATGACCACATAAAATGAACCTTAACAAAATGAACTCCAAGAAATGAAACAAGAGGTTTTTAAAATGTCCTATTCGCAGTTATTTCTTTTTTCTTTCTATTTTTTCCCCTTTGGTTTATGCCCTGTTGTCACTGCTTTTGATTTTTTTTTTTACCCTTTGTCTTGTATATAAGTTTATATGATTTGCAAAAGGGTAAGGGAATCATAGAAACAGGTGGGACAAAGAGTGAAACAATGCAACAGTGATATTCACTAGACACTATGTTGGAAATGTACAAATTAACCATATATTTTAATGACAGTGAACCTGTCTTATTCATGGAAGGTTCTCAGTGTGGATGCTGCAACCCATATGGTACCAAACCCTACTATTGCTATTGTTACTCCTATTGAGACATTTGATCTGATAACTGAGATGGATACTAAATGCTAGTGGGTCAGTAGCATATTAAGAATGTACATGGATGAGATTCCATGCTTATCATGATACTCAGAATGACGTGCAATTTAGACCTATAAGCTTTGACTTCTAGAATTTTCCACTTAATACTTTTGTTCTGCAGTTGATGGTAGGAAACTGAAACTGCAGAAAGTAAACCTACAATTGAGAAGATGTCATACTTCTAAAATGGTTTTCCAAATAAAGTAATTACAAGAAAAGCAGTGCCTTCCCAATTACTTTCTTATTATAATCTACACAGAAAATAGTATTTGGGTAGCATACAGGAACAAATGAGGCGACAAAGGAAGGAAATAACTGAGGGCTCTGGCTGGTGTAAAGGAAAAGAGCGAATATTTTGGCAAATTTGTCATCCATTGGTGGAATGTTGGCTGGCAATCTTTGAAATAGCATAATGAATTAAGATTAACTCATTTCCACTTTTCCTTTTTAAAATTTTTTATATTATAAAGGTGATATACAGAAGAGTTACATTTATATAACTTAGATAAAGAGTCATTTCCACTTTTCTATGTATTTAATTCTGTTTATTTCTTTGGCAATGTCTTCTATAAACATTGTACAATATAAAAATGAGAATAATTTAAAAATAAATTATTATCATAATAAATTTAACATTTAGGACTTCAGGGTTAGGGGCATGTTTTAAGTAGTAGTGTTCTTGCTTAGCAAGCACAATGTCCTAAATCCAAAGAACTCTTGTAGTGGCAAAAAGACAAAAAGAAAAAAAAAATAAGATTTCAGTATTTCCATGTTTTTTTACAAGTAAGCACGGTTTCTATTTTGATAAATTGTCTAGTAATATTTATTATCTACTAGGGATAACTATGATAGGTTAAGCATTCTTGGATCCAAAAAGCTATTATACTCTTACAATAAAAACTATTAACACATGCCTAGATGCCTGACAGCAAAGATGTAAAATCTTCCTTTGGCCTTTTATTAAAACTTCAAAACAGCTAATTAATTAGAAACTAAGTTTCTCACACATTACCAAACACATGATCTCTGTAGCAGATCAAAATTTCTTTTCAACCTTAAGAAGCTTGTAATAGCACAAGGTTTTATCTCAGATAAGCACTTATTAGTTGGAAAAAAATGCCCTAAATTCCCAAGTCAAATTTCCTGAGGGTCTTAAATCTGTGTACACAAAAGTAAATACATGTAGATTGAGATGAACACTAAACTAAAAGGTCATGGCCCAGATTTAATTATGAGCATGGAGAAATATTCTTTAAAACATTTTAGTGTTTTCAGATAGATTGAGGTTTGAATTATTCTCTCTCCTAGCTTTTTGATCCTGAGCAAATATGTGCCTCAGTTTTCTCCTCTGCAAAACAAGGACTAACCACTTGGAAGAATTTAATGTAATATTGCTTATCGGGAATCTAACACAGTTCCTGACACATCATTAGCATAAAAGTACATTAATTCTCCCTTCTCAATAGGGTATCTTAAAATGTTAATTCTTCTGAATTGAAATTATATATCTAAATAAATTACTTAACAAGCATTTTAATCGCCTAATAGGAGTTTCAACTGAAAATATGTTTAAAACAAATCTAAAGTGACAATGCTTAGGAAAATTTGATTAAGGCACAGAAAGGCTTTCCTTATTATGTAAGCCCATTCCTAAAGAAACTTATACTTTCCAACTACATGCTTCAATTCACTACCAAGGCACATCATCCCAAATCAAAGGGAACTCATCCAAGTCAAATTAGTGATACTTATCTTTAGGCACACATACGATTAGATTTTCATGTTCTTGCCAAATAATTTTACAGATAAGTTTTCCATGCTGATGGAACTAAGGCTATATCAAATGAGGACATGTCTTTTAATGTTCATTTGGTAAGAGTTATTCTATTCACTCTTGACAAAGATTAAATTGAGAAAGGAAAGTACTCTTACACTCCCTTCCCCCAGTAGATTACATCTGGCAAATGTCAATGTATAAAGAGTAAGACAGGGTCTCTCCCATAAGAAATCAGCAAATTAAACTGGCCTAGCCACCAGTTCAAGCCACATAACTTTTACCAGCTTCACTTTGGACCTCAAAATTGAAAATCATCACTGCACTATAGCCAGTGAGTAATTGTCTACAATGGTCTACCCATAAAAACACTGAGAAAGGCCAGCATTTTTCCAGTGCACAAGAATGTAGCATATAGTCCTATAGTAAAATTACGTTTTGTATCAAATCAAAGCTCTATAAAAAATGTATTTATGCCCTAGCCTTTCTGTCAGTTCAAAACCTAAACCTACTGTTGAAATTAGATTGGTTTTATGTTTAATTTTTAATCAATATTTCTGAGTTTTGAAAAAAAATTTTTTTAAAAGCTGCCCAGTTAGTATCACAAACTAATAGAATCCTTTCAAAAGTCACTACTTAAAAAAAAAAAATCATAAGATATTCTACTCTTAGGAATTTATCTCAAAGAAAATTCAGTGAAAGTTTATAATGTTATTCTTAACAGTAAAACACTGTAAAGTATCTAAAGTATAACAGGAATTATTTCTAATTTAGCAAACAAAAACACAATAAATGTGAGAAAGATCTTATGATTATAGTTTACTTAGAAACATTAAAAAATAAGTGAAATAAGAAAGCAAAATAAGATATAATCAACCATGTATATTTGTGTAAGATACTATAAAAATGGATGCATTAAATTAGTAAAATTTATAGGTTATATGACTCTTCAATTTTAGAGGAAAAAAAAGGACAGCAATAACAAACCTATTAAAAGCAAGTAGTCTGAGTGAATTCTGTCAAAAAAAACATATGGAACATGTGTGAAGAAAAATGATAGTCTGCTATCCAGGCAGTCAGTATATATAGACAGAATGATGATGTGGTACAACCACAAATAAAATAGGCAAAAATTCTGCTATAAAGACCAAAGAATTCACAACTTCAAACAAATCAACAGAGCTGTGGGTTGTGGGAAAACAACCTATGTAGCAAGCTCCCTCTTTGAGCTGACTTTGAGCAGAATGCAACTCTAAGGCAAAATCAAAGAAAAGTCCTATACTTGGAAGTGATGGCTACAGATAAATCTGGTGCTATGATACATGCCATGTGCAGAGGACTGCATTGGAAGACTCACTCTAGATCCTTGAAACTAAAGGACTTTACTAACTTAGTTGGGATCAAATAGAAGGGAGGGAGAAACAGAGAGAGAGAGAAAAAAAAAGAGAGAGGTACACAAATTAACTTGAAACTCCTTAAAATATTTTAGTACCTTCTAAAGCAACTAGTGTAAAATTATCTCTAGCTCTTTTCAAGAGCTTTTTGGGAAATGTTTTATTTTTAAAAATCTTAAAATCATCAAGAAAGAAAAAAAACTTTCAATAATCCAGAAAGAGACATTTTCTACCAACTCTAAAGAGAAAATGTGCTAGCAATACTTCCAGATAGCCCTAGCAGCTCCTCATTTTTATGACACATTCTACACATCATTCAAAATTTTTTTTTTATAGTATGAAGTTGCAGCTTATTACCTTATAAAGCCTTCACAGCCAACCTGTTGATGATTCAAGGAAGCAACACACTTAAGTTTTAAACTTCTAGACACTTAAGAAGTGTCTAGTGTGGCTTTGTACAAATTGTGACTTGATATCCTCCTCAGCTCCAAACTAGGAAGCAAGCTCAAAATTCTTTTAGCGTATTTTTAAGTTTACGTTGTTCCATTTAATCCTCTCAAGTCAAGTCAAGATTTCAAACATCTGGTTATTTTAAAAGTTCCGACCAAAAAAGCATTTTTGTGAATAAATTTAAAATAGTGAGCACATTGGCAATAAATGGAAATAGAGATATAGCCAAAAGTAAATAGTGAACAGGTTTGAGATGTCTGAAAATTAAATGTCTGGAATGGGACTGTCTAACAAAATGAATGCACAAGTGATTTAAAACAGTGTTTCTGAATAAAAAATAAAAATAACAGATAAACCAATTGCTATATTTATTTGTCAACTGATGTCTGTGCATGTAAACTTCCTAAATGAAGACTGAAGAGTCAAGATGAAAAGAAGAGAAGGAAAAAAACAGCTTTATAAAGAGCAGTTACCAAAATAAAAACAGGATTACAAATGTGAAGAGTGGAGGAAAGAAAAAAAACAACAAAGGTGGAGTTTGCATCCTTGCTCCATGGTCTTGTTGGATGAAAGAGAAGACTATGCTTCTGGATTCCATACCTCCATCCCATGAATAAGGTATTTAAGATCACTGTTTCTGACAAAAATCTCTCATACATTCTTGGCCTTACCACTATTATAGCTTTAAGATCACCAGAACCAAAATCATATGACCTTTATTCATATTTAAATTGGTTACTAAAAGAAAATTCTAGATCCCAAATCATTTCCAATTCCCATTCTTCCCCAACAAATGAATCCTTTCTTTCTTTTTTCTTGGTCGGTCGTGGGGCTTGAACTCTGGGCCTGGGCGCTGTCCCTCAGCTCTTCAGCTCAAGGTGAGTGCTCTACCACTTGAGCTACAGCGTCACGTCTGGTTTTCTGGTGGTTTATTGGAGATAGGAGTCTCATGGTCTCTCCTGCCCGGGCTGGCTTTGAACTGCGATCCTCAGATCTCAGCCTCCTGAGTGGCTAGGGTTACAGGCATAAGCCACCAGCGCCCCGCCCAAATGAATCCTTTCTTTCTACTCATTAGGAGTCACAATCAGCCATAAATAGGTCATTAACAAAAGTCATTTATCTTCGCGCCTATTAATTTGACTCTCACAAAACCTGGTCTTCCTTTGGGACACTACCTTCCTTGTATCCTTGGTAGGAGATGACTGATGTATTGTACATATTCGTTGTATTATAATATAAGGAACTGTTAATTCCTCACCTCCGTGTATATTGCAAATACCCTCAAGACACATTTTATTCACAAAAACCTAATATACTAATTATATGCTGTTTACTAATCAGAATGAGTCAGGAAGAATAACTAGCAACGTACCTATAATATCGAACTTATATATGAAGCTGAGCCCAGGTGGCTCAAACCTGTAATTCTAGCTACTCAGGAGGAAGAGATCTGAGGATTGTGACTTGAAGCTAGCCTAGGCAGGAAAACCCATGAAACTCTGATCTCCAATTAGCCACCAAAAAGCTGGAGCTGGAGCTGTGACTGAACTGGTAGAGTACTATCTAGCCTTAAACAAACCAGTGCCCAGGCCCTGAGTTCAAACCTCTGTACCAGCATTAGAAAAAACAAAAACCAAAACCAAAACCAGCATTATATTTTAAGATCTTATAATTAATATAGTTATTTATTATCCTACTTAACAATTTCGTGGGAAATAAACATCCATAGAAGGCATATTATTTCAGTTATTACATGTGTAAACCATTGTTTATTTGTTATCTACCTCCCTTAGTACTTTACACTTAAAGGATTTAACTCCAATGCTATTATAGTATAAAATCTAATGAAAAAGAGAAGCTTAAATAGTACAAATTAAAAGTCCTTCTAAAAAAAATCAAACCAAACCATATTCAAGAAATTATGATTGGAAGTTGTGCTGTGGCTCAAGCGGCAGAGCGCTCTCCTTGAGCTGAAGAGCACAAGGACAGCGCTCAAGCCCAGGGTTCAAGCCCCAAGACCGAAAAACAACAACAACAAAAAAAAAAACAAAGAAAGTATGAGTGATTTAATGGCCTTGCTTTTCTGAAAAGTTTTGGAGATTCAAGTAATAGAAGAACCAATGACTGATATATAATATGAACCCATACTGACCCTCTGTGGTTTATTGAAGTATAACATCAGAAAAGTTCAGTGGTTCAGGGTAATTGCTACTGAAAACATATTTCTTAAGATATAAATCTACTACAACATACACATGACATGAATAATATTGCAATTTATAAGACATCTTTATATATATCTCAAACTAACTGAAGAAAGGTATTATTACTCTCACTTTTGAAATGAGTAAGCTGATATTCAGAAAAATTATCTTAGTCATCTAACATATAGAATATCATTCACATGGAGATATGTGCACATACATAACGAGTTCACAGGCTCCATTAGAGGTCTTCAAAAACAGGACAGTTTAGGATGTTCAAAATGTAATTTTAAATTGAGGTGTTCACCTCTCTATTGAGAAAGCAAATTTTTCTCCACTCAATAAAAAGTAAAAAATAGTGGGAGGGAAGGGATGGTAGGGGAAAAACAAAGGAGGAGGCAGCAAAGCTGGATAAGAAATATACTCATTACCTTGCTCTTATAACTGTAATTCCTTTGTACAGTATTTTCACAATAAAAACATAATTAAAAAAGTAAAAAATATATACCAATAGTGATGATAATTTTGCAAAGTGGTAACTACTAAAGACATCATTAAGTTGGTATCACATTTTTGGAAAAGAAATTTGACAAAAACTTCAAGATACAAAAAAGTATTCATGCCTTTTCTTAGTATTTCTATTTCTGGGAAGGTATCCTCTAAAAATAACTCAAGACATAGAAAATGCATCCTAGGCACTTATTTATAGTATCTGAGACACTTGTCATGTGAGATTTAACAACTGAGTTGTTGACACTGGTTTTTTTTTTTTTTGGTCCTGGGGCTTGAACTCATAGCCTGGGTTATGAGTTCAATAGCCTGGGCACTATTGCTGAAGTCTTTTTGCTCCAGGCTAGTGCTCCACAGTTTCACTTTCGGTTTTCTGGTTGGTAACTGGAGATAAGAGTCTCATGGACTTTCATGTCTAGCTTTGAACTGCCATCTACACATCTCAGCCTCCTGAGTAGCTAGGATTATAAGTGTGAGCCACTAGTACCCAGGGACACTGGTGGTTTTTAACTGATGTACAAATCACAGGTTGAACCACTGCATATGTGAGGTTACTTTGTGAGAAAGTTACATAATAGTAGTAGTCTTGACTGCCATGTATCTTTCTGCTGCTCCCTGTGGCGTGGTTGCGCTCTACTAGTTCTCAAGTACATAAAAGTACTTTTAAAATGGGAGGACATTTTTGTTCAAAAATAGTTTAAGTTAAAAGGCCCCCCAAAAGCCAGCCAATTACTTGGCTAAGGATAAAAGTGAACAGATCTAAGAAAGGACTGATATTTGTGGGTTTGGAAACTATTTGTTTTTAATGCCATGAATCTACTGTAGTAAAGACTAAAATATGGTTAAATATTCAACAATAGAGAAATGGCAAATAAAACCACAATCTACCAAACCAGTGGTAGAACATAAACAGTGAAATTACAAGTGATAATTTTTCATTTCAAAATATTATATGTAATAGTAACATTACAACCACAAGTTAAAAAGTCAAAATAAGATGCTGAGCATGATGGATTACCCTATAATCCTAGCTACTTAGGAAATGGGAGATTGGAAGGATTAGAATTTAAGGTCAGCCTGGGCCAAAAGTGAGTAGGATCCCTATCTTGGCATACACCTGTCATCCCAGCTACAAGGGAAGTAATAGGTAAGAGGACTGCAACCTGAGGCCAACCCTGGGCTAAAACTCAGGACTTTTTTTTTTCTTGTGTGGGTCCTGGTGTTTGAACTTAAGAGCTTGGGTACTCAATGCCAGTGCTCTATGACATAAGTGACAGCTCTACTTCTGGCTTTTGTGGTGGTAATTAAATATAATTGGACTTTCTAGCCCAGGCTGGCTTTGAACCATGATCTTCAGATTTCAGCCTCTTGAATAACTAGGATTAACAGTTGTGAATTATCAGCACCTGGTTGAGTCTATTTTCAAAATAGTTAGAGCAAAAAAGGGCTGGAGGCAAGGCTCAAGCATAAGGCTGTGTTCAAACCTCATATTAACAACTAACAAGAAACCCTAAACAAAGAACAAAAAAAAGTTAAGACAAAATGTCCTGTTAAATAGAAAGAACAATTTCCAATTCACTCCATGTCATAATAGTTAGAACATTACAATAAAACTACAGATCAAAACTCCTCACTAACACAGGAACAAAAATTTGTATCCAAGGATTCAATATCCACAGATGCTACAAACTGTGGATTAACACACAGAATGAAAAAGCACCCTGGGGTGACAATGTCCAAAAAGAAATGTACCTTTCATCTGACTTATGTAACTGTAACCTCTCTGTGAATCACCGTTATAATAATAAATTTTTTTTAAAAAAGAAGTAAACAAAATACCACCTTACACCTGTACTCAATATGCAGACTTTGCTCTTTATCCTTAGACTTTAAACAATACAGTATGACCACTATGTGCACAGCCTTTACATTGTAGAAGATATTGCAAGTAATCTACAGATGATTCCAATTATATAAGAGGAGGCATATAAGTTATATGCAAAAAGAAAGCCACTTTGTTTAAAGCATTCAAGTGTCTGTTTTGGTATACAAAGGAAGTAGGAGGGTTCCCAGAACCAATTCCCCAAGGATAGAAAGGGACAACTGGATGTAAAGAGCAATAATCTTCAGAAACAGTACTGTTTATTAAAGGATATGCTGATTTGCCAAGGACTGTTGGAAAAATTATTGTGTATGCCTTAAAACAATTCCTATATCTTTACTCTCTGTTAATCTTTGACACTTTTTAAATTAACCTTTTTCTTAGTACTATACCACATTTCTTTGACTACAGCAAAACTGAGATGGAAGACCATATAATTCATATTTTGTTTGTGCTAATGAAATCTTATGAATTAAAAACAAGAAAAAACTATGGGAGTAAAGAAACACACTGTGCCTGGATTCAACTCTCTCTGTTCTAAGAATTCAGGAATTAAATCCAGGAAAGATCTACTTTCATAAGTAGATAGAATATTTGTAGTTGCTAGCTAATCAATAGTAAGCTGGATTAAGTGAAACAAGCACTGCAAAGAAAGAAAATATTGGGAAAAGAGTAATACAGTGATTATGGGACCAGATGGGTGAAAAGTATTCTTAGAGTCCTTCCGTTGTTTCACACATTTTGAGAAATCTTTTTCTCTCTTTATATGGCACAGTATTACTGTAATTAAGGCAAACAAATTCTATTTATTATTGGATCGTTTAATTAAAAATTTGAATTAAAAAATAGTAAATTGCCAAGAGTCTAACACACTACCTGTGAAGTACTATGTTAATTTAACCAAAACATTTCTGAAAAAGAAAAATAAATTTGTATTTCCAAAGCAGCCTTAATTTTTTACCTTTATATAAAAAATATCTTCAACATCACCAAGAAAACATTTCTTTAAATATTTCTTACCTGGAACCCACTTAATTTCCATTTCCATATCATTTTCTTTGCCTTTCTTTTCTTTGTCTTGAATAACCTGCAAGAGCTGCCTGTATTTAGCAATTTGTTCTTCATCATCCTTCTGAGTTTTCTTTGTTTTCCCATCTTCTACAATGACTCCATCATCTAAATTTTATTAAAAAAGTGTAATTTAATACACAGAAACAATCCATTTCTAACTTGTGCTTAGATTTCAGTCATTTCAGCAGCTTACTAAAAAACATTATCATAGTGGCTCATGCCTATAATTCTAGCTATTCAGAAGGGTGAGATCTAAGAATCGTGGTTCAGAGCCAGCCTGGGCAGGAAAGGCCGTGAAACGCTGATCTCCAATAAACCACCAGAAAACCAGAAGTGGTGCCATGGCTCAAGTGGTAGGGCGCTAGCCTTGAGCTGAAAAGCTGAGGGACAGTGCTCAGGCCCAGAGTTAAAGTCCCATGACTGACAAAACAAAACAAGTTGTCAGAGACATACTACCAATACAGAATACCATAATTAAATAAAATAATCTAAGTCTTGTATATAATAAAAATCAGTTGTAGTAAGTTAGTACTGTCAAGGTACTATATTTTAGAATTAGTGTTTTTATTAAGTCATTATTTCAAAATAATTTGCTGAGCTGGAAGTGTGTCTTGATGGTAGAACACTTGCTTAGCAAGCACAAAGCTAAGACTGAAATCTCTAGTACTTGGGGAAAAAAATGTGCAGCAAAGTAATTTGCCAATTACGTAATACCCTTGTGATTCTCTATCCTACCAGCTACAGGATATTAAGGATGGTATTAGCACCTTTTTGCCCTTTGCTATCTAGAACAGGGGCTTTAATAATGTTCTATTCAATAATAGGAGACAGAATGTTGTTGACGTGAATTTAGAACAAGACTTAAAGAAGAGATAAAAGAAGCTGCTTAAATGCAATACCAAATCTTTTCCATTTGACTGTGAACATATTTCAAAGATCTATCAATGATCAAAATAATTAATTTCAGTGTGAAAAAATGTTCACATTTCTATTTTCTAGTTATACAAAAAGTAACTAGAATACAAAGAAACAGTATAAAATTCATGAGTATCAAATGCCAGAGAAAATTAATATACAAAGCTTCTTTGCTGTACATTTTTATTCTAACTCACCAAGTCCAAAACACAAATTAGGGAATGGCTCAGTGTGTGAGGCCCTGAGTTCAAACTCCAATATTGAAAACAGTATACATATATATACATATATATTCCACAAAATTATGTGTGTATGTATAGTAACCTATATTTTGATGTAAAACACAGACTTACTGACTAAATGATCTCAATATAGAAAAATTTAGAGACAACATAATGAAGTCCTTCCCCTTTATAACATACAATTAAGTAGTCACCAAAAATGTCATTATTAAACATGAAACGATGAGATATAAGTGTTCATGTACTGTCTTTACTTAAAAAGAAAATTGTCAGGTGCCAGTGGCTCATACCTATAACCACTTAGGAGGCTGAGATCTGAGGACTGCAGTTCAAAGCCAGCCTAGGCAGGAAAATCCATGAAATTCTTTTCTCCAACTAACTATGAAAAACTTGGAAGTAGGGCTGTTGCTGAAGTAATAGAGTGCTAGCCCTGAGAACAAAAGTTCAGCGACAGCACCAAGCCCTGAGTTCAAATCCCAGGACCAGCATACGTACAAATACAAAAGTGACATGGAAAAAAAGTTAGTATTTTTACTTATTTTTGTCTAAATTAACAAAAAATGGTTGAGGGCATTCTTTCCATCCTATCACACTTTTACATTTTTCACTGAAACAGCTGAAGTTGATTTTTTCCTTGTTTGTGCTTTGTGCCACAATAATAATGTTGGATGGAATTTTGTCATGGATCCTGTAATTCAATGGATAAAACATCAGGAACACATTAAGAAAATGGCAATGTATTTCTTTCTATTAAAAGCTTACTTCTCAAAACATAATTAGAAGCAAGCTCCTTCCAGGTTGAAATTTTAGTGGTAAGTCTCTGATGGCTTACTTTAAATTGATTTTTTCCAGTACTAACATTTTACTTTCTGAAGCTCTAAAATGTGGGATAACTCATGTAGGTCTGTTCTCCTCTCAATTCAAGGACAATACTTTGTAAACGTTTTAATGTGAATAAGAATTAAATCTTTTTTTTTCAAACAGTAAGCTCCCCTTATAAACAATAATCAAGGAATATCCAGTAAATCCAAAGCCTTCAAATATACTAATTATCAAAGGTACTAAATTACAGATTAAAGTAAGCTTGTAATCAGTTAAAATACTAAAGAAAAAGGCCTGTTTAAAAAAAAAAGTGATTAGTACAGTTCAACAAAAAGGCATTAATCTTTAGAGTCTTAAGAAATAAAAAGACACAAAATATAACCTAAATACTTTATGAACATCATTTCAATCTTTCCAGCCATGAGCCAGGGACTATCATGATCCTCATTTACTAGCTACAGCAGAAAGGAACAGAATGCCTAGAAAACTTGATGCACATTATTTTTCTTATGTAGTTGAGTCAGAATTTCAAATAGAGTCCAAAATCTTAACAAGAATATATTGACAAACTAGTGCTAACTTATTCATAATGCCAAAAATTTATTTCAGTTTCTTCAAATCAAAATTGTTTTTGCAGCCTATTTGAAAAACTTGGAACCAATATTCATAAGTGTTCATGAATTAACTTTTGTTCTTTTATTTCAGAGCTGATAGTAAAAATGGTATATAATTTTCAGCAAAGTGCTAAATAGCTATAGTATATGGTATATTTTTTTTCTCACTTTATTTCAGGGCTAGTATTAAAGGAAAATGATTTATAATTTTCAGGAAAGTGCTAACTATCTATCCAGACATATAAATTTATCTATTTATGGGGGAAAGAACATAAAAGCTATATGAGAAAGACTCAATGTTCAAATAAAATGTTCACTCAAATGACAAAAAAAACAATCCAACCATCTAGTTAGCCCTTGAAAATGTGAAGTCTTTTGTATCCAACATAACTATCATTACAAATTATACATTTTCAGTCTATTAAGTCCTTAAGCAATTATGTGGTTTTATTAAATGCGACATCTAAACAAATAAACTAGAATCATTAACCATGATTTTCCAGTGCATGTATGGAACACTGTTCCCTGTGGCATTTTACAAAAACAACCAAAAAAACAAACCCTGGGGAAAAAAAAAAAGCAGAACCTTTTGCAGCAGTCTAAAATAGTGACAGACCCATAGGAACTAACTAATGAAGTTAATACTAAAGAAGTAATTTGGATTTATTTAACTTTCCTGGAGGCCATAAAACAAAAGAATGTGCATCTTTTAATTTTTTTCTTTAAGTAGTTGTACAAATGGGTTTCCATTCAGGAAATCAGTATATAAGTATAGAGCATCTTGATGAGTCATCCCTTTTATCATACTCCCTACTCCCTCCCCACCTATCCCTTCTCCACTCATTTATTGTTCTTAGTTGTATTTTTACATCTGTATTATAAATGTATCCACCCATCATTGCTCTTTTTGTTTATTCGCCCCTATCACCTTAATACTCATCCCTATCAGACAAGACATGTTTCAGCTTCTTAATATTCATTCTGTCAAACTGTTAAATGTTCAAAGAGGTCTCATGAAAACACATCCCTGTGTATACATTAGTCAATTTCATTATGTATTGATGCATATGACTTTGTATTTTCACATTTGCTTGTTTTATTTCTAACTTGCATGACTTTGAAAAGGATCCAGATCAGTTTCAATGTGGATTCTTATTCTTAATAATCTAGTGTTTTTGAACAAGTTGGATCACTTTTCTTTATTTACCCTTGTAACTGGTAAGAATGTGTTTTATGACTCATGTCCTAAGCCAGTTCTCCCATTAATGAGAATCTTCTCCAAGTGATTTATTGAAGAATTGCTCCAGGGAAGTCTGAAGAAGCTGGTAGAAGGGGAAGCTGGTAGAAAAGAATGAGGCCAAGTGATGGAGGAAAGTGCTCAGGTAAATCCTATCATCATGGTCCTCAGAAAGCTTGGAGCATAAGAGTTGGGCCTATACCCAGGCAAACGAGTTGAACTTTTATATTCCAAGTGTTCCAAGTTCAGGTATATCTCAAGGCTCATTTTCTCTTTAAATAGAATAGTACGTGCATTAGTGGGCTATTTGAATTTGAAAGTCTTTGTTAATCACTTAACAAAGTGCCTAGTACAAAGTAGGAACATGGAAAAGTTGTATTTAATAAGAATTTTTCACTTTTCTTGAGGAAACTGAGCAAGTTCTGGAAGAATAACACATCCAGCTAGGGTATTCTTGGAGGAAGATACAGACTTGGACCTTTCCCTTCAGATTGCAGGAGTCACAGAATCTTTGAATAGCAGGTTTACATTCTGGATTGACTGTTACCTAGTACACTTTTGAGTGGTTCTGATCTTCAAGTAAGAGTTAAAATACACAGAAACAATTTCTTTTTCTGTGTGAGATCTTGAGAGTAGTTCTGAAATTTTGAGTACATATGATTAACAAGTCAAATGCATTGTTTTTTTGTGGGTGTTTTCATATGGAAGTAAAATTAATTCAAAAAAAGCATATAGCATATTAACTACCTTTCAATCCTTATCTTTCTTCCTACTTGTGTGTGTGTTCTGCTGAAGATTGAACTCAAGGTGTCCTACATGCTAGACAAGCACTCTCTCAGTAAGCTGCATCCAAACATTTTCTTCCTATTCTTACTTTCTTCTAAGCTTTTACATGTGCAAGATAGAAGGCTTGAACTCAGGGACTCATGTTTCTTATTTGACTTATTTTTTTTTGTCAGTCATGGGGCTTGAACTCAAGGCCTGGGAGCTGTCCATGAGCTCTTTTTAAGGCTGAGTACTTGAGCCACAGCTCCGCGTCGTTTTCTGGAGATAAGAGTCTCAAATATAGTGAAAGCAGGGGTTATACTGTGGGGGAGGGACATACAAAGCAACAAAGAGATAGTCTTATAAATGCGTTAGAAACACATGCATGA
>NW_012267229.1:2838499-2869242 GCF_000151885.1 Dipodomys ordii | reverse complement strand
GATGATTTCTGATGATGTCCAGAGTAAAAGGGTCTTTGGGACTAATTGTTGTAGGAACATTAAAACTTTTAGATACCAGTCACCTGAATAGTGAGAATAATACCTTGTTTTGCAAATTGACAACTCTGATTGACTTCTGTTCTATGAGAGAACCTGCAAACAGCATTACAATTTCTTTTTTCCAAAATCATGCTTGGATCTGTGTTCTAGAGAGTAGTTACAACTCCTAAGGTCTGCATGACCTTCCTGTGATCCACCAATTTTACAAGTAGAGCCTCACTCTAAGTGTGTACCTCTCCCAGAGTGTCTACAAAATGGATTAGCTATCTAGATTCAAAGGATGCAGAGATTCAGAAAACAGTACAATAGTTTTTCCTCAGTGCGGAGTGGTCTATCAAGAAAAATCACTAAAATCACTAGTTTAAAGTAGAATCGTGGATTTTAAAAAATGAACTAAAAACCTCAGAGTTGTTAGAGATGCCAGAAACATGAAAGTTCAAAATAAACAAAGACTATACTTAATATAAATTCACAGATCACTGTTGTCTGCTAAGTCAAGCTGTGTCTTGTTTGATTGAGACTCTTCCTCTTAAAAACAGAATCTCAGAGCAAACTTTTACCTTTCAACTTCCATTGAACATTGAATAAGACTTAAAACAAGGAGTCAAATGAGCAAAGTACTCTCTAGAATTTCCAGGTTTGTATACTATTGGTTGACAACTGACAACCTCAGACTATTCTAGACTTAGGCAGATAACTGCTATACAATATTTCATTACAGATGATATTTTTTCTTTTCCATAGAGAGGGAGAATTATTGTGAAGAAAACCTAATCTTACAAATAAAGGTCAAACCTTAAAAAAAAAAAAAAAGAGTCTCAAGTCTTTGAACCATGATCCTCAGATCTCAGCCTCTTGAGTAGCTAACATTACAGGTGTGAACCACCAGCAAATGGCTTATTTGGCTTTTTTACTCAAGGATAGCACTCTATTCCTCTGGCCATGCCTCTATTTTGGCTGTTAATTGGAGATAACTGGCAAAAAGCCAGAAGTAGAGGTATAGCTCAAATGGTAGAACACCAGCCATGGGGGATAGATTGACTTAATTTTTTTTTTTATTGTGAGAATACCATACAGAGGAATTACAATTACATGGGCAAGATAACGAGTTCATTTCTTATCAAGCATTGCCACTTCCTCTGTTTCCCCTTCCTATCCCTTCCCATCCCTCCCCACCCAAAGTTGTAAAGTTTTTCGACATAACGACTTGTACATCTCATTGTTGCAATGGGTCCACCTGTATCCCTAGTTAAATGATTTGTTTTTTCCCTTCCCCTCCACAAATTATACCAATATCAAATACAACGAAAGCATGGTCAGATAAGTTGATGTTAGGGGAATGAACCCCAAGGTAAGTATCCCAATGTTTTTTTTTTTCCTTTCATGCAATTGTTTCTAACATATTTATAAGATGATTTCTATGTTGCTTTGTATGTCCCTCCCCCACGGTATAACCCATGGCTTAAATTTTTTTTCCAGCATGTCTATGTATACAAATTATACTTGGCAGACCTCTTAAGAATTCATTTGGTTCTTCTCTTAACTTACAAAGACATATTTGCATTAATAAGTCACTAAAAGATTAACAAATACCTTGTAGCTCTTCTATCTCCTCTTCCTCCTCACTAGAGGAAGCTAAGTAGGCTTGAAAATCCATGTCCAAAAGCTCTTCTTTTTTAAACTTTCTGTTAAGTGTTGTGATTCTTTCATGGTCAGTCTCATCCCAAGTGATCTCCACCTTTTACCATTGAATGAAGGAAACAGACACACAAAAATGACCCAGAAATGTCAACAACTTATGCTTATTAAAAAATACCTACTGTTAACTTGGATACTTAACAGTAACTTTAGAAAGTGAAAACAAGCCAGGCGCCAGTGGCTCATGCCTGTAATCCTAGCTACTCAAGCGGCCATGATTGGAGGTTTGAAGCTGGACCAGTCAGGAAAGTCCCTGAGACTCTTTGACTAGTCAAAGAAAAAGCCAGAAATGACACTGTGGGTCAAGTGTACGAGCCTTGAGCAAAAGAAACCCAAGGACAGTGCCCAGGCCCAGAGTTGAAGCCCCACACTAGCAAAAAAAAAAAACACACACACACAAAAAGGTTAACAGCTTGAAATAAATACATGAATAATACAGCTAATAAGCAGTATCCTATTTATGGAAAAGGAAACATTTTTATTAACTTATATCTTTCTTTTCCTCTTAATATTCCATCATTGGTCATAATAGAGTATGTGGATTAATTGTGCTGGAAAAAATAGGAAAATGTACTGTTGAAAAAGTTAACATTATTATCAACTAGAAAAACATGCTTTTATCTTGAGTTCTACAGGTGATTCATAAACTATGAAATAGGTTGGTGAAACAACATTTCAATTTCAGTGTGTTTAATTTTCCAAAAAAGATTAAGAGCCATAAATGAGAAAGATATCTATTGGACAGAAGTACAATAAACCCCCACGATAGTCAAATTCATGCATAACATGGCTCCTGTCCTCCATTCAGGTTTTTATATTTCCTACTTTTCCCCTTGAGTTATTGGAGATTGAACTCAGGGACTTGAGCTTGCCAGACAGATACTCTACCACTTGAGCTACATCTCTTTTCCCTTTTTCCATTGGTTATTTTCCAGGTAAGATCTCGCTTTATGGCAGGACTGGTCGGGGCTATGATCCTCCTCTGTGTGCTTGGCCATGTCGCTGGAGAAGAGAGGTACAAGCCGTTTCATTTAGCCTTTTCTCTCGCTCCCTCAACTGGGATAACAGATATGCACCATCATGCCCAGTCATTAGTTGACAGTCTTACAAACTTTTATGTGTATGCTCCCTCTAACTGCAATCCTATCTCCACCTCCCAAGTAGCTAAGATTACAGGTTTGAATCACAGTACCAGCCTGCTAAAGATTTTAGATTCACCAAAGGGTAGGTCTCTAGTCTCTGTTTTTCTCCCAATACCAACTTCCCCAGATAAGGACAATGAATAGGTACCAATTAACCAAGAGATTCTTAAAATTATTACCAGTGTCTTAGACATTTCAGCTAGTTACAGGATCTACAATTGTTCCTATTCTGGTAACTAATATCCACTAAATTGCTGCTAGAAGCAGCACAGGTATTGAGGACACAGCCAGGACTCAGCAACTCAAGACTCGCCTGGTTAGTGAGTACGTCAGTGTAGAAAGTACCATGATCTTATATTTTATATATCTGAATCTTTTAGAATTGACTTATTGCATAAAAACAGCGTTTTTTACTACACTCATTAATGAATCACTACTACACTGGACCCACCACACTAAAGAAGCAGAGTTTCTCGGCTCCCCCTTATTTCAGAAGAGCAGAGGTCTGTCAACTGAAAAAAGGCAAGGGAAAGCCAAGGTGCAGAGTACAGCTGTGGGTAGTAGTTTAAGGTCAACAAGACAGAAGCCAGTCTGCTAAGTAACAAATTATTTCAAAACAAAGAAACCTTCTAGGTACTTGGTTAAGATTATGAAAACTAATAATCCTGAATTAAGTCTACTTCTATAGTTTAATTTTTTTTATCCTATCTGTTGAAAAATGTGTGCTTTTCTAAATTTTCACTAGTTTTGTTTAACTGACAACTGAAGGAACCTGTTACTTCTTTCCCTTATGTCCAAAGATATTAATAACTTATTAAAGAATACAATTGTTGTATCTTTTTTGTTTTATCAGTCGTGGAGCTTGAACTCTGGGCCTGGGCGCTGTCCCTCAGCTCTTCAGCTCAAGGCAAACGCTCTACCACTTGAGCTACAGCGCCACTTCCGGTTTTCTGGTAGTTTATTGGAGATAGGAATCTCACGGTCTCTCCTGCCCGGGCTGGCTTTGAACCGGGATCCTGAGATCTCAGCCTCCTGAGTAGCTAGGATTACAGGTGTGAGTCACCAGCGCCCGGCTAAAGAATACAATTGTTTAGGGTGGTTTTGGTATTCTTTCTTTTGTGGTGCTGGGAAATCAAACACTGGACATCCACATTAGGCAAGTGCTCTACCACTAAAATTATCTCATCCTCAAGGGATCTAGTTGAATACTGTGTGGGCAAGACAGAAAAGAAAAAAGAAATATTAATAGACAACCAAGTCAGGCTTAATGGCATAAGAATCTGGAAGTCAACTTTAACATCTGTGGTAAATAACATATGTATATTTGTCTCATTTCCATTTGTGCATTAAATTTTTAAATACTGTCCATCTTTAAAGATCCTGTAAATAAATAATGCACACATCTCTTCTTAAAGCAACAGAAACAGCTCCACATTTAAAAGCTAAAAAGTACCGTTGATGTTCCCATTGCAGCAGATGTGAAGTATTTTGGTTTATATGCTGTTAAATCCACTTCTGAAGCTATATCCTTGGGCTCATCATCAAAAGTAACATCATCTGGTATAAACCTAAGACATAAAGAAAATATATATTTATTTAAACATATGCTGCAGTGATAAACAAGAGTTTATATTCTTTACTAATTAGTTATGGTTTACAAATACATCCATACACACCATGTAAGTTTCTACAGAACACACATGTAGAGAGGCAAACAGCATTAGAAATAATCTTGGTAAAAATTTTTTCTAAAATTCATAAATTATGAGTCTGAAATTCCACTAAATTCAAGAGAACAATACATAGATAGAATCCTTGTATTAGGAGACAGTGTAAGTGAAGTGCAAGCACACAAGATCTACCATGTCTCAAAAAACATCCAGATTCCTAATGGTGCATTCACTGGCTTGCTTTATGACACTATGAAGATCAAAGTGATTTAATAATTAAGTGTTTTGAACACAAAGCATATGTACATGAAATGTCATTGAAAATAAAAGCTCAAGGTTTATTTAAGACACCCCAAAGTCTTAATATAACCTTATAATTTATTTCACAAATAAGTAGCTTTTCAGTGTAAATTAGTCATAGTATCTCACAATTTTCAGTCATCAGGCTAGGGAATAGAAAAAAAACCCAACACACAATTATTATATTTAGATTTACAATTTATGTAAGAGACTTTACACATACATGAAAATAATATAATTTTATAAAATATTGTTTTAGTGTTAACAGGGATGCGTAAATCCTTCTACAGATACACTTTTGCACAGACATAGTAGAAGAAAATATCTGAGATCTATTTTTTAATGCTACATTTGCTTTTATACATATTTTTAGATAAACAAAAAAAAGTTTCTACAGATAAATAGCAGCAGAAAATTCAATTTCTTTCTTTTTGTCCTTGTACTATTATGTACAACAAAATGTAACAGAGAAGGGAACTTTTTCCCATGATCAAGGTACCCAAGAGCTTACTTTAACACTAGATGGAAACGTCTCCAGAAGGAAACAGAACAAAACAGTCCTAAAAACAAGTCAGCATCAATTTATAATACCCAAAGAGAAAAGACATTCTAACAGATTTAAACAATCAAAACAAAAATACTCTATTGACATTTTTAACTGAAAAGAGAAGGAAACAGCTTGTCTGATGAGATCATGCCATTCTTGCAATAAATTTAAGCATACTAATAAAATCTTATACCAAATTATAATACTTTTTGGTAATTCTTCTAAAGTCTGAATATCTTTAAAGCAACTATGAAATGATGCATTTTTTTTTTCTCCCTGAAGTATTTCATTTTGAGAACAAAGCCTCTAAAACATCTACATCTAAATAATGCTTCCTATTCCACATCACAGTGGGATGGTTTAAGGATTCAAAAGGACTACTTATGATGATAAAATGGTACAGCAGTTCAGTTCCTGTTTCCTTAGAATTGAAATTCACAGCCATCTAAGGCTCTTCAGCTCTGGGTCAGTGAAGACTGAGCACTTGCTGAAAACAATTTTGACTAGTGGCTACTGTTTTGGACAGCACAGATCTTGAAATACCAGTGACTAGCAAATGCCTTTCCCCCTACTTTAAGGCTTTTGTCAAATTATTTCTTCTAGTACCTAAGTCTAAGATAGTTGTAAATATATAGTATATAACATATCACCTTAAAAAATACAGACACGTTTAAAAGGTCATAACTACGGTAATAAATTATGCATAATTTACACTTTCTTATTTTTCTTCTTAGAAAGCAAATGATTATTTCAGAATAAAAATCAATATAGAGCACTATGCAAATATTTTAATTCTTAACAATCATTATAAGATTCAGCTAGTAACAACTGGATTACCTTAGATCTAGAAAAGAACAACTGCTTTCAAATTCCAGACCATCACAGTCCTCATAAATTTTACTTGCTGTTTCAGGTGAATCACAGTCTACTACTGCATAATAATACTTCAGACGTTTGAATTGATAATCTCTCAGCTTTTCTCTAGAGGCCCTAGGGAAGAAGAACTCATTAAACTTAACTTATATAGGAACAGAGAAATCTACCTCCCATTTAAAAAAAAATAAAAATAATGTATGGAGTTCTACATTGAATCCCTAGCATGAAAAAACAAAAAGTAATTCTTTAAAATATGTAATATTAGGCTGGGAAGGTGGTTCAGTGGTAGAGTGCTTGCCTAGCATGCATGAGGCCCTGGGTTTGATTCCTCAGCACCACATAGGCAGACAAAGCCGGAAGTGGTGCTGTGGCTCAAGTGGTAGAGTACTAGCCTTGAGCTAAATTGCTGAGAAACAATTCCCAGCCAGGCCCAGGGTTTGGGTTCCACCACCGACAGAAAAAAAAAAGACGTTAGTACTTAAATATAAAAACTTAAAAATAAAATACAATAAAAATATATATCTATGCATATTTTTATATTATTATTATTACTACAAGCTGGCCTTCAAGACATCTTGCTTCCCTTCAGGGTTTTGCCTTATGACCATAAAATAGCCAACCTCATTTTTTTAAACTCTAACAGGTGTAGATTTTTAGTGTTTGGACTGGAATTATCTACAAAAGGCAAGTGAGAACTCCATATACCTAACCTTTTACCCTATTTCTTAGAAGTTATTTTATTTTTTGTTTGCTTTGCTATCACATACAGCATTTTCAAGTAAAACCTCTAGACCAAACATTGTATTATAACATACACCTGGAAGGAATAGCTCTATCCACAAAGAAATTCTTAATCTTACAAAATATTTGCTCCAGAATCATTTGCTTCCCTACCACAAACTTGATCATAATTTTCACTAAGTGTACAGAGAGCTCCACCTAGTGGTTCAAAAAGTATCTTTAAATTTTTTTTTTCTATACTGTACTATGATGATAAAAGAACCTTTTGATTCTGTCATTTTGCTATTTAATCCTCAAATAAGAAAAAAATTCAGTAAAAATCAGGGAACTGAACATGAGAAAATTTTAAATTTCTTTAATTCTGAAATACTTCAAAAACTTCACCAAGTATTCTCAAGAATATACACATTTGAAGAATATATAAATGTTGTTCAAAGTGCCACTTTGACATACTAATGTTTTATGGACTATTTGGATCATAAATGGTATAAATGCAAGCTTAAATTCTATTCAGGTAACCAGAAATCTAAATTATGACATGAATTCATAAGGTTTCAACTTATGTTCTATAGTAATTCAATACCAGTCCTTTTCAGGGGCATCTTCAGGAATACTTAGTAATTCTACTGGTCCTTGAACTTGCTCTTCCTTCATCCTCTCTTTTCCAAACTCGGAAGGATATATCTAAACACAAAAAGATAACATTGACACGATATGTACATTCTTTTCACACAATAGGCAGACTTGTGAAGATCAGGCCAAGGGTCAAAAACCTGACTCAATGAAGATAACTCAAGTAAAACTCACTTCTAAACTCAGGAAGCTAAAGAATCTTGAGGAATTTCCTTTAAAATAAGTCATTTTGGCTACAGAGTAACAGATGTGGGACTTATGAACAAAAATTGATTGTTTCCTTCATGTACTAACCAGAATGAGATGGTTCCGGTATCCAAAGGAAAAATTAAGAAAAGCCAAACAAGGTTTAAAGTTTAAGAAACTTTAAATATAAGGGAAAAAAGACTTGTTTAAATGATTTACATGAAATCCACTTAAAGAAATATATAAAACATAACAAAACCAATTTTATAATACCCAATTTTATATCTACAGCACAGTATTTCTCAACTTGTTTTAATAGAAATTCTCCACGTAATAAGAAACAAAACTGATGACAATCTTACCATATAGATATTTTTAAAAATGTATCACTTTCAGTGGGCTTGACATTTTTTATGGTATCGACTTTCAGAGGAAAAAAAAGCAATTACATTAACACTTTGATACTGATGAGCGTAAATATATCTTCATTAATGTATTTTCCAGGTGTCTGAATACGTAATTTATCAAGCGTATTTGAGGTTTGTCTTTTGTTTCTGTGCCAGTCCTGTGGCTTGAACTCAGCCTCTTTGCACTGTCTCTGAACTTCTGTGCCAAAACTAGTGCTCTCACACTTAAGCCACAGTGCTACTTCCAGCTTTTTGATGATTAACTGGGAATAAGAATCTCTCAACTTCCTTTCTTGTCTGGGCTGGCTTTGAACTGCAGTCCTCAGATCTCAGCCACTGGAATAGCTAAGATAACAAGTATGAGCCACTGGCACCTAGCAGGAATATTTGAGGTTTTTGTTTTTTGTTTTTGCCAGTCATGGGGCTTGAACTGAGGGCCTGGGCACTATCCCTTCTTTTATTCTATCACTTGAGCCAAGGTGGCCTTTTCTGTTTATGTAGCACTGAGGAATTGAACTCAGGGCTTCATGCATGCTAGGCAGGCACTCTACCACTAAACCACACTCCAAACTCCAATAGTTGAGTTTTATAATAGGTTGATACAGAAGTTTCAAGTATATATGTTGTCCTATGTTGATCATAATTTTTTTATCTGATGTAGAAGTGCTTATTCATCTCCTGATTAACAAAATATATTTCCTTTCGTTATCCTGTTTCTGTGGTTTGCTTCATTCTGAAGTTTATCGTGGGCATATTTGGTCATTACCTGAACTAAGGTTGTCTACATAATATCATATCCATTTGTCCCAACAACACATATTTAAGAGTTTTATTTTGGTCTAAATTATCATGTGAACTTACTTATTCTACCCCATGAATTTATGCCATTTCTTTCCAAACCTTTGAATTCTCATAGGATTATAAAATGTTTATACACAGGTGAGACATATCCTTTTTTTGGTGGGAGTGGGTCCTTTTACACAGGCATTTCATAAAGATTTACTAATTTTGCTTATTCTTTTAGATGTATACTGGTATCCTTTTTCTTAACCTTCATTTTAATTGGAATTTTACTAAGAACTGCAATAAATCACAGAAGTAGGGGTTGGAGGCAAGCCTCAAGTCATACAGCACCAGTCAATGAGCAAAAGCAAGCATTAGTTATTGAGTTCAAGTCCTGGTCTTGGACAAAAAAAATTATAGAACATTTAAAAATATTTACACAGAATAATAATTGAGGACTATTTCAAGGACTCTGCTAAATATATACCTAAATATAAGTTCCTTTTCATTTAATTCCCATAGACACCATAGGAAGTACTACTGCTACATCTATTTGTCAATTAAAAACCACTTAAGAAATGAATAAAGTAGCCAAGATTATACAACATTTATGAAAATCAACATAAAACTTAAGTCTGTCATAATGCGAACTGGCTTGTAACTTGTAAAAATGATAGTTTATTTCATGTTCATACATATGCTATAATAATTCCCTAAAATTCCATTATTTCTCTTGCTAATGTATTGAACCATTTCTTAACTGGTTAATGTTAGTAATAAAAAATGCAACTTATTTTTTACTGTACTTTGTCATTTTAGGGTTGTTTGCTTTTGTTTAAGACAGCTTAGCTTTGAACCCCAGCTGGCCTCAAATTCATGATCTCTATATTCTAGTCAAGTGCTGGTACTACAGGTACAGATCACCACACTTGGCTTTCTTTGCAATTTCAAAGTATGTTCACAAACATATGACCTACCAATAATAATCTACCTCTCCATTTCTAATACTTATACCTATTTCATGCCCACATGTATTAGACCATTCCAAAATTAATTACTTTCTTTAAAAACAAAGTTATAGTTTTAAGCTTTTTTTTTTTTTTTCCAGTTGTGGGGCTTGGAACTCAGGCCCTATCCCTGAGCTTCTGCACTCAAGGCTAATACTCTACCACTTTGAGCCACAGTGCCACTTCCAGTTTCCTGGTGGTTCATTGGAGATAAGAGTCTCACACTTTCTTGCCCAGGATGGTTTTGAACTGCAATCCTCAGATCTCAGCCTCCTGATAGCTAGCATTACAGTTGTGAGCCACTGGTGCCTGGCTGTTTTAAGATATATATATATATATTTTTTTTTGGTCCGGTTGTGGGGCCTGAACTCTGGGCCTGAGCACTGTCCCTCAGCCCTTCAGCTCAAGGCTAGTGCTCTACCACTTGAGCCACAGCGCCACTTCCGGCTTTTTTCTTTTTGCTTATGTGGTGCTGAGGAATTGAACCCAGGGCCTCAGGCATGCAAGGCAAGTGCTCTACCACTGAGCCAACTTCCCAGCCCTGTTTTAAGATATTTTTAAAAGTTAGATTTAGGTTAAATGTCTAGAAATATTTACCTCCAAATGAAATCAATTCTTACCTTTACAGAAAATACAACACCTCCTTTCGGTTTAAATGAATTGAACAGAGCTAATAAATCTTTTGCTTTTAATCTATCCCAGTCCATGTTGCAAACTGCTAATCGACGCGTAATCTGAGAAAGGAAGAATATTAAATACTATGTATTTATGCCATTTCAGTGCTTTGAAATTTAAAGATTAAAAAATGTAAATTTTCCCCAAAGTATAAAGTTTACTAGTATATTATGTAAAAATTTCACATACAGAACTTCAAATGAGCCCAATAATAATAAAACCATATAGATAAATACTTTCTCTTAGATCTTGGTTAAGACTATTATTACAAGGTGATTTTTTTTTGTGCAGGTCCTGGGTCTTCAGCTCAGGGCCTGAGCTCTGTCTGCGACCTTTATGCTCAAGGCTAGTGCTCTACCACTTGAGTGACAGTGCCACTTCTGAGTTTTTTATTATGTTGTTTTTTTCTGAGTTGTTTATTGAAGATAAAGAGTCCCAGGGACTTTCCAACCAGGGCTAGCTTCAAACCATGATCCTCAGATCTCAGCTTCCTGAGTAGGGATTACAGGCATGAGCCTCCAGCACCCAGTATGAGGTGACTTTTTAACTACTACCTTTGCTTAGCTATTCTGCCACCCATGCATGAGAAGCAAGGTTCACAGAAACAGAAATGTAAACTACCAGCTAAAAATTTCATGTGACTTTGAGTTAAAGTATATTACATTATAGGTGTACATATATATATATATATATGCATATATATAAATTCAAACATTTTTATGTATATATATATATTTCCCCCCTCATTATCAGTAAGTTTAAATCAGAATCATCAAAAACATTATTACCAGAGGCTGGAGAATGTGACTCAGTGATCACCAAAATATATATACACGTGTGTGTGTGTGTGTGTGTGTGTGTGTGTGTATATATATATTTTTGCCAGTCATGGGGCCTTAACTCTGGACTTGGACACTATCCTTCAGCTCTTCAGCTCAAGGCTAACACTCTACCACTTGAGCCACAGCACCACTTCCAGCTTTTTCTGCTTATGTGGTGCTGAGGAATTGAACCCAGGGCCTCATGCATGCAAGGCAAGCACTCTACCACTGAGCCACCTTCCTGGCCCCTAACCAATATTTTATTAATAGTTTTCATGCTTTTTTTTTTTGGCGGGGGGTAGGGGGGACTAGGGATCAAATCCAGGGCCTTATACATGCTAGGTAAATATTCGCCCACTAAGCAACACCACTAGTCTCTTCCCATTTATTTAATGACATCAAAATCCTACCATCTGTTATAACTAATGGTACTATGTTATTCATAAATAATCTATCCAAAAGGTTACCTCATCAGCCCGAGGAGCATCTTTATCTAATTCTCTCCAAGCATGCTCAAAGCCAGGTTCTTCAGGAAATATATCAGCCCAATCATCTTCATCTTCGGAACTAGTTTCAATATTTCCTTTCCCCCTGGCAAGATCAGGGCCACTGTCACTTTCATCATCATCTTCACTGTCCTCTTCTTCCTCTTCATCAACTTCACTTTCATCATCATCAGCTGAAGCTCCACCACCACCTGTGATTTCATTTTCAGATTCCTCATCACTTCCTATTTCACTCATACTGTCTGAATCTTCCTCCACAGAATCTTCATCAAACATCTTTCCATTACTGTTTCCTGCCATTACAAATTGAACCAATACAAAATGTTATGGGCAGGGGGAAGAAGAAAATATATACTATTTATTAATTTAATTATATTAAATATGTACTAGTATATATTTAGTTACTGAAGAGCTAAATGAACTAACGAATGAGTATCCAATTCTACTTAACTTCTTCAGCCATTTCTTATCATGTGATGACAATATATAAAACTTTATCTGGTTAGAGAATATAGCTCTCACTAAAGTGCACTGCAAGTTAAAATCATTTAGATTCAATTTTTTATGTCCTTCAGTGCCAAATCAAAAATAATCACTGTACATTTTTCCTCCAATAGTATTTCCAAATAAGCATTTGGCCATCCCAAGATACCAAGATACTATGAAAATAATTATTATACCTTTTGTTCTTTTTAGCACTAGTTTAAAAATACCATAACACCAAAGAATCATTATTTTCAACCAACCTGATTGTTTTTCTCTTTTTGTCTTGTTACAACTGATTGTAGGACATTTCACAATTTCAGAGCTGCTCAAGTCTGCTGTCCTTAGTTTTCCTTTGGGAAAGGTGTCTGTGCTATGTTCAATATTTCTTTTCTCTTTTGTGCTTTTTTGTGTAAATTCACCACTATTCTTCTTGGGACTTATTTCTGAATCTATCTTCTTCGATTTACATAAGTTTTTCATTTTCTGATATTTTTTAGAATTATCTAAATCATTTTTATTTACAGAATCCTTTTGTTCCATTTTCTTAATTTCTTTCTTTTGTTCTTCAGTCAAATTCTTTGAAATAATTTCTTTACTGGTTTGAGTTTTCTTCTTTGTTTTCTTTTGGTTCAATACTTTGCTTTCTTCATCAGAGAGATCGGAATCAGAATCTGATAGGTCATAGAAACGTTTTAAGTCTTCTGTAGTGCTATGGTTGATGGGCCGCCCTCTTTTGTCAACAGCATAGTTCAATTTAAATTTTTTGTCATGAAACATGGCTCGAAATCTCTTGTCAATCTTGACTTTTCGATCCTTTTCAGGCATTTCCCAAAATCTAGGATCCTTTGAAACCCGCCTAAAGCGCTGGTCATTCATTATTTCTTGTTTGGATGACATTTTGAAATCTTACTGAAGAAACCAAATACTAAAAAAATAAAACAATGTTAGGACAATGAACAATTAGTAATATAATTAGAAGATTTTAAAAGTATATTAACTCACAATATATTATGTGTAAAATGTATGTAAAATAAAGGGAAGTGAAATTCAACTTCATCTCCCCAACTTATTCTGGGTCACATGCAAAAAAGCAAAAACAGCAAACTGTCCTCTCTTCTGTTTGGAGAAATAAATTTAAGGCATATCAAGCAGAACCCCAGGGTTTTATCGATATGGCTAGTAGCCTATTAAACTCTCTTAGAATTTCTATATGCCCGTCTATATTAGTGCTGTAAGTTAAAAGCAAGTGCATTTTAAAAGCACTACCAAAAAACCAAGGATGGAGGTCCACGCATGCAATCTTAGCATTCATAATACAAAAGCAGGATAGTGAGTTGCACACCAGTGTAGGCAACAGATAGAATGAATCACAGGTTAGCCTGGACTATTTAGTGATACCCTGCCTCAACACTCTGCCAAAAAAAAAAAAAAAAGCCAGGATCTGGTGGCTCACACCTGTAATTGTAGCTACTCAGGAGGCTGAGATATGAGGATCATGGTTCAAAGCCAGCCCGGGCAGGAAAGTCCGTGAGACTCTTATCTCCAATAAACCACTCAGAAAACCGGAAGTGGCCTGGTGGCTCAAGTGGTAGAGTGCTAACCTTGAGCTGAAGAGCTGAGGGTCAGAGCTCAGGCACAGAGTTCAAGCCCCACAACCAACCAAAAAAAAAAAAAATAAAGAAGAAAAGAAAAATACACCAAACCTCAGTTTATATAATTTGTTTCGGAATGCTCTTTACCTCCTAGTACTCCTAACACAAGTCCTACAAAGTTAGTCTCCTAACCAGAGACCAAAATCAAACCAGACTTATTTCAGAAAGTTCCTTCTTTAAATCTTCCCATCGGTCAGGAACTAACTAAAGACTCATTCCACTTAACACATATAGCCCTTCCCCTTTTAAAGAATTAGCTATTCTGTAAGTAATAAGGCATCAAAGACCCGATCCTACAAAACTATATAGGTTTATGTGTATTAATTTATCATGCCCTTCTAAAGAGTCTCTGATGGTTTGGCTTCCATGGGATTTGAATGTTGCCAAAAGCCTAAAATCTGATTTTAAAAGCCAACCCTGGTGTTAACCTCATGACAGCAGACAATCTAACACCGGAGGATAGCAGATGCCTGGAGCACACCTCCCCCCCCCCACCCCTTCCCCCTATGTCAAAAAAGATTAGCCAAGAGATTTTTTTTTAGAGGAAAAAAACCACAAAAACAAAAACAGGGCTGGCATCGTGGTGGATCAGAGGTAAAAGAGCTTGCCTAGCAAACTCGAGAATAAAAACAAACCAAAACAAAAATAAAATAAAGCAAGCCCCAAAGAGATTGACCCAGCTGGACAGAACTGCTTTATTTATTTATGTGGGGGGGGGGAGCCAGCCTCACCACGCGTAGCCCAGTGGGCAAGGTTCGTACATTGGCGCGGGCGCACACACACACACACACACACACATACACACACACACAGAGTCAAAGCCTCACTGATGTACTGATCAGAGGTAAAGCCTGTGACTGTGAGAGAAGACACAGACACAGACACATAGACACACACACACACACACACACACACACACACACACAGAAAGCCTCACTGATGTACTGATCAGAGGTAAAGCCTGTGACTGAGAGAACACACACACACACACACACAGACACACAGTCAAAGCCTCACTGATGTACTATCAGAGGTAAAGCTGTGACTGTGAGAGAACACACACACACACACACAGTCAAAGCCTCACTGATGTACTGATCAGAGGTAAAGCCTGTGAGAGAACACACACACACACACACACACACACACACACACAGTCAAAGCCTCACTGATGTACTGTCAGAGGTAAAGCCTGTGAGAGAAGACACACACACACACACACACACACACACAGTCAAAGCCTCACTGATGTACTGTCAGAGGTAAAGCTGTGACTGTGAGAGAAGACACACACACACACACACACAGTCAAAGCCTCACTGATGTACTGATCAGAGGTAAAGCCTGTGAGAGAACACACACACACACACACAGTCAAAGCCTCACTGATGTACTGTCAGAGGTGCAGCTGTGACTGAGAGCAGCCGAGACGCCGCAGCACGCGTTCCCTCCCCCCGGAAGTCCACCCACTCTCGGACCCCGGGAAAGCCCTGAGGAACTCTGAATAAGGCCAACAAAGCGAAGGCGAAGGAGGGTCACCCCTCATTCTCGGAGAGGCCTTCTCAGAGGCGAACTCGCCCCGAGCGCCTCTTCCTGAGCTCTCTTCCCCCTACTCACCCAGCAGACTCCTCGCGCAGACTCACGTGGACTCGCACCCACAATCCTCCGCGAGACGCTCCGCCAGAACGGCACGCGAACGGGGCCAAACGACCTCCAGCGTCCTCCCTCTCGCAGAATGCTCTTCGTAGCCTCGCGCTTGCCGTACGCGTTCCGGCGCCTGCGCACGACCGCGCGCTTGCGCGGCTTGCTCGGCGGCGGGAGATGTTGAGGAGAGTTGAGAGTCGCCGCTTCTGGCGGCTGCTTGGGACGCCTGAGATCTCTTCTGGGGATGGCGGCCGTCGGCAGGTCACTTCTGGTGTCCCTCCCTCCGGTGGGACCGTGTTTAGAGCCCTAAATATCTTCGACCGGGACCTGAAGAGGAAGCAGAAGAACTGGGCGGCCCGGCTGCCCGAGCCGATGAAGTTTGACTACTTGAAGGAGGAGGTGAGGCGGGGGCCTCGGGCGGGGCGGGGGCTTCCGGCGGGGCGGGCGCCGGGACCCCACTTCCGGCCCGGGAGCTCCTGCGGCGCCCCGCCGGCTTCTCCTGTCTGCGAGGCCTGGAGCTGAAGGTTTGCCTCCGTGGCCTTCGACAGTTATCGCTGGAAGGCTAACATGCTATTCATTCATTCATCCATCCATCCAACTTAGCAAACATAGCTTGAGTTCATGGTATAGCCGGGTTCTTGCTTGACCCTTACCCTTAAAGGCTTTCAGGAAGTCGGAGGAGGACATAGGAGACTGACACAATCAGGGAAATGTCATTTCAGCTCAAACATAGGATGGTGAGGGGAAATGAAGGGATATTATTAGTGACGGTGATGCCCGGGCGGCGTGGTGAGACAACTAGCCAAGCCGAGATGAAGGGTGGCGGGAGCCTTCCTAAGAACAAGGGAAGACCAGGACAAAGTCCCAGAGACCCAAAGGACCTTGTTTGTAGGGGCCTGAGTGAAACTGCAGCACAGAACTCAAATCCCGGTGGATATTTCTTCAGGGGAACAGCAAAACTGAAGTCAAGTATAATAAGATTTTCCGAGCTAATGTTTTTGAGCTGCTATTTTGAACAAGTCAGTAGCCTGATGACAATTGACAGTGTGTCAGACCTCAGGAATCCTTACCTTCAAACACCTAAGAAGCAGAGATAGAACAACTATGGCAGAGATAGAAAGTCAACTTTATACATCGTGGGTATCCCATCGGCAACACACTGAACACACTATTCTGATCCTACCAGTTGCTGGTTTCCTTCTGCAAAGTTCATGATGTCATGTACTTAGGAGATTTCCTTCCTGGCACCGCTCTTCTCCCACCCCACAAGAAAAACATTCGGATTACAACTTGACTGAAGCCTTGCCAATGTGCAGAATTATGATAGATGAGATACGATTCTGTGAGATCTTCTTTTATAAACAAAAGTTACTGGTATAGGAATGATTGCAGAGTGACCATCACCTCTGAGAAAGTACTACTTTACCTCCTTTCTTACCCCTTCTCTCCAGAAATAAAGGCAGAGTTCTGAACTGACAGGTCCCAGTGGCAACTCTGTCATGTTCATGTGGGAATGAGTAGAATATGGGGGATATTAGATGCCCACATCTTTGTTGATGAAGCTAGTCCAGTAAAAGGAGGTTTTGCTTTGTTATCTCTTTCAGACTGGGATAGAATTTGGGTAATGGTGGACTTTCTTGAGGTTTAGTTTCTACTAATTTGCAAGTACCACTCAAAAAAGCTGTTCGTTCAGGCCACTTTTAGTGGCACATGCCTGTTATCCTAGCTCTCAAGAGACAGGAGCAGGATTGTGAATTTGAGACCAGCTAGGTACACAATGAAACCTTTTCTCAAAAAAGAAAAAGAAAAATGAATATATTTTAAGATTGATTTCCCTTGTTTTCCTCTAAGAGTATTTTATAAATTAAAAAATTTCTCATAGTGTTCACTGATTTTGGATAGCAAGCACCATGAGTACCTAGAAAAATGTGAGAGACTTTTGAGTGGCTGTAAATTGTAAGGTGACCTGATTTGTATTTTAGGAAAAATAGGAGTTTCACAAAATTTGTGAGTGAATTTTTATTAACTGACCATTTTTGTATTGATCTGTAGTAAACCTTAGCTAACTAAGATTTTTTTCCTTTAACATGTCATAAATTAATGTATGTGAGCAATAATGTACTTATTATGTTCCTGTTAATTTTTCTTTCCTTCCTCCCTCCCTCTCCCTCTCTCCTCTTTTCTCTTTCTCTCTTTCTTCCTCCCTCCCTCCCTTCCTTCTTCATCTCTCTTTCTCTTTCTCTCTCTCTCTTCCTCTTTCTTTGGTTTGTTCTTTCTTTCGTTCTTTTGCTTTTATGCAGGTCCTGGGGCTTGAACTCAGGGCCTTAGCTCTGTCCCTGAGCTTCTTTTGCTCATGGGTAGCCCTCTATCACAGGTCCACTTCTAGCTTTTTTGTGGTTAATCAGTGATAAGAGTCTGATGGACTTTTCCTGCCCCGGCTAGCTTCGAAATTAGATCCTCAAATCACAGCCACCTGAGTAGCTAGGGTTACAAGTGTGAGACACTTTTTTTTCTTCTTCATATTTATGATCTTATATCATATAAACTTAGTCTAGGTGAAATTTGTATATGTGTGTAGGCATAAGTGTATACTTATTGTTCAGTCTTTATTAAATAATTTGCTTCATTAATTAACTGCTTAATTAAGTAGTTTGCTTCAGATTATTTTCTGGTATATTTTAGTATGTTTCTATTTATTTGTAAAGTAAGTTGCTGTGGAAAAATAGAAAAAGGGATAAAAGGAAATACTTATATTAAATCTTTGTTGCATACTGGGGAAAAAAGTGTTACTTCTTGTTCTTCTCAGTTTATTGATGCCATTGCTTTTTGTAATCTTTCAGGTTGGAAGTCGGATTGCAGACCGTATATATGACATAGCCAGGTAAATGTTGGTATCACAATAAAGACATGCAAGATCCAAAAAACAATGACATATGGTTTACAATTTATTAAAAACATATATCTTGTGTGCTTTAATAAAAGAAACATTAAATTTTGCAAATTAGTTTTGATTTTATGAACTTTTTTTGCTATATCTCTGGGCAGAATGCAGTCAAGTTTCTGTGATAATGGCTAAAAGGATGTTATAACCATGAAGTGTTTGAGATTAAACTATTAGAGATGCCAGTTTAAAATATCCTTGCATTGATGTCCTATTAGAAAGTTATAGACCTGGAGATAAAACCCAGCCAACAATAGAACACTTGCCTGGAATATGCATGTCTTCATCTCTTGATTGTAAGGAGACACAAACAGAAAAAAAGAGTCATTTACATTGTCAACACTGTTAGCTTTAAAAACTGATTTTTAAATGTCTTATTTGTGAGATTTGAGGCCCACTTAATATTATAGTCAGTGATAATAGCAACTAATTTTATTGAACAGTTATCCTGTGCTAAATGTTTTACATGTACTATTTCATGTAATTATCACCAACTCTGAGAGACATAGTTAGCTTTTCCATTTTGTATATAAGGACACTGAAGAAACAACAAGTTTAAATCACCTACATAAGGTCATAGGACTAATAACTTGTAGGCCTAAAATTTGAACTCATGCCTTTCTCATTCCTTATAGTAGTACTATACTGTGTATGTTTATAATCAGTATGGGGCATTAGGTTTAAAGAAATGGCTGTGACCAAGTTTCTTCCATCTATCTGTTGGTGTTCTGTAATTTTGATGTACATTATTAAAAAGAGTTGAACAGACTTTTTGTTCCAGTTTTTTAGGGGAAAAATTTTACTAGTAGATAAACTGTTAACTTTTCTGTCATAAATGACTTTACACCTGTGGCCTAAAACTACATTTCTATACTGATTTAGTATGGAGTGATATATTTAGAGAAGATAGCATAATATAGAAGGTAATTGTTCTGACTCAATTTATCATATTAATTGCTTCCTGTTGGTTGAAATACTTGAGTTGTCATATTGAACACTCAGTTTTTTGTTGTTTTTTTTTGTATTTTTTTTTTCAGGTAAGCAGTAGGTTTATTCATCGTTCTGGCTGGCACACTCGGTTTTTAGTAAAATTTATCTGTTATTTTGGTGTTTGGCTTGTTGGTTTTTGTTTTGTTTTGTAAATTTTAGCCTTTTATTCCCCCTTGACACAGGGAACCAAATCCAAGACATTATATGGTTAGGCAGTGCTCTATCACTGCGTCATTGAGAGTTCAAGTTTAACATATTTCATGTGAACATATCTAAGTGTTCTGACTCAACTAATTTAAGAAATAGGGATAATTACTAAGTTCCTGATAAGTATGCCAGTTTTCTCAGATTAATTTACATGTTTTATTGAATTAAAATAACCTCATTAAGTCTGTCCTTTAAATCCATACCATGAGCCACTTTGTATAAACTGTTTTGTTTGCAGTACTAGGGGCCTCACTGTGGTACAACATGAACACTAAAGCTTGTTCTATATAAGGTGCTATTTGAATGGATCAAACAGATCACTATGATGATGTAGCTTATTAAACCAGGCAGCAAAGGCAGATGATGTAACTTTCTGAACAATGTCTTGACTTAAATTATTTTTAATCTAAGAAAAATCATCTCTTAATTGTTCAATAAGCTGTATTACAGATAAACAGTAAATTCTTTGATTTTTTTTAGAAATTTCCCCCTTGCTTTGGATGTTGGTTGTGGAAGAGGTTATATAGCACAGCATTTGAATAAGGTATATTTACTCAGTGACTTAATTTTTGCTTTGTGACATAAAACTAGCCTTTTATTGTTAATTATTAAATACTCATATTAAAGGGGTTGCAGTTCCATAAATCAGTTTGTGAGTACAGTGCTTCTTGACAATGTCACCTCTTCATTCTCCCCTATTTCTCCCTCCCATCCTTCCCACAAGTTACACAATTTATTTTTTAAATAGTGTACATTGTATATAATGACTGCATTTGTTCACCTTTCTCCATTCCTTTGCCCTACTACCCCTGCCCCCCAAGAAAAAGGCAAAAGATGTTTCTACTTCATGGTATTCATTTTGATAAAGTCTACTTTAGTTGTGTAGGTAAGCCTTGTTTAGTTGCCTAGTTCAGCCTTTGGATTCCTCCCCCAAGTGTACTCTCCTTTAGTCAGTTTGTATGTTAATGCATTGAGCACTGTAAAGGTTATCATGCTTAGTTGTATTTTACATATAGGTAAGGTATTTGTGTACCATATCAGTATTATGCCAGAAAACACTATTACAAAGCTGGAAAATCAATCTATGATTAACACCTTTTCCTTTCGAAATTTCAGTAATTGTTTCATTTGTTGCTGCATTTATAGGTTTCTTTGTCTTTGTACAATCTGATCAGCTATAATTATTCCATTGCAGGAAACTGTTGGAAGGTTTTTCCAAACAGACATTGCAGAAAATGCGTTGGTAGGTAGCTTTTTAACACACCATTGGTTTCTGCTCTCCCAGTTTGATTTCTATTTTTCAAAATGAACATAGCTTTATTTTCAGTCTGATTATAAATATAATACACATGAAAAATTAAACCGAATGATAAAAAAGAAAAATACCTCTAGAGGCAGCTATTGTGACATTTGGTTTACATCTTTGCAGACATCTTGATCTTTTTCCCCCAACCCCCTCTCTCCCAGAAGGACAGTTTTATTATCTTCATGTACAGAGAAATCAACATTGTATGCTTAGCCTAGCTTAGTGGCCAGCTCCTTAGCCTTCGCCTTTTCCAACTTGGCCATTCAGGCCACAGATTTTGGACCCAGGACATTGCCTCCCCAGTGACGAAGGATCCCATCATACCTGTCATTATAATTGGTCCTGATAGCCTCCACCAACTTTGCCAGAGATCCTTTGTCTTCCAAGTTAACCTGAGTGAAGGCAACGGTGGTGCATGTTTTCCTGTGGATGAAGCGCCCCAGCCTGGCCTTCCCCTTGATGTAGTAGGGAGCATCCATCTTGCGGCACAGGGCAGGCAGGAATACAACCAGCTTGATGGGGTCCATGTCATGTGCAGTCACCACAAGCTGAGCCTTCTTGTTCTCTACTAAGGTAGTAACAGTGTTAGCCCCTGCTCAAAGGACTGGAGGTCTTTTAGTGGGGATGTCTCCCTTGCCAGCAGCTTTCTTTTCAACTCAGGCCAACAGTCTCTGCTGCTCTATCTCTGGCCTGTACTTAATGGGCCAGCTTAAGTAGCTGTGTAGCTAGCTGTCTGGTGGTTCAAGGCCTGGGAAAACTGGTTAATTGCAGGAGGCACTTTCAGCCACTTGTAGAGGATTGCCCTTTGCTGCTGCAGTTAGATGTAGTGGGGCTATTTGACAAAAGGTCCCTTTTAGGCTGGAAGTCCTGTCCAATGCCAAAGTTCTTCTGTGTTTGTCAATTTACTAGGCAAGAATTAGAAATAGCTTCATTTTGTGCAAGTTTCTTTCATTATTAGATCAAATATCTGTTGATGTCTTTTCACTATTGGTTTTTGGCCATTGGTATTTTTTCTGAGTTTTGTAAGCTGTTTTGTAACAAGCCTCTACTATATCCTTCTATGTCTTTTGCCTTCACATATTTTTATTTTGTTGTAAGAACTTGTGTTTTAGCGATATCAATCCTTCATCATATACATTGTAAATATTTCCCACAATTTGTGTTTATATCACTTAGTGCCTTTTGGAAATTTTTATTTTACCTTAAAATATATCTTATCTTTTTATTAGTTTCTAGCTTTGAGTTGTTTTATCTAGGCTTTTAAAAATCCAAGTATAAAAGTATTCACCCACATTTTTATCTAATACTTGTAGTTTTAATTCTACTGAAGTTCTCAGTTTTGAGTGTAAGATGGTTATTCTGTTTTGTTTTGTACAAATATCTGGCCAGTGTTTTCTGACTGATCTTCTGTATTATGTAAGATTTTTTGAGTACCTTATATTTTCTGTATACAAACTGACAAATAAGTAGACCATTAATTTCAGTTTAATAGCCATTGAGTCTACTTAGGCAAGTTTTTGATATTTAATTTCTTTGTCATTAGAAAAATTCCTTAGGAACAGATATTCCTACTGTCAGTGTTCTAGCTGATGAAGAATTCCTTCCCTTTCAAGAAAATACATTTGACCTGGTGGTTAGCAGTTTAAGGTTGGTAATCTATTTGTACTTTTAAAAATTATATATTATAAATAGGAAATTTATGGTATAAAATCTCATCAGATAGAGAAAATAGATAATATAGTAAATATTTTTTGAGTAACTTTTTAAGCTTTTTTAAAAATTACAGTTACTTTTAGTTTATAAACTGTTAAGATTTCTCTGGTGAAGAATTAAAGATCCTAGTAGAGATAATATGATGTGCTACCTCAACTTTTTTTCATCTTCAACTTTCTACCACTTGCTAAAACTCATTGGTGATAGAAGATTTTTCCCCCTGTATAACTTAGCATTTTGGAATTGATCTTGATGGGGGCAGGAGTTTGAAATAGTATTCTGACTCTACCATTCAAATGTTAGCCTCCTCATCTAAAGCCATTTGGTAGGTAAGGAAAAGCTTGTATTTCCTTTTTCTTTATTCTTCTACATAAAAACATTGTCTTCAAAGTTACTGTTTTGTTTTTTTTTTTCTTCTTTTGCCAGTCCTAGGCTTGAACTCTGGGCCTGAGCACTGTCTCTGAGCTTCTGTTGCTCAAGGCCTGCACTCTACTATGTGAGCCACAGTGCCACTACTGGCTTTTTTGAGTAGTTTATTGGAGATAAGAGTCTCATGGAGTTTCCTGGCTCCAAACCACGATCAACCTTCTGAGTAGCTAGGATTACAGGTGTGAGCCACCATGGCCTGGTTTGCAAAGTTATTTTTAACTTTTGTATTTTGTTTCCATGTTCTTTTATGTTTATTATGTGAACATGTGCTATGATCTATTGAGTAGGTGGCAAATATAGGAGAAACAGAGCAAGAAGACTTGGAAAAATACAAACATGAATTCAGACAGGGATCCTGTCCTCAGAGAACTCTTAATCTAATAGAGAAGACATTCTTTACTATCTTATTTCTCTTGCCTTCTTACAGTCAAGTAGATTTTCTTCCAAAGGTACTTCATGCTCTCCATGTCCTTCATAACCTGTTTTTTTTTCTTTTGTTGTTGTTTGGTTGGCTAGTTTTTGCTGCTACTGAGACCTCCCTCCAAAAACCTTTTAGGGCTTGCTAAGCACCTGGTAGACCTCCAGTCACTTTCTGGGGTATGGTCTTACTTTATGTACAGGCTGGACTTGGTACTGTGATATTTCTACTTGTGTTTCCACTTGTTGCTGGGGTAACAGGCATGTGCCACTGTGCTCAGCCATTGTGCTTCTACTATAGTTGGTATGACAGGTGCATGCACTGCAACCCAGCCAATGATTGAGATGGGATCTCATAAACTTTTAAGCCCGAGATGGCCTAGACCTCTATCCCCTAGTCACCCTCCAGGTAGCTAGGATTATAGTCTTGAGTCACCACTCCCAGCTGTCCCAATCCTTTTGATATTTAATTTGGGATGGCCAAACATCACAATAACCCTGAGCTTTGCTGGTTTTAGCACTGAAAAATCCAGTGTTTCAGAAAATTCTTCAGTCCTAGACAAACTTAAAAGAATGGGTTACTCTTTTTCCTTGTTTATAATTTCTTTTTTGGGTTTGTAATTTCTTCCCTAATTTGTATACTTCTGATAAAGTTTAGAAAAGTAGTCAACATTCTATTGTAAAATGGAAAACATGGTTCTTTTTTGTTTGGTTGGTTGCTTTGGGTCAGGTTCTCACTATGCAGCCCAGGCTATCTTTGGATTTGCAGTCATCATCCCCAGCCTACTTAGTGTTGAGGTTATAGCTATGCACCACCATGCCTGGCTGAAAAAACAGAATCTTGATCTAAGGGAAAGACCTCTGGGCAGAGAATCAGAGCTTGAGTTTCAACTTTAAATTTATCTGTTTTCTACTTGCAAGTAGCTAATTCTATTACTTTCAGTTTTGTAGATTTTCATACTAGTTAATTCTAATCTAAAGCAAATACATGTTTCTGTATTTTAGTTTGCACTGGGTAAATGACCTTCCAAGAGCACTTGAGCAGGTGAGAATTCGTCTTTTGATTCTACTGTTCTATTATTATTATAAGCCGACAGCTGAGTGTGGTATACATACCCTGTAATCCCAGCAGGCAGGAGGCTGATGCAATAAGATTATGAATTCAAGGCCAGCCTATGGTACATGGACAGTTATTGGCCAGCCTCAGATACATAGTAAGACCTTGTCTAAAAAAAAAAAAATAAGGAACTATTTACTTAAAAGACTGACAATTCAAGAAAGATTAAGTATTATTTTTTATAGGTTGGATATACTTGCCAACCTTTAACATGCAAAGATGTACATTGGGTGAGACTCTCCTCTTAAGAATCTTAAGAAATCTATTAAAAGAAGTAAGTTTTGGGGTTGGGAATGTGGCTGAGTGATAGAGTACTAGCCTTGAGCAAAAGAAGCTCAGGGACAGTACCCAGGCCCTGAGTTCAAGCCCCAGGACTGGCAAAAAAAAAGAATTTTTGAATGTATTTATGATTTTTGAATGTATTTATGAGAAAATTTAATTCATGTGCCAAATAATACTGATATAAGGCATGTTCTATATGGATTATTTTGAATCGTAATTGCCTATAAATTGTCTATAGATAGGGACATATTCATACTTGTTTTGTTTTTAGGTACTACTTAGCTTTGAATTTAGGGGCTTTTACTTTATAGGCCCGCAAGCCATGCCTCCAACACTACTTTTCCACTGGTTATTTCCAGGATAGATTCTTACTTCCTGCATTAGCACATGCCTGAGCCATGATCCACCTATTTAGTTAGGCTCCCTGTCTTTTGCTGCGATCATGTCTTTGCTTAGATCATAGACTCAGATTGCCTTGTCCAACTTCTCTCTGTGAAGATAACATCTTGATCACTTTTCTGCCCTGGCTAACCTTGAACCACGATCCTCAGCCTCCCATACAGCTTAGAATTAGTCTCTTACCACTGTGCCCATCTATCAGTTAAGAGAGTTTTTTTTCAGCTTTTCTGCAAGAACTGGCCTAAACTTCAGTCCTATTCTCAGTCTACAAGTTAACAAACACTACAGGTATGAGCCACCAGTAACTAACTGGAAGCTTTTTTTGTATGTGTCAGTCCTGGGGCATGAACTCAAGGCTGGGTGCTGTTCCTGAGCTTTGTTGCTCAAGACTAGTGATTTACTACTTGAGCTACAGCTCTGTTTCTGAATTTTTTGATACTTCACTGGAGGTAAGAGTCTCATAGGCTTTCCTGCCGGGACTGGCTTTGAACTATGATCCTCAGATCTCAGCCTCCTGAATTGCTTAGAATTTTAAGCATGAACCACCTGTGCCTGGCTTGGAAGCTATTTATATTTGTATCTTCCCCATTCTTTATATTTACAACAATTTAGTGTTAAGTAACTAATTTATAATAGGATAATTTACATTGTACTCAATATACTCATTTCCAATAGTAGATAAATGTTTGTTAATTGACATTTATCACTGAACACATGTGGTCAAAGAAAGAAAAGATCACTGTGGCTTGGAGTTGCCTAGGAAAACTTTTTTAAGATGAAGGAATTACTTAAACCAAGCCTGGATTGGGGAAAAGGCATTCTAGGAAGAAAAATTTACAGCATAGGTGAGGAAGAGTTCAAGAGCCTCAGTAGCATAAAGATAAAAAGAGGAAATCTATTGAGGGGCTTCATTAAGTTAGAAGTCAAGATTTATTGAAAACATGTATAGGAGGGCTTGGTTACCAGATCAAGAAATTTATTCTTGATGCCATTCAGAGCTGTTGGAGAAGATAAAGTGATAAGATTAAAAAGCTTAATTCCCTGCGTGCCGTAGTGGCTTACACCTGTAATTCTAGCTACTCAGGAGATTTGTATATTGAGAATTGCATTTCAAAGCCAGCCCTAGCAGGAAAAAGAGTGAGACTTTTATCTCCAATTTAATCACCAGAAAGCTAAATCTTAGGCACTTGGTATAATAATAAAAATAGAGTTTGATGACCAGAGAAGGAAATAAAACTAAAGAGGCATAAGGGAAGAAGCCAAAGATTTTAGTGGTTTGCTTTGTAATTGCTTTAGAATATATTAAATACAAATTGAAGACAGTGCTTTGTTAGAAATGCTGGTCAAATGGTTAGAGTGCCAAGTAAAGCTGAGCAAGCTCAAGGGTCTTGAGTTTAAGCCTTGGTACCAGCAACCAAAAAAAGGTCCCCTAAAACCACCCCCAAGTTAAAAAAATAAAACTTGATTTGAGTTCTGATTTACTTCATAATTCCACCTTCATCTTCACTAGTTATACATTGTAGTCTAAGAATATTGCTGAGTAAAAATTTGTGATTCTGGAATTTAATCTGGCCACAAGTTTGCCAAGTTATTTAGGTTTTTGTTTGTTTCAAAGCTGGAAAACATTTTTCTTAAAGAAAATTTATGTGTTACTAAGTAAATACTGGGACTCATAATGGTTTCTCTGTGGATTCCTTTTTGCACAAGACCACCCAGTGTAACGGTTTAACACAATACTTGTTAAGCTCACAATTTTGTGAGCTAGAATTAGGAAATTCTTTTGGATCTGGCTTTGCTCACTCCTAAGTCTGTTGTCAATTGCCAGATTGGGTGCTGGCTGGTTTACATTGGCTTCAGCTGAGACAACTGGCCAATTTCTGAAATTGCTTCATGTGCCTGATAACCTCTGCCAGCTAGCTTAGGCTTTTGCACAGCATGGTAGCTGAGCAGGGCTCTAAGAGAGCAGGTGAAAGCATGCAAGGCCATTTGAAAATTAGACTTGAAACTGATACTCTCATTTGTACTTATTCTTTGGGCCAAAGTCAATCATGAGACTGTTCCAAACTCCAAGGAGAAGGGAAATAAACTCCCATCACTTGGTAAGAGTTGTAACAAAATGATAATGACATTTCACAGGTCAGAGACAAGGATCAGATTGGGGGTTTTACAGTCTGTCACATGTTAATTTTTGTCTTTTTAAATATATATATATTTTTTCATTATCTTTATGTGGTTATACAAAGTGGTTACCATTCACCATTAAAAAAAAACATAATGTAACATTCTTATAGCTGCTACTAGTGAGTGTATTGCCTGTCTATTACAACTACATCCTACAGCAATGACTTTGAGATATTACATATTAGGTTATCTGATTATTTTGGCAAAATAAGATTGATAGTCAAAATATCAACTTTATGTTCTTTTGATATTTTTAATCTATAAAATTTTGAATAGTACTATTTTGTATTTATTGCAGATTCATTATGTTTTAAAACCAGATGGAGTGTTTGTTGGTGCAATGTTTGGAGGCGACACGCTCTATGAACTTCGGTGTTCACTACAGTTGGCAGAGACGGAGAGGGAAGGAGGGTTTTCTCCACATATTTCTCCTTTCACTGCTGTTAATGACCTAGGACATCTGCTTGGGAGAGCTGGCTTCAATACACTAACTGTGGTAACTATCAAAAGAATCAAGTAATCCATTTTAATCACACTGTTCAGAACCAACTTTTCATTTTAAAGGTAGAAAACTATACATATTGGACATGTGGGGCATTTTCTCTTGCTAGTGCTCTCTTTTTTTTTCTTATTCCAGACAAGCTTTTATTGACCAGGTTTAGTATACATAAATACAACTTGATTGACTTCAGACAGGAATGTAAAATTTTTATTATTCGGTACTAGAGTAAGCAGCTCAAAAAAAAAGTATTATAATTGGATACTGTTTTCCAAAATAAGGGTTAGTATAATATAGCTAGAGCATTGCAGATGATGGTAAAAACTGGTTATCTACAAGGGCATTTATAGTACTGCTTCCCACCACCAGCACCCCTAGGTTGAAGTAGTACCACATGCATTCTCTGTGCCTAGTGGTAGTTTTGTACTTCACTAGGACAAGAAGGTTCCATAAAGAATATTGTCAGGACATAGTGCAAAAGAAGCATTTGGTATAGTGATGGGATAGGTGTGCTGTGGGTAAAGCTTGAATCCTCTTCCTGCCCTTTGACCAACTAAAGGAATTCATTTGCTATACTTCACCTTCCTAAGGATGTTTCTTTTTAAAATGCAAATATATCTAACCTCAGGTTATGTTAAGTGCAATAAAGAGTACAAAGTACCTGGACTATGGTAAATGTTCCCTCATAATAGCTATTGTTTCTTTTTTTTTTTTGGCTGGTCCTGGGGCTTGAACTCAGGGCCTGGGCTCTGTCCCTAAACCTCTCTGTGCTCAAGTCTATTGCTGTACCACTTGAGCCACAGTGCCACTTCTGGCTCTTTCTGTTTATGTAGTAGTGAGAAATCCGTGCCAGCAAGCACTCTACCACTACACCACATTCCCAGTCCTTGACCATTACATTTATTCTGTGAAATATATATATTTTTTCTGAAGTACTATATTAATGTGTCCTAATTTATTTTCTAAAAATTCCTATCCATGATGATGGAGGTGATTATGATTAAGATGTATTGTACACATAAATGGACTTGTTAAATGAATCCATCTTGCTGGGCTCCCGTGGCTCACACCTGTAATCTTAGCAACTCAGAAGGTGGGATCATGGTTCAAAGCCAGCCTGGGCAGAAAAGTCCCTGTGAGGCTCTTATCTCCAGTTAGCCACTCAAAAACTGGAAGTAGCACTATGGCTCAAAGTGGTAGACCATTGGCCTTGAGCAAAAGAACTCAGGGACAGCACCCAGGTCAAGCCTTAGGGCTGATGACAAAAAGAGAGAGAGAGAGGGAGAGAGAACCCCTCTTTTACAACTAACGGATACTAATTTAAAAAATAAAATAAAAATTATCCCAAAACTTACATTTAATTAAGCATATAGGTTTATGTTGTATGTGTTGTTTACACTGCAATTTTTTGAAGTGAAGCAAGCTAAATTAATGTGTAGTTGGTTTTATACTAATGTGACCCTCTTAATTAGCTGATGGTCTAATTTAAGTTCATTTTCTTTTAGAATAAAACTTCCAGACTATTACATTAATAGAAAGCTGTGGAGGTGGTTCATCTTAATTTAAATAAAGCTTTTGACAAATTTATTGTGATAATTTTTGATGGAGATGGTGATATTTTTTTTGAAGAACTGTATCTAAAATATCTTGCTAATTTCTAGAAGGAATTTTTAATCTTAAGATTTCTCGTGTGTGTGTGTGTGTGTGTGTGTGTGTGTGTGTGTGTGTGTGTGTGTGAAGGAATTTTTAATCTTAAGATTTCTCGTGTGTGTGTGTGTGTGTGTGTGTGTGTGTGTTCCTTACCAAGAACTTTTGAAAACGGTTTGTTAATGTATAATAGTGTATAGCGTATAAATGAAATGGTCTTGGTTAAGGTCCGTTTTAAGAAATGTCCATTACTAGAGAAATTATTTATTTTTATTTTGTGTATATGTATCAGACCTAGGGCTTGGACTCAAGGTCTTGATGCTGTCTGTGAGCTTATTTGAGCAAAGCCTGTGCTCTACCACTTGATCTACAGCTCTACTTTGGATTTTTAGTGGTTAATTGAAAATAAGATTCTCACAGGTTTTCCTGACTGGGCTGGCTTTGAACCATGATCATCAGATCTTAGCCTTCTGAGGAGCAGTGATGATAGACATGAGCTACTGGTACCTAGCTGAGAAATGGTTTTATTAAAAAGCATATATATAACCTGGCCTATGTGTATGACCAAGACAAGAAAAAATGCTGTAAACTGTCTATATAGAGAAAGAATGAGATAGAACAAGGTCTAAAGTGAAAAGAAACCTCTTCCTGACTTCTGACACTTTGTCCTTCTCTCACAGTATTTATTATTTTATATTTTTATTCAAAATAGTTATTCCCAATAGACCAGCATACAGTAATGTTATTGAAACATAATAATATGACAGTTTCTAAATGTGTG